>NC_141219.1:5470000-5897500 GCF_054856515.1 Filicampus tigris
GATACACTGGTGTCTTGAAAGACGAGTTTGAATGTGTTCCTTGACCACATGCAAGAAGATGAAGCATAATTAATCGATTGATGCCAAAAGCGCCTGGCGAAACATCCCTCTAAAACCTATGAGTGACTTTATCACCCTATAAAATCTGAATTTTTTTTCCCGAAAATTCAACACCTACAATATAATTGATTTCCCGTCCCCTGTAGCAGATAGAAACAATTCCAAAAGAATTTGAGAGCTTAGACCTGTGGCTATCACACAGGCCTGAGTTCATTATTATTTACCGTTTCAATCAAAAGTGTAAAAGTAAAGTGTCAGTGCAAGAGAAGCACTATTTTTAATTAAGAAAAAAAACGAGTGATAATTTGCCATCCTCTATTCTGTTTTCAAAGGCGAAAGATATGTCCTAACCATATATCACGATCCACTTGTTTCACTGGGTCACAGTCCACAAGTGCGTCTTCTATATCACTACCGTCACTTATTTCAGAGCTCCCGCGATCGTCTGCATCCGCCATTACTGCTCGAAAAAATTACAGGACATCCGACGAGGTCTCTCGACACCGTCATGTGTATATTCTGATGAATTTCATTGGCTAAGAGACCGAGAATTGGTTTTAAAAAAATGTTGACGTATCCGCTTTCCCGACTGTAAAGGTAAAAAAAAATACACAACAGCGCCCTCTAGTGGTAGAATTGTGATATTGCGCTGCTGGTATAAATGAGTTAAAAGCTTTGAAAACAAATGTTTCAATTAAGGTCAAAATTGGAATTCGGGGTAATCTTCTAATTTGGGTTTATATTTTTATTTTCGACGCCAGAGGAGTCAGCGTCTCACCAGTCATGAACCTCACTGAACATGTCACTGAGCATATATTACGAGTCTTTATGTCCTCTTTGCTCAGCAGCGGTTTTTGCCTTGGGACTCTGCCACGGTTGTCATTTTTTTTCCCCCAATCTTTTCCTGATTGTAAAATCATGAAAACTGACCTTAATTGAGGTGAAGGAGGCCTGCAGTTCTTTAGATGTTGTTCAGGGTTCCTTTGTGACCTCCTGAATGAATCACTGCTGTGTTGTTGGTGTCATTTCTGTAGGCCGGCAACTCCTGGGAAGGTTCGCCACTGTTCCATGTTTTTTCCATTTGTGGATGATGGCCCTCACTGTGGTTCGTTGGAGTCCTGAAGCTTTAGCAATGGCTTTCAGACTGATAGATTTTCTCATCTGTTCTTGAATTTCTTTGGTTTGTGGCATTTCTTTGCAGCTTTTTGCGATCTTTTGGCCATGTTTGTTTTGTCAGACAGGTTCTATTTGAGGGATTTCGTGATTGAACAGAGTGATAAAATCAGCAATTAAAAATCCCCTTTTATTTTTACGTGATTATCTTTGTCTGACATTTACTGATCTTAAACATTAAAACAAGGGGAACTGTGCAGAAAAGAATTTGAAAAGAGGGCAAATACTGTTTCATGGCACTGACTGCATATCATCTGTCTACATGTGTTGCTGCTCCGTTTGTGCTCAAATAGGCGTATAGAGGGTTGTAATCATTGGCTATTAGCATTAGCCTTAAACTAAAGGACCAAAGGCTATGATACGGTTGTTTTAAATTCACCATGTGTAATTAATTCTCCTTGTTTTATGTCTAGTTTGACAGTAAACCTGAACTGCGCATGACAACACTGTCTGTAAGCATACAAAACTCATAGTTCAGGTTTGCGCTCTCAAAACAAAGCAAAAAAAAAATCAGCCGAAGGGTGGCTTGTATCGACTGGGATGTCGGGGCACTCGTATGTCAAGGCACCACTGTATTTTAAATGAAAAACTTGCCAATGACATTAAATTGACAAATAAATGAAAAATTATCCATCAAGTCCAGCAAGTCTTTGTCATATGCATGTAAACACGTACTTAACTAACGTGATATTTATCGAATGACCTGGAAAAAGGTTGGAGGAATTGTAGCTTTTTCTGGCAGTCTAAAATGGGTGATGCTGATCCCTAATGGCATGTGTTTATCACTGTGATTGATATAACCCACCAGTTGTTGTCAGTGCAGCTGTATGTTTTTGTCTTTGTCCATAAAGTTGTTACATCTACCAAAAAAAAAAACCCATCCGTATTGTCACAATATTTTCAGTCCACACCCCCGCGACCTGTTCACAGAGGCTGATTGGGCTGGTAATGACAGGGTCGGCTTGTGTAAAGCAGGGACATTCATGGCTACTTTAATTGAACAGTCACACCCGTCTGTGGAATGCCTGAAAGAGAACATTACTGGTTTGGTTGTGGCGACGAGGCCACTGTAATTATGCGGCCTTTGATTGGGATCCGCAAAACACCGTCTGATTGTGATGAGCTCTGACTGGGTCGAGTGTCTTGTCAGAGGTATGGTTAACGTTTGTTTTGCTACCAGGGTCCCTTTCCCTTTCTGTTCTGTGGTTGCACAAAATATCAAACGAAAATATGTAGAGGTTACTCAATGTGCTCTTGCTTGTAGCCTCTACTTAAAGAGGGCAGTCAACCCAATCTTTTTTTTTTCAATAATATGTTCTATGCAGGCCCACTAGTTGAAACAAGGCATTCTGATAAGTATTGCGTTTGAGGAATAAGAGTTATATCCACCCGTTTTAGCCATCTTTGGGGGCGGCCATTTTGTCACTTCTGTCGACTGAAAATGACATCACAGTTGCTCAGGTAACGACCAATCACGGGTCACCTGTTTTCTGAAGCTGAGCCGTGGATTGGTCGTTACCTGACCCTTGAGCATTTGTGATGTCATTTTCAGTCGACAGAAGTGACAAAATGGCCGCCACCTCGGATGGCTAAAAAGGGGTGGATTTTGCAACTTAACTCATATTCCACAAAAGCAATATTAATGTTTGATGACACCAAAGGTTGGAGCTTACTGTAAAGCTAAAAACACAACAAAAATATTGGACGCTTTGTATATTTCAACAAAAGCCTACATTCTGTGCCAACTTCATTGGAATTGGCGTTTGTACATGCAATGCTACCATTTCCTCACATATCTTCGCTGCCCTGTGTAAAACACGTATGTCCAATTTGTCATTAAAAAAAAAAAAAAAATCACATTAATGGGATGTCTTTACCGCGGAATCCCCATTAACATAAAAATTTTAAAAAATTACAAATATGGACACAAGTGTTTTTCACAGGACAGCGACGATATATTGATGCATGTATTGTCTTGCTACACGCTATGCTGCCGACTATTCTTTGATTCAATTCTCCCTCGCTCATTCGCACACATGCACTTATTTTGGTGTTGACATGCTAAAGCAGACTGAACAATCCCTGGAATTTAATGGGAAGGACAAGGGAACTGGCATATAAGGTTCCCGGAAGGCCACCGCAGACCTCACTGGCAACCTTAAAAGTCGTGCTCATGTGCGACTTATCGCAACTAGACTTCAAGGCCTGCTTGGAGCTCATCCAGTCGACCCCGTTGGCTCCGGTAAAGAGTCTCGATGCTACACATCCAACTTGTGCAAAATATCAAAACATGAGGAAAATGTGATAATTGATGCCAGTACACACCATAAATTTTCACCACCACATCATCAATATATGAAAATGTCAATATGAACTCGGCCTGCATGTGAGGTCCAAAATTTTAAAAAACATGCAAGTTGGGGGGCGGGATTACATTTTTTTATTTGGTCATCAGAAAAGCCAAGAGACACTAAATCAATCCTCTGTTATTTCCTTGAAGTTCTTTGTTGATGGCATGTCGCTTGCTGCCTAAATTTTCCTTGTAATTCCTTGTAGCCAAAGCAGTGGAGGCGACAAAGGGAAATTATTCCGCTCAGGCTCGTCTAAACAGAGCCAGCAGTTCACCTTGTGGAACTTGTTTGGAAAACACATTTGTCAGATCAGCTGACACCAGTGGATAACCGTGAGACAAAAGACATTCCTGGCATCCCCCAACTGACTGCCCTGGAAAAGACATGACAAATAAAAAGTGTTGTTGTTCCCTCCCAGAGCCGACGGTGAAGACAGACAATGAAAAAGAAGGTGTGAGGTTTTCAGGGATTCCTGACACCATCCACGTAGGCCTTAATGTGTTAAGATGGAGACTGATACTGTGAAATTCAGGTGTAAGGCGATAAAGGTAATGGCTGAAGGCATCACGATAGTTTGTACCTGCACTCAGTCGCCTTCACGCTGTTCACATATTATATATTCACGTATAGTTACCTCATACAATGCCGCGGATTATTCTTAGACTACTCAAATTCCATTCACCTTTCTTAAATAGGTAGTCAACCCAAACATATATTTTTTTTCAAGAATATGTTCTATGCAGGCCCACTAGTTGAAAAAAGACATTCTGATAAATATTGCATTTATGGAATGAGAGTTAATCCACCTGTTTTTAGCCATCTCTGGGGGCGGCCATTTTGTCACTTCTGTCGACTGAAAATGACATCACAGATGCTCAGGGCTCGGATAACGACCAATCATGACTCTGCTTCAGAAAACAGGCGAGCTGTGATTGGTCGTTGCCCGAGCCCCTGATCAAGTGTGATGTCATTTTCGTCGACAGAATTGACAAAATGGCTGCCCCTTGAGATGGCTAAAAATGGGTCGGTTAAATCTTATTCCACAAATGCAATATTGATCAGAATTCCTTGTTTCAACCAGTGAGCCTGCATAGAACACATTCTTGAAAAAAAAAAATGTTTGGGTTGGCTTCCACTTTTAATCTTGTTTTGTGACAGCTGCCAAGTCGGATGTGAGCGTCTTTATTGTACGCTTCCACACTTGATTGTACCTCCACACTTGAGCCGCTACGTATGCATTTCGAGAATCTAAAGCCCATCAATGGGCTGTTAGACCACCCCTGCAGCCACTCAAGACGTTTTATCCAACGGCTCTCTGCAGTCCTCCAGCCCGACTCAAATGGCCATCACAAAGTGGAATCTCGAGTCAAGGAGCGCTTCACATCTGTTTTCTTTTGACTGTAATTATCCGGAAGAAGCCCCATACAACAGATGTGGGAGGCCTCCTCGCTATGGGCGACCCAAATTAGGAGGAAGGAGGGAGAGAGTCCGCCGGGCATCGCTTTTTGATTGTCTCACCTACAACGCCATTATTTAACTTCACGCCTTTTATAATGATAAACTGCGATAACGTTTCAGATGGTAGTACGGTGAACCCCTGCTGAGTGACGAGTCACAGTTTCCACATCTTTTCCTGTTGGTGAGAAGCGCACCAATTGACGCAGTCATTTTGGGGCAAGTTCCAGGTCTCATTTTGTTAATTTGATGAACTCCTACTAGGGAATTTGCCCAATTGAGCCCCATTCGGGAGCAGTTATTCTAGATGGATGGTGACACTATATTAAGTGACTTTTTCCCCTACTCCTTCTGAAGCGGGCGGATTCAGATTAAATCGTATCATGGATTCACCATTATAAAGTGGAAGCAAAGGCCCATTCCCCAACGCTTTAATTATTGATATCATTATTATTTGCTTGTAATCCAGACACCTCCAGATTTTACTTGCAGAGTTGTTCCCTCCAATCAAGGTGAGGACAAAAACGGACAAGAGTGAATAAAAAGTCAACCAAGTGCAAATCCTCGAGGTCTGTTAAGGACATCTCCACACATCCCCCTTGCTTCTCTGTGCGTTCCAGTAATCAAGCAAATTTGGGAAAATAAACAGCACCGGCGCAGACTCCATAAACACCGCAACAGCTCGGTGATGGACAGAAAACACAATGTGCCCACATATTACTGTTTCCAGTCCCGCACAAAGCCGGCTCTGTTCGCATCGGACAGTTTGTCGGTGTTTAAGGCAGCTCAGTGTTTCGGGCCGCCGGCCGCTTGTCTGCTAACTGTGGATGCCAACGATCATCATTAGGACGTGCATCTCCATTTAAAGTGAATTTGCGGCTCTAGACATGACCGACCCCGGCCGATAGACGGCAAGGCATCTGGATGTCCGGCGGAGCCGCTCACATCCACGAGACGGCGACGCCAAAGTACTCCGAGCAATAAAGTTGACGGCGAAGATGTAGCGCACTGTCAAGTGGAATGTGTGTTTGTGTTTGGCCTGCCAGAAGCCATCAAAGATCAAGATACCGAGATAAAAACAAAAGCATTGCAGTGGACAAGATTTACAGATGGTGTTGAAGTCCCCCATAAAATATTTACACAATGGGCCCAAAACAATAGTGCATATTGGTGGTAAGTGTGACTAATGGGACAAGACAACCAAATGGATCCATTCATTTTGAATAAGACCGATCTTCAGAGGGCTCAAAAGTCATCAGAGTTCTCTTAAATTGTCTTGACAACCGTCACGATTAATTAGGGATTGAACTACAGCAAAGCAACAGTTTCGGTGGTTAGCTTAACATGTCAGGTTAAGTGACTTTGGACTCAATCAGAAATGGGGAGGTTGTTGTACCTGATCTGTGCTCTTATTAAAAGATCATTAGCCCAAAAATGTTTTGCTACATGGCCGTGGATCCACTTAGGGATTTCTTTGCATATTTATGACTTAAATCAGGGGTGTTGCATATGTGTTGCTACATTGCTGGTTGTTGGTTTCCCTCAGAGGGATGTTATGACTGAAACCATATCATTGTTTCAACGCCTCATCATATTACAGTATTGCGTATGCACAACAAGTTGTTGGATAGTTTAGAGATCAGAAGTCAAGGATAATAGTTTATTAACTTTATCTTACTGTAAAAAAAAAATTGAATATTATTAGTTACATTCGAAGATTTTAAATGTTGTTAGAGATTTTATCAATGATCATCGACCTTGACAAAATTTGCTTTCGTGGGGCACATAAAATGATTTGGTGGGTCAGCCTTGATTTTGTGTTTCAGATCGTCAAGCAAATTTTAATATCTCACAAAGACAACGCAAGTTAATGCAAATTACACTTTCTACATATTTTTCTGGGAGGGGGGGGGGAATTAATCAAGGGGCCACTCAAAATGTGACATTCCACCAGCTGCTATCAGCTCAGTAGCCACTTCCTTCTGAGAACATGCGGTTTTGAAGCCTCGAAATGACAATATACCGTGAATCAATTTTTAGATGTCGTCTGCCATTTAGCTCCTTGTTAGAGAACAGAAAGTTATGAATCAAGTACAGTACTTAAACACCGAACAGTTGGACATGTGCATTCAAATCTAGGTTCACCTGTAAAGCAGATTTATTTTCATTTACAACAGATGTTTAAACAATAATCACAAACTGTTGATGAAAGGTGGGGGTATCAAAAAAAAAACAGGACTCCTGTTGTCAATTAAGCTCGGCCCCCCCCTTGGGTAGAAGGGCGGGTAACTGCTCATTACAAAGCCACGTCATACTGGAAGTTTAAGGATCCCTGATGGCCTGTTTTGCCGTCAGTGTTTATCACCTGGGCAACGCTGTCAATGGAAAACATCACCTCCACCAGTGACCACACGGACGTCCTTGTGTAGCGTTCTAATCAGAGCAGGTTTGTTAAGCTCTACATCAGGCAGGACACCAAGCATGAACAAATTAGGGAAGACACAGACCACCGTCGACCAGGACCAAGATTCCGCTTGTTTTCGCCGTGCATTTTGGGGTCCGCGACAATAGCTTAATTTGGATGCAACGGACCAGAAACATTCTCCCTGTTTGGCTGGCGAACGATGTGGAGTTCCCAGAATACTTTCCCGCCGGCCAGGCATTTGTGAATCCTTTTTGATCCACGCCGTTCTCCCACAAATGAATGGAAAAGGTGAACACTCTGGCAGTCAGTGCATCCGTCAATGCTTTATTCAGTGTATCGGGAAACTATTCACTTCACTCAACTGTTTGCACATTTTGTTGTGACACACCCTTATTCCGAAACTGATTAAAGATCCCCCCCCCCCCCACTCCCAAAAATACTACTTGCAACACCCGATAATGACAATATGAAAAAGTTTTAGTCAAAAGAAATCACAGCCTTTGCCATGAAGTTCAAAAGTGAGTACTCTTTGCACTGATGCTCTGTTACGCTCTGCCCCAATGCCTTTTCAATACAAATAAGCACATAGGGAGTTTAACTCCCTCGTACAGAAAATCTGTTCTGGCATGAAAAAGTATGCAGATACTCCATTCTGCCTGACCACGCAGCAGAATCGGACAGGTTAAAAAGGTGCAAAACAATTGTTTTGTTTGTTGTTTTACAATAAATAAACAGCTGGGCAAAGGCTGACTAGTTTGACTTAATTTTTGTTTTGTTGTAGTTAACCTGTATGACCGTTGGGAAAATGTTTCTAATTTTAAGCGGTGGTCGACGTCTCTTTAAATTTGTATGACTATTACGGATGGTAAAATTGCTAAAAGTTGTATGATGGTGACAGTTTGACCCTATTTCCATTCTTTCCTATGGGAAAATGAGAATAACTTGCCGACTCCCCCTACTGGCAGTCCCACCCACGGCGTTTTTGGAGGCAAGCCTAGCATGTGAAACGACTTTCCTCCTCCACCCTCCCTTATCTCCACCTTCTCCCATCCCTTATTTCTTCCTGCGGCACAGCAGCCCTGCAACACGTTAGCACAAAAGCTGGTATCCATTATGTCTCAGACTTGAGTATTGCAGAAGGTTCCCGCCCTTTTCCTTACCCCAGCTGTTTGTCACCATTTTTTTTTTTAACTTACCGTAAGGTCACAGGGTTGCTCAAGGAGGCGTAAGGGAGGGGGGGGGTAGAGGAAGAACATTGTGTGCCAGAGAGAGACGCGCAACCACAAAAACAGTCCGCTGAATGGCTGATGGGACCACACAGTTTGCAAGAATCTGATTGGTGGGCCCGTGAAGGTCACCTCATGGTCACCGACTGATCATGTGTCCTCGTCAAATTGGACAGACTGCAGGTCCAACGGTGGCTTTGTGGTTTCAGTTGGCATGGAAATAATTAAATTTTGCGTTCTGTTTTTGTTTGTGTTTTTATGTGACGGAATGGCTTTGTTGTCCTGTTGACATCTGAATTTACTTTAGTTGTTGTTTATTGATTCCATGGCCCGCCCACATTAAACGGCGATGGCAAATCTTCACATCTGTCTAGGATACTTGTTTCTGATTGGGCATAATTTGGGATAGTTCTCGAATAGGAGTTCATCAAAGTTCAAGGCCGAGATTTGCCCGGCGTTTTCAAACCTAAACTTTCACTTTCGGTCACGGGTCATTGTGACTATTAGAAGTCGGCATTCGGACCGGTCCGTCAGTCCGTCACAGACGGCCACTTTTTTTGTTGACGATTGAATGTTGGGATACCTTTAAAAAAAAACAAAAAAACGGACTGACAAATAACAATTTTAATCTGTCAGTGTAATTGTCATCCGTAACTGATGGACCGCTAATCCGTCGCTGGCGGATGCATGTTTTCTGGTGTTTTTTGTGGGGGACCGACTGATGGACCAACGGACTTAACTAATGGACTGACTGACTGACGATTACAATTCAGTTCGTCACGAAAAATGACGGACTGACGAATGACGGACAAGCAAAATTTAGTAAGATTGCAAAAAAAAAAAAAAAAAAAAAAAGGGCGAACTCAATTTCAAGGCAACAAACTTTGATAACATTTTTAATTAGTCGATTCAATTCAGTGTTTTAAGAGTAGCTGTTTGTTGCCTTTCACAGTAAAGAATTAAGACTTAACAAAGTGGTACAAAGTTTTATTGAACTCCAACTCCACAAAGGTGAACCGCGATATAGCGAGGGGCGACTTCAAATACTGTTTTCGGCAATAAAATACAAGTTGTCTTTTTACAGTGTGTCTGTTTATATAAACCCATTTCTGATATGAGAGAATTCCCAAGTAGAAGGCCAGGAATTCACCCAAAAATGTTGACTTGAAACAAATATGGCATGCATGTCATGCATGAATCCTTGAGACTATTTTTTTATGCCCTGTTAACATAGACCATGTCCATTCAAATTCATGTTGATCAGTGAAACTTAGGTCCAGGGCTATTTTTATTTATTTATTTATTTATTTTTATTTTATAACTTTTTGAAAATCCTCAAAATGATGCTCCCCTAAGGAACTAAACTGACTATTTCTCAAGGATTAATAAAACACTCTTAGCACAAGTGGGTGTTGGAGAAGCAGCATGTGCGTCATATCAATCAGCATCACTTAAACAGCACATCATTTCCCATGACTTCACTATGCGGCCTGTTTAAACACCGAGCCCCCCCCCCACATGGCTAACGCAAGCGGGTGACATCATTTTCACAACAGATTTTTCATCTCCTGTCCCTTCAAACCGATAAACTTGTGCTTCCAAATTCAGGTTGGCCGTACAGCCCATAGGTTAATTCCTCCCGGAGTCTGTAAATCATGTTTATTATTCATTACTTGTCCTCATATTGGAACGTGAGTGGACCCCCACTACAGCAGATTGAGCAATTTGTACGCTTAGTGGGGAGGCTTGCTGCTGTTGTTTGTCGTCAGAAAGCGCTCACTCAGCAAATGTCTATGTGAGAAACGCTCTGTTTCACATAGACGTGCATTTTTAGTATATTATAAAATAACAATAAAAAACATTCGTTATTCATATTTTCATGTTATGTAGGTGTCATATTCTTGTAAATGAAATAATTTGCATTGAAGATGTCACAATCTTCTCAATCCTAGGGGGAGTTTATAGTTTTCAAACTGCTAGCAACACTGGCGCAGCAAGGGCACTGCGAATAATCGTTTTATTAATCGTGCTATGCATCGCAATCCAAATCGGGATTATTGTTATTTTCATAATCGTCCAGCACTCTTTTGTATACAAACAACTCTAAAAACTCATTTTTACACATGTCCGATGTAAATTTTTTTCCTTTCTGTGTTTCGCCACCAGAGTGCCCGGAGAAGTGCGGGCGGCGAGCATGCACTGCGAGCGGCGACTGCTGCCACGCGCAGTGTCTGGGCAGCTGCAGCGTGGCGGGCAGCGACAGCTCCTGCGCCGCCTGCGTGCACTACTACCACCAGGGCCGCTGCATGGCCGACTGTCCTCCTGGCACCTACAGGTTCGAGGGGTGGCGCTGCGTCAGCGCCGAGCTCTGCTCCAGAGTCCACCCACCGGAATACGACAGCTTTGTCATCCACGGGGGCGAGTGCATGTCCGAATGCCCCTTCGGGTATACACGCACCGCACCCAACAGGTGAGCCTGCCGCGATGCATCTAGCTTAGCCCAGCTTACCTAGCACTTACATTACAAGGATTGTAATATTTGTTGCATTCATTTTCTTTTTTCCTAAAATCGGTTTGTTAAATGTGTTTCTTCAATTTTTGATTAGTTAAAAGGGACGTCAAGACACCCCGCCCCCCCCCCCCCCCCCAACCCCACCAAAACCTGTGTAATAATAGGTTCAATGCGCCTTCACTAGTCTAAACATGGTATTCTGTTTAAGATTGCGTTTGTGGAATGTGAGTTAAGCAGCAAAATCCACCTGTTTTTAGCCATAACGGGGGGCGGCCATTTGTTGCTTCTGTCAACTGAAAATGACATCACTGTTGCTTAGGGCTCAGGTAACGACCAATCGTCTGTTTTCTGAAGCTGAGCCATGATTGGTCATTATCCGAGCCCTGAGCAAGTGTGATGCTATTTTCAGTCGACGGCAAGTGACAAAATGGCCGCCCCTGAGATGGACAAAAAAGGGTGTTAAAGTCAATGTCGTGCATTTTGTTTTGAATTGCTGTGTTTTTACGTATATAGAATACGGTAATATTTTGGCCTCAACTTCATGACTGTCTCTCATTGGAGTTTTTAAGATAACCAATTGAAGTAATTCCTGATCCTTGTTGAGGATTATGAGCATGTCAACATTATTTTTTATCATAAACATCGTACCAGGGAACCTTGCTTCATTCAGACTTTAAAGTGCTAGTAAGCCAAACAAATGATTGTTTTGAGAGCAAGACTGTCCTTTTTAGTCTTGTCTCTTTTTCATCATTCTGTCTCCAGCATGTCCTGCACCGCTTGCGACGGCCTGTGCGATAAAGTGTGCGAGGAGAAGGTCATTGACTCCATGGACGCTGCGCAGTCCCTGAAAGGCTGCACGGTTATCAAAGGCAACCTGCACATCAACATCCGCAGAGGCCGTGAGTACACCGCGCCGATTTCGACTTCTTACCGTTAACGACACGTAGTCAAAGCATGCGGCGACATGATATACGAAGAGAGAGAGGTGAAGTGACACTGTCAGACTGTCAGAAAATGTGGATGCAGCAAAGGTGCGGTAATCAGCCAGATGATTGAAAACAACACCATGTGTAATAAGACACGTTTATACTGTACATCAGGGCTTTTAAGGGGAGGCCCTAATCTTAAACTTACAAATAACTAAATGTTTCATATTTTGGGGAGAAAAGACGCAATGTTGCAACAAAAATATTTTTATTATTTTATTTTATATGATTATTTTGATTCTAATTTAATTTTCTTTTTAATTATTACAGAACTTATTTTTCAAGAAACAGTTTACAAGGATAAGATAAATACTTCAAATACTTCAAAAATATAAATAAAATACTAAAATATAATAATATGATACAGTATATGATGATAATAATAATAAAATACTTCAGATGAAGGAATTGAAGTTGTCATCTTGGATTGGAGAATGGAGTCATTTATTTTTCAAGTTAGTCATAATAATTATGATATCGAAATCAATGTTTAATGTGGGAAGGTCATATTTTAAAGGTCCCATGCCATCAAACTTGCATTTTTTTCCCACTGTTTTATGCTTAACATATGTCAAAATGAGTCTGTAAGTTTGACATCTATGCGGTTTGTCGTTTGCAATAATCTTCGAAAGGCAAATGCCTGCAAAAAGGAGCGGATTTGATTTTGGCATCGCTGTGACGTAGATTGGTCCACTACACTCGGGAAAAGCATCAGCTGCCAATTTCAGAGGAGTTGAGGAATAAACTGATTCAGTTTCTTTTGAGAGGGACTCCTAAGCATTTTATAACCCAAATTTTGCTCTTTTTGGCCACATTTCGTGGAGGATGGCTTCATCAACTAAGCTTTCACACCTGCTAAAAATACATATCTGTATTTTAAGCCACACATAGACACACATTGGTCAGTCAGCATCAGTGTGCTCTATGGATGGCTGTTCACCATGGAGGTAGACATAGGAAAAAAAAAACTGAGAAGTAAAATATTTTCCTCCAGGGGCGCTGCCACAGTGCACCGTGGCCGACCATAATTCCGACTTTTGGCCAAGTGGCTGGCTGGGTACACCCTGTACTGGTCTCACCTTCACACCTACGGACAATTTGGAATCTTAGCACGCATGTTTTTGGAATGTGCAAGGAAGGTGGAGAAAACCCACGTGAGAACAGGGAGAACGTTGCAAACTTCAAACAAGGAAGCCGGACTTGACATTCCAATCTTTCACCTCAAAAGTGTGCCAACTACTACACTCATGTGTTGCGTTACAACATAAAATAAAGTAGCTCGCCTCACTGTTCCAATACTTTTGAAGGGGAGCCGAGTTCCATGTTGGTGGCTCTCGTGTAGTCTAAACATATGAGAGCAAAACACTTTTTACAATCCGCAGTGATGTCACATGGAGTCTACACCAGGACCTCGGAAAGTCTGAGGACCGTGTAATTTCCTGCGTTTAAAACCATAAATACACAGCAAGAAGAAAGTCCAACCATAAATGTTAAATGTATTGGGGGGTGGGTTTTGGGGACATTGTGTCTCGACAGACAACATGGTTGCCGAGCTGGAGAGCTTCACGGGTTTGATCCAGAGGGTGACGGGCTACGTGCACATACGACATTCGCACACGCTCAGCTCGCTGGCCTTCCTGCGCAGCCTGCGATACATCGACGGCGAGGAACTCCTGGACGAGTAAGAGCACGCAAACCCTCTTTTTGTTCCCTTTTTGGTTTGTTTTGAGTGTTGTGTTTTTACCAACAATCTGTTGGCGGTCATTAGCTTCTTTTTACGCATTAACTGTTTTCGTTGTGCGGCGGTTAAAATCGCCCAAATTAATATTGACAGTGGTTAGCTTCTTTCTATTCTTGTAAGACAGTTAGTTAGAAAAAAAATGCAAAAGAAATAATAGTAACTTTTTACACTTTACACTTTTACACAAGAGTTAACTCATTCGCTGCCATTGATGAATTTATTTGTCTTTTCACAGTCCAGCCATTCAATCCCAGGAATTTATTTGTATTTTTTTTTCTTTTTTTTCCAAACATTAGGGGAAAAGAGGGTCTGAAAATGTATGGCAGTGAATGAGTTAAGAATGCTAAAATGTGTATTTTTTCACTCTTACACATTTTTACACGTTTAAGAATGTAAAACGGGAACTGTGTGAAGAGACTTTCATCAAAAGTGGTAAACATATTTTTACACTTGAATGACTTGAAAATGGCCTTATACATCTTACTATAGGTTTTATGACTAGGTGAAATACTTACAACAAATAAATTATGCTGGATTTCTATCTTTAGTTTGACCTCAACAGTTAAATAGTGGAACTTCTTCTCCATAATGTAAACTAGCAGCTAAATCTAATCAAGAAACTCTTAACAGTTCAGGAAGACATCCTCCTCTTGTTTCTCCTTGAGTTCACAAGAGTCTCGCTGTCCCAAGGCTCCACATTGCAGTCATTCTTGTATGTCTGGGTGGTACCCAGCGTATCATAAAAAGCCACATCGCCACCTCCCGCCCCCTGCCCTTCTCTCCGGATCTTATTTTCCCTTCGGCTGGCCATGATTAATGGTGACAAAACCGATCGGAATGTGTCTGGTAATGAGCAAGAACGCTGTAAAGTTGCCACATGACTTTAGTTGATTGCAGCAAAAAAACACATCCTCAGAAGGTGTTGTGGTTCTCAAAGTATGGAAAGCGTCTCTGCAGCACGAGCGCAAGACTTCCCTCGGGCACAGGCGAATATCCACATTACATCCATGTGCATTCGGTCGATTTACTTCCCCTTACTGATAAAAAAGCAGAATTAAAGGATTGCGGGATCTGATGTGTCCTAGCATGTGTCGCTCATTACTTATGCTCAGTTACTCAATCCTGTGGGACTGGAAGCAGCAATGGGGAAAAAAAATAGTCCAAATCGTTTTGAGCACCTGAAAATTCAGGTGCCCTGCCATAAAATTCTGTACAAATTCTTTTAGCGTGTGAAAGTGGACGCACTCATAAAGGTTTCCACGTCAAATTAAAAGATTACATGTTTTACATGCTGTACATATTGATTGGAATATAGTTTATCAATATTTTCCGATATATCACTCTCATTAAATTTATACTTTCCACTTTGCTCTAATTGTACAAATAATACAGTACAGTACTCACCTGTTTTCTGAAGGTGAGCCATGATTAGTCGTTATCTGAGCCCTGAGAAACTGTGATGTCATTTTTAGTCGGCAGAAGTGACAAAATGGCCGCTCATCTTAAAAAAACCACAAAAAAAAACAGGTAGGCCGTGGCAAAATGGCCGCCCCTTGAGATGGATGAAAACAGGTGGATGTTGCTACTTAATTCGTGTTCCACAAACACAATATCAATCAGAATATCAAGTTTAGACTAGTGGGGCTGCATAGAACATATTATTGTAAAGATTTTTGGTGGTTTGACTTCCTTGTTAAAAATTGAAGATGGAGGTTAAATGAGACTGAATGATGATACACCTTCCTCATTTGCCCCGGTAGCATGTACGCCTTCTCGGCATTCGACAACCAGCAGCTGCAGTACCTGTGGGATTGGAAGCAGCACAACCTTACCATCAGGAACGGGAAGCTCTTCTTCCGAGCCAATCCCAAGCTCTGCATGTCGGAGATCCAGAAGATGTGGGAGCAGACGGGCGTTCCAGGGCGCTTCGACGAAAGTGACTTCCGAAACAACGGCGAGCGAGCCAGCTGTAAGCTCCAAAGCAGTCCAAATGTTTCCTGTTTTCATTGGGGTTGCTCTAGCTTAGTTTGGCACTTTCCACCGCACGATGCTCAGTTGAATTTGTTTTCCGTTGTTATGAGCAGGTATCTCTAGTCCCTGCTCAGTTAAGGATGAAACTGCTTATCCATAAACCTTGATAGAATTCTGACAGTTTTACCATTTCAAATTTTAAGTTTCATAACTTCGTGTTTATGAGAGTAGTAGAAGACATGAGACGTTTTCCAATGCAATGAAACATGGTGGAAGGTAGCCTATATTTGTTAATTTTTTTCTAATATTTGCTTTTTTAGGCAAATGTTTTTATATTTTTCCTTATATTTGTTATTTTTATGTATTTGATACCTTTCACGAAATGCTTTTTTTTTTCGTTTTGTGTTTTTTTGGTAAACTTTTTGAAATGTCTAATTTTGTCTTTTTTGCCAATATTTTGGTATTTTCGTCTAACATTTTACATGTATTTTATTGTAACATTTTGTATTTTTCAGCTTTTTTAAATTTAGTATTTTTCTGATACGTTTCTATTGCCTAATATTTTTTATATGCTTATGCAACTTTTTTGTATTTTTCATTTCCTTTTTTCCCCCCCAGTTTCTTCATATTTCTTTGTATTTTATTTGGGGATTTCTTTTGTCAAACAAGTACGTTTTCAGCAATTTTTATTGTTGGTATAATATATATATATATATATATTTTTTTTTTCAATTATGTTTTTAAAATATTTATAGTTCTCTGCTAATATTTTTGTATTTTCTTCAAATTTTTTCTAACTCTCAGCTGATATTTAATTTAATTAATTTCTTTGCACATCGGTATAACTCTCTGTGAGGGTCGTTTCGACAGATGCATTCAATGATGGTGTGTTTAATGCAGTTTCCTCTTGTACTCTTTTGAAATGGAAGCTGACTACAGCTGAAGTGAGCTGCAGACGGCACTGTGCAGTGGAAAAAAAACCCCACATCATCAAGAGCCCCTGACAACCTCTTGACTTTTAAGGTCAAGGCAAGAACTTTTTTTTGATGCAAGAACTGTCTTTTACTCCCTCAGGCGAAAGCACCATCTTGAAATTCAAATCCAATACCACCAGCAGCACCAGGATCAAGCTGACCTGGCAGCGCTACCGCCCCCGAGACTACAGAGACCTCATCAGCTTTATCGTCTACTACAAAGAAGCGTACGTTTCTATTTGCCGTCTCCTCCCTTCATCTCAGCTGTGATTTGTCCTGCATATTCCTCAGTGCATCGCATTTATTATTGACGACCGCCCCCCCCCCCCCCTCAACCGTCTCCCTTCCTGTAGGCCGTACCAGAACATCACCGAGTTCGAGGGGCAGGACGGCTGCGGCTCCAACAGCTGGAACATGGTGGATGTTGAGCTGCACCAGGACAAAGACACCGACCCTGGCGTGCTGCTGTCCAGCCTGAAGCCTTGGACGCAGTACGCCGTCTTCGTCAAGGCCATCACGCTCATGGTGGATGACAAGCAGGTGCCCAGTGCCAAGAGCAAGGTGGTGTACATCCGCACCAGCCCCTCAGGTAAACCCACTCGAAGGAGTAGTGGCAAGCAGCTTATGATTAATGGCCTTGTAATTGACTTTCAAGGTACCAAAGATATTTTTATAATTTTTTTCGAAATAATACAACATAACATACTGTAACCTAAATGATATTGTATTTAGGTTGCCTGCTAATATACAGTATTTAAGATCCAACAGGTGTCTGTATTGAGCAACTCAATGACAACAGCATCAATATAGTTGGGCCACTGTCGCAATGCTTCACAAGGCCTCATTAAGACACTTTACTGACTATGTATACATGCAGTCAATATTCGGGTTAAGGTCAAAATTCCGATTTCTGCGCCATTCGAAATGACCCGTTTACATGACTTGAGCGGAGAGATTGACGCCCCGTATTTAAATAACCCGATTGAAACGGCGATGCCCGGACGGCATGACGCAATTTACGTCATCTCCACTTGTTACTTGCTCCTGTCAATAAAACTATTTTTTATATTACATATTTGTATTATATTCATGTCGCTCACGGCACGAATGAAGCAGACGGTTTCCTCGCTTTAAAAGTGTAGTGTCGTAGTTACTCTAGCTTTCGCCATGTTTTGTTTCTCACTAAACGTGTATTTCTGATGGGTTGCGCGCCAAACAGCGCACATACAAGAACTTCCTGTACTATAAAGACCAAGATTTCTTCTGGTTGAGCATGCGTAGAGTGTCCCGTGAATTCAGAATATTCCGACTGCCGTATACATGCGTGTGCATTCGGGTTGGAAAGGGAGTAACACACGCATGATATTCTGAATTTTAAAAACCTGAATAATGGCATATTCAGGCTATTGCGCGCGTTTACATGGGTTTTAAAAACCCCAATACTGCCAATATTCGGGTTTTAAAAGGGTTATTGGCTGCATGTAAACGTAGCCAATGACGTAAAACTTATACGGCATCCGACTGGCCTCGTTGAAGCGTAGCTAATGCTGAGTGATATTTGTAATCATTTGTTTTAATTTTTTTCTATGCCGGTCCTTCAAAGTAGGTCTTCACATGAAAATAGTCAGTGGCCCCAAATGGTTTGGGGACCGCTGCCTTTCCAGAAATAAAATAAATTAAATACTGGTATGCTGTGCATTGTTGGAATCTCACTGCTAAGTAAATATTTTAATAATTTTTTAATTGATGTATTCTTTGCAGCATTAATATTAATCTATGCTTTTGCAAAGCCTTGATATTGGTGAAATTAGTACACAATCATATCCACAAATGCATTTGTGCGGTAAAAAGATGCTAAATATGAAATAATCACTAAAACTTAATATGAACTGACTGTCTAAATACATTTGAGCACCAGAAAGAACCAACACCGCCTGTTTTGTCTCCGCAGCGCCCTCCATGCCTCAGGACGTGCGTGCCTACTCCAACTCCTCCACCCAGCTGGTGGTGCGCTGGCTGCCCCCAGTCTCCCCCAACGGCAATCAGACCTACTACCTGGTGCGCTGGCAGCAGCAGGCCGAAGATCGAGAACTGTACCAGCACAACTACTGCTCCAAAGGTAAACACACATGCTCATACACTACTTGTTTAATTTATTAAACATGATAAAAAGCGGTCCAGCTAGAAACTTACTGTGTATTAATTTCTAACGTTTGTTGGCAAAATGCAGCCATGCCCCCTGGGTAATCTGTTTAGATGACGTAACATTGTTGGAAGTTGAATGGCAACACAGACGCAGGTGTAATGGCTTCCCGTATCCCGTGTCCTCATTCTTTATGATACGCACAACCAAAGTTATAACACTTGATGACTACAACCTTCCTCTACAGAGTTGAAAATCCCTGTAAGGATGGCAGCAATCGGGGTGGGGGACCAGGAGGACGACACCAAGCCCACAAAGTCGGACCCCGATGGCCCCGACAAGGGCCCCTGTTGCCCTTGCCCCAAATCGGTGGAGGACCTGGAGGCAGAGGCCGCAGACGCCTCCTACCGGAAAGTCTTTGAGAACTTCCTGCACAACTCCATTTTTACACCCAGGTGAGTTTTTTTTTTTCTTCTTCTTCCTTTTACATGCCTTATTTCAACAATTTAGAGTACCTTGAAAAACTATTTTTATCACTTGAACTCTTACATTTGGGCCTTCCGATCACAAACGTGAAGGTATTTTGTTGAGATTTTATAAAATTATATTGTATTGTATTGTATTCGCAGCAGGTCTGGTTCTCTATTTACCACGAATAGCTGGGGTTGGATCATGTTGCTTTTGATTTTGCAGGCGGATGTACTTAAAGTTTCTTGGTCAAAGTTGACTTGCCACAAAAACGACTGGTGCTGTTTTGGTGAATCTATTTACAAAAATGCTCACTAGTTGTCCTCATCGCCCCGCGGCTACAAAGCATTGAAAACAACTCGGATGACTCACTGGAACACACGCACTCGCGCACACACTCACACACTGAAAGACTTTTGTGAGATCAACATAGATCCAAAGCGGGTAACAAACCTCACTGCATCTGACATTGCTCACAAATAACCAATAACAGACGCGTGACGCTTTTATTAAAAACAACCAACTTCCTTTTCCCACTCTAAATCAGTCTTCCCGAAAGGTTTTAACCCACTCACCCCACTTTGATAGACCAACAGAGTTGGCACACCCCCTCTCCCTGACACACACTAAAAAAAAAAAAAAAACATACAAAAAGCACGTTAAATCATGCAAACGCGATCCAAGTGTCAGAAAATTAAATAAAGCTGGGAGCAGGAATGAACTGTCACCCCCTAGTGAGAAATTTGAGTGGTGCGAAATTTGAGCATGTTTGGGTTGATTTCCCCCTTTTCCCCTTTAAGAGTGGATTTGTCCTTATAATAGGGTCCAAAACGAGTTGGGCCGACAATCTTAAATATTAAACGTGTTCAGTATTTACAACCGAAAATCTCCGTGCGTGGGGAAAGCCGACTACTCTCGAGTTGTTTGGCTCTGCGGACTGTGATGTAAACGGAATGTAGCCAATCAACGACGCACCGTGACTGACCAATGAGAAGGCAGCGGTAAATAAAACAAACTATGTCCTACCCGATGTCGTTGTACGTATAAAAGTGGGCTTCCCGCATGGAAGGAAATATTTTCCAAAGCAAGTCTTTTCTTGCCGGGAACGCCATCTTGCAACGCTCCCGCCGCCGGTCCTCTTCGGAAACACTCCGCAACCATCGGCGCATAGCCAGAAGTGCCTGCTAGTCTTCGTACTTATGAGATTACACGTGGTCATGCGGGAGCCGGTTTTGGAGCAGAATCTTTGTGTGTGTGGTGCTCTATACTGAGGTAATCGTAGCACACCACTCACAAAACGACTAAAACTGTTCAATGTGGTTAAATGATTTTTTTTTTAAATCTATATATGGCGTCTGACACAGAAAACGTTTTGGGGGTTGAAAAATCCTTGTGTGTACCAGGCCTTAGTGTGAGAATACGGATATTGTTGCCATTCTAAGAGTCACCAGCAGATTTTATTACAGCTGTACATCTATAACATTAGTTGGTATGCCTGGCTAATGTTTGGTAGCCATTGGACAAAATCCTTGTTTCTTTTATGCATGGGTTCTTGAGACTTTTTTTGTGTGTACTAATGACTTCCTGTTTTTTGAGCATAGGTTCATAAATTCCTTTGTGGGTCTACTCATAGCTTACCAAGTTTCGTGCGGCTAAACGAAAATGGCTTTAAGGGCTGAATCTTAAAACGTGTTGTTGTTTTTTTTTTTAAATGCCCCTTTTCAGGCCACCCGACCGCCGCCGTCGAGATCTATTCAACATCGCCAACGCCACCCACTCTCGACGCCAGCACCGGCCTCACTCCAACACCAGCACCGTCCCCCCCCTGCAGGCTGCTGCCAACAGTAGCGGGGTTGACCCGGAGCTGGCGGAGCGAGAGTTTGATTTTGTGGAACAAGCAGTGACGGAGCGCGAGCTGCAGATTTTCGGTTTACAGCCGTTTACTGTATACCGCATCGACGTTCACGCCTGCAATCGACAGGTGCAGCGTTGCAGCGCCGCCGAGTTTGTTTTCTCCAGAACCAAACCGGCAGGTTAGTGGAACACGAGACGTCGTTTGTCCAACCCGGTGGTCAAATTTATGCTGCTCAAGAAGCCACATTCAATTTTTAAAACGTTAGAGGGGCCAGGTGTGTCGTAGATGAGGTCAAATAAACCTTTAAAAAAAAAAGAAATTTAGTGTGAAAAAAATTTAAAGACAACTTTTCATTCTCATTTTAGATTTTATTTCTAATTAACTAACCAATTCTAAAATGCACATGCTGTATTTTTTGGACTATAAGTCACACCGGAGTATAAGTCATACCCGTCAAAAAACATGTTATGAAGAAGAAATAAACATGTCAGTCCGTAGTATAGGTCACATATTTGATGGAAATTTATTTCACAAAAACCGACACCAAAAACAGTAGAGCTCAGACTGGCACCCAAAATCCCCGTTCCCTAATCATGTTGACGGCACCGAACGGGTTCCGGTTGGATTTGAAAGTTCCACTTCTAACTATAGAAAAGTTTTTCTTTTTTAGTTTAAATTGGCGTACCTTAACTAGAATCCTGCGTCACATTGTGGCCAAAGGTAGAATCCCGGGCAGTTATTCCATCTTTTAGTGCTATAAATAGTAAATATTTAGATATAAAATGTTATACGTGACTCTTGATATCTTAAATGCTTGATGGGCCAAATTTAATTATGGCATGAGTCTTATGTTGCTCCCGTGCAAAACTTGGCCCACCCCTGGTCTAAGCTAACGAAACCGCCGTGGTCCTGACCGTCCGCTCTCTTTTCCCTTCTAGAAAAGGCGGATGACATTCCTGGCGTGGTGTCCTGGGAGGGCCACGAGGACTCAGTATTCCTGCGCTGGCCGGAGCCGTCTCACGCCAACGGCCTCATTCTCATGTACGAGATCAAGTTCAAATTGGGCACAGAGGTACGGAAAAAAATATATATCGTACTCCCACTTTGCTGCAGCATCCGGTTTCCTTGCTCCGTCCCAAATCACGTCCCGAATACAATTAGAAGTAAACAATGTGGAAAAAATATTCTTGCATCCAAGAACAGGTTGTGTTCAACCTTGGAAAACATGTCCACACCTGTCCATGTACCTGATGGTCTGATGGTTGCGCGCCTGTGTGTGTGTGTGTGTGTGTGTGTGTGTGTTTTCTTTGTTTGTGTGTGTCAGACTGAGAAGCACGAGTGCGTGTCGGGTCAGCTGTATCGGACACAGCGCGGCGTCCGTCTGTCCAATCTGAGTCCGGGCAACTACTCGTTGAGGGTCCGAGCGACGTCGTTGGCTGGGAACGGATCTTGGACGCGACCGGTAGATCTCTATGTGGCTGAACGTAAGACACACACATCACCACACTCTTAATAATCAATACACTGTGTATAAGCTAACTTATTGACTCTGCTTGACCCATCAGGATATGAAAGCTTCCTCTACGCCATCATATTCGCCCCCATTTTAATCATCTTGTTCATCTGCCTCCTGGCCTGCTCGCTCTTCGCACTGAACAGGAAAAGGTGCGTTGCCGTGACGACGGTGCCAATCCCAACATGGCTTTCTTTTACTGATTGCATGAAGTGGAACCTAATATTTGAGTCTATAACGCAACTATCTCAAGCTTCAGCGTTTATGATCACTGTCAACAAAAAGCAAGTATCTGGCACATTTTGTCCTGCGGCGCCCATGTTGCGCGTGTAGCGGACACATCGGCAGAAACAAATAGTGTTGCGAAAAATTGTGCTTGCTTGCAGCCATATAAAGAAACAGGCTGAAGAGATGCACAATTTCTGGTGTGCACTGTAAATGCGGTTCAATGTCTTTTCTTGCCTTCCTCTTCCTCATAAGCACTATTCATGTATTTGACAACATTTTATTCAACTATTGATTTGGGATTCTATTTGATTGACACTTGTTTCTTTGCTGCTAGGAACAGCGATCGGCTTGGAAATGGAGTCCTGTACGCGTCGGTCAACCCGGAATACTTCAGTGCGGCTGAAAGTGAGTACAGTAGACGCAGTTGGTCAAACCTCAAGGAATAGCCCGTCCTGCTGGTTACTGCCAAAATTGTTAAGGATGGCTTCTTAAGGAGTTGAGTTCACAGTTGGAGAAGCATGGCGAATGTACACATAAACGTCTGTTCGGTTTCCCTGCAATTTACGTTGTTGTGTCGATGTAAATAACTGTCTCGTTCATGTAGCCTTCAAGGGGCATGGGTACTGCCAGCGTAAATATGCCATGTGGAAGAAAATCCACGTGACTTAAGCAAGCAAAAATAGACATGAACTTGTTTTTTTTTAAACTTTTTTTTTTTTTTTTAATTTAAGTTACAACATCGGGACTTTTTTTTTTTTTTTTTTTTTTTTTTTAAATTTTGGCTAGCTTGATTAGATTCATACCAGCAGCAGCAGAACCACGGAATGGAAATGAATGAAAACTTCATTCAACTTCAATAATGCACGGACAACAACTATGTGCTAACGAGAACGTTATTCATCCGAAATCAAGCGTGTAGCTAATGATGAGTGATCTTTTTGGGGAATTTTTATTTCATTTTTTTTTTTATTCTTCGTGTTTAGTTTTGTTTTTTTTAATTCAGTTTTAATTCGTTTTCAGAGCGAGCTTATTTTTATTAGTTTTAGTTGGTTTTTTTGTGTGTATTTCTTGTGTGCAAGATTTGAAAAAAAAAAAGAAACATTGCGGTAATTTCTTTGTAGTAAAAACTCAACACTAATATTTAAAAAAAAACAATCATGTAAATGATCTATCACTTGTATAGTGCTTTTCTACCTACAGTATAAGGTACTCAAAGTGCTTCAACGCGGTCTTCTCATTCACTACCCACATATCAAATACAGATCCACAGACTTTGAAGTACAATACGTGTCGTGCATAATACTGCCTCTAAAGTTTGAAGCAAAACAACCCTAAAGTCTTCAAGCTCGGATGGTCTCGCTTTCCATCCCTTGTTTGCCAATTTGCTAACTTCTAAAGTGGTTTGTGGCTTGAATTCCTATTGAGAAGTATTCAACTCGGTTGTACTGTGTTATATATTTAAAAAAAAAAAAGGTAATATATTTTTTTCATATATATATATATATATATATGTATATATGTATATGTATAGATATATATATATATGTATGTATGTATATATATATATATATATATATATGTATATATATATATATATATGTATATATATATATATATATATATGTATATATGTATATATATATATATGTATATATGTATATATATATATATATATATATATATATGTATATATATATATATATATATATATATATATATATATATATGTATATATATATATATGTTTTCTGAAGATGAGCTATGATTGGTCATTATCCAAGCCCTCAGGGTGCGTGATGTCATTTTCAGTCGACAGAAGTGACAAAATGGCCGCCCCCGGAAATGGCTAACAACGGGTGGATTTTGTTGCTTTACTCAGATTCCACAAACACAATATTAATCAGAATGCTGCGTTTCAACTAGTGGGCCGGAATAAAACATATTCTTGGAAATAATTTCTTTGTGTTGATTTCCGCTTTAAGGAGTTGCGTTTAACAGTCGAAGACCCGTGGTGAACGTTTTGTTCTAAGGCTGGCTACGCGCTCTTGTCCCTCGCACAGTGTACGTGCCGGATGAGTGGGAGGTGGCGCGCGAGAAGATCTCCCTGAGCCGCGAGCTGGGCCAGGGCTCGTTCGGCATGGTGTACGAGGGCATCGCAAAGGGCGTGGTGAAAGACGAACCGGAGACGCGAGTGGCCATCAAGACGGTGAACGAGTCGGCCAGCATGAGGGAGCGAATCGAGTTTCTGAACGAGGCTTCCGTCATGAAGGAGTTCAACTGTCACCATGTGGTACGTACGCACGCACGCGCGCGCACACTTTACATGCCGTGCATAGACTTTTTCCTCACGCTCCATTTTGTGATAGGTGCGTCTCCTGGGGGTGGTCTCTCAGGGCCAGCCCACCCTGGTCATCATGGAGCTGATGACACGAGGAGACCTCAAGAGCTACTTGCGCTCCCTCCGACCCAAAGAGGTAATGCGAACCAAAATGATACAAAAGTTTGGCATGGGAATTGAAAACCGGCTCTTTTTGAGGACCAGATGCCAGTACAGCGGGCCAGCCTGCGAATATTATTTGTATTTTTTTTTTTTTTTTAATGCAAAAAAGATCATTGGATAAGCCAGGGATGTAAAAATAAAAATGATTTATGAAATCGAAAAAACCCAAAAAGTTTGTGAATAGTGTCGTCTTTACATTGATGCCCCCGCCTCTGTATTTCCCACAGCAGCAGTGGTCCAGTTTGTCCCTGCCGCCCCTGAAGAAAATGCTACAGATGGCCGGCCAGATCGCGGATGGCATGGCGTACCTCAACGCCAGCAAGTTTGTTCACCGAGACCTTGCGGCGCGCAACTGCATGGTGGCCGAGGACTTTGCCGTCAAGATAGGAGGTGATTGCGATGGGGCGCAATTTCTCCCAAGGAATTATCACTCCCGCAGCTCTTTAGCCAGCTAACAGATTCACACCCTTATATTGGATTGACATTTACTCCTGACATTTACTGATGATGAATTAAAATGTTATGTTGATGCCCGTGTGCGTGTGTTTGTGCAGACTTCGGCATGACCCGAGACATCTACGAGACAGACTACTACCGCAAAGGCGGGAAGGGCTTGCTTCCTGTCCGGTGGATGTCACCTGAGTCTCTGAAGGACGGCGTCTTCACCACCAATTCGGACGTCTGGTGAGTGTGCAGGACTTGTTCTTCCATATGCATGCAATTTGATATCGAAGGTGACCATTAGTCATTACAAGTGCTATTTTGGAAGCTTTTGTCGTATTTGTCTGAGTCCAAATGGAACATTTGTAAGTCACTACAGTGGATAACAATGTGCCATCTCATGTAAAATAAGCCCCCCGAACCACGTCTGTCTCCGTTTAGGTCGTTTGGGGTGGTCTTGTGGGAGATTGCCACGCTGGCAGAGCAGCCCTACCAGGGCCTGTCCAACGAGCAGGTGCTGCGCTTCGTCATGGAGGGAGGCCTGTTGGAGAAACCGCACAACTGTCCCGACATGCTGTATGTCCATTCTCTCTATCCGCGCATGCATGAGCCTTGATGTCAAAGTCAAACGGACAGCTATTCCAAAGCTGTTTTCACCTGTAGACGTTACAGCGCAGTAGACAAGACCGCTTTTCAGAAGCTTTCGCGTAAAAACCATGTCAAGCGTGACGCTAAAGTATATCGTTCTCTACAGTGGACAACTCGTCCTAAAAAGCTGCTTTTTTTTTCTCGTCGACAGGATGCGCGCGGGTCTTGTTGTAAAAGTTGTGCCTCAGTCATTGCAGTGGACACAAGGTGTCATAGTTGTCACTTTCAGAGACAGTCTTGGTGTCCGAGTTTGCACCTCAAATCCCAACAGTGGATGCTAGAGCTCAAACGTGTGCATCAGACACTACACTGCACAATGGAGATGTAAAATTTGCCACCAGTCAATACAGTAGAAAGCAATTCAAAAGCTGTTTGTTGTATATTGTCGCTGTCCTCTGAAAAACACGTATGTCCAATTTTTGAAATGTTGAAATAAAATTTCACATTAATGCGATGTCTGTAACGTGGAAACACCATTCATGTAAAAATAAGAAAAATGAAAAAAAAAAATGGAGATACGCGTTTTTCACAGGATAGCGACGATATGCGTCACTGAAGCAGACATTATGTCAATTTCGCAATGTATGAAGAAACGGAAGCTTTAATGTTAAAACGTTTGATCCGGATGAGATCCAGATTATGCATTCAGACAAACTAAGTTCCATTGAATGTGTTTGCATGCTTTACATGCCAAATCTAATTGGATCTGAATGTATTTGTATGTGTAGGTTTGAGCTGATGCGCATGTGCTGGCAGTACAACCCCAAGATGCGTCCGTCTTTCGTGGAAATCATCGGCAGCGTGAAGGACGAGCTGGAGCCGTCCTTCCGTGAGGTTAGTTTCTTCTACAGCGCCGACAACAAGCCGCCCGATGCTCAGGGCCCGCCCCCGCCCCAACAACACCCGGTTAACATGGACGACGTCCCTTTGGACACGCCGCTACAGACGCCGCCCTCGCCCGGTTCCCACCCTCCTCCGGGGCCCTCGCTAGCCCCCAGCTCGCCCACCCGGCCCTGCACGGACAAGGAGCCCGTCGGGCACCAAGCGGCTAACGGGTTGGCGTCCTCAACATCGTCGTCGTCGGTGGGGGCGGCGACAGGAGTGGGGGCGCCGCCCAACGGGACCGGTTCGGTGGCCGCCATGCAGGCAACCCTGGACGAGCTGCCGCCCTACGCCCACATGAATGGGGGACGCAAAAACCTGCGTGCCATGCCCCTCCCTCAGTCGTCTGCCTGCTGATTGGACGGAGCAAAGACTCATTGGAAGTCTAACCTATTCTGCTGTAATGCCACCCTTTTTTTGTTGTTCAACCAGATGCAACACTGCCCCCTTGCTGCCGAAAAAACACCATCGAGGGAGTTGCTTGTTTTATAAACGCTTTCTTACTTTTGTTTTTTGTTTTTTTTATAGTAAAACAAGAGAGTCCTTTCAAAGAGGATTTCGATCCATTTTTGGGCAGGCATTATGGATTCATACCTAATGGGAGAAGAAGCACTTATAGAGGGAGGTCCTCCATTGTGCCGCCTCTCTTGCTGGTTGGTATGGTAACGACTTAAAAAGGCATGAAAAATGAGATGAAAAAAATACATTTTGATATTCCGGTTTTCATTTTGATGATTCATTTTGTACTGACATCAAAATCTGAGCCACACACCGTTGCCGAGTGCTGCGAATCAAGGTCGGAAAAAAAAACTTAATAACACAACCATGACTTCTTTTAAGTCGTTTGTGAAGAGCATTTGCGATAACGACAAAAAAAAAGTCCGGAAAAATGAGGAAAAACGACATGAACATGACGCAAAACATTGCAAATACTTGTACGTACGGAAAACGTGAAAAATAACCTTTTGATACTCAACATTATGCTCAAATGTGAAACATTTTGCATTCAAACAACATATGACGCTTAACCAAATGTTTATACTCAGCTTAGTGATGGCGTGCATTTTGCTGCCGTTGTGCTCAACGAAACAAAAAAAAAAAAGCCCAAAAAATACATTTTGACATTCTGGTTTTCATTTTAATTTTCCATTTTGTCTACGCATCGAAAGCTGAACCTCAAATCGTTGCTGCAAAGAGCTGGAAATCTATATCAAAATACACAAAAAACTTAAAACACAGCCATAATTTTTCTTGTCCGATGGTTGATTGCAGAGGGAGGTCCTCCGCGTCGGAATTGCAAGTGGGAGGTCCTCCACGTCAGAATTGTGCTGCTTAGTACAATTACGGTGCGCAAAATGTTATTATACTCCATTTCATTTCGATATCGAAATCTTACAAATTTTCACACAAAGACTCACTCTGCCAATAACACGAATATGACTTCAGTTGTTTTCAAGAGCATTAAAACCAAGACGGAAGTCAGCCATTGTTCTCATTGGTATGTCAATGATGGAAAATGGCACAAAAAAAATGACAAAAACAGATTTTGAGACTCTGCTGGTGAAGGCCGCCATTGTGGTCGTCGTACGGTTAATGGAAAAAAAACGGTGCAAAAACCTACGGAGCAAAAAACATTTTAGGGAGGTTCTCTGGGTCGACATTATTGTGTTCATTGGTATGGTAATGCAAAGAGAAAAAAAACGCTTCAAGAATCTAAATAAACAACAACTCAAATTTTGTTGATACTCCACCTTTGTTTCTTTACATCAAAATCTGAGCCACAAATTGTTGGAAAGTGATTCGAATCGCTGTAAAAATAAGTCATGGTTGTGTGGCTCAAGTTTTTTGTTATTGGTTTTGTAGGATTAAAAAAAGAAAAACTGAAAAAATATATATAAATTCTGAATGGTTCGAAAACCTACAAAACCAACATTTTGATCCTGCTGCTCCCATTTTGAGAATTCAGTGCAAATCGACGTCAAAACACTAAGTCATGGTGGTGTTATTGAGGGTTTTTTCTCATGGTTTTTCAAAAGCATTTATGCCTTTTTTTTGTTTGAGTGTGACTTTTTCTACCTTTTTATATGGTCCCCATGTTCATCTTGTACAGAGAAAAGTAAAGACAAGCTGCTATTCCTTATTTTCTCTTGTGGTTGTGATATAGAGCTATATAAATATATATAAATTTATGAGTATATAAGAGACCTTCAGGTTGAATTTCCGAGCGTTTTCACTGCAGTTTGCCATGTTTTTTGGTTTATTATTTTTTCTTTAAGTGTAACTGAGCTGGTTTCAAAGAAGTACCCCTGGTATTTTTTTTTTCTTAGGAAAGAGTCCCAAGTAAATCTCAGGTTTGTGCTGCCATTTTAGGCTTTATTATTGTTAGCGGTATTGTTGCTAAAAAATAAATATGATTGAGATCATTATAGTAAAAATCATTATCATTATATATATATATATATATATATATATATATATATATATGTATATATGTATATGTGTATTTGTATATATGTATGTATATATATAAATGTATATATGTATATGTATATATCTATATATATGTATATATGTGTATTTATATATGTATGTATATATATAAATGTATATATATGTGTATATATGTATATGTATATATCTATATATATGTATATATGTGTATTTATATATGTATGTATATATGTGTATATATATATGTATATGTGTACACATATATATGTATATATTACTTTACTGCACTCAATATTCACCACCAAATCAAATTATTAGTACTCTCTCGTTTTTAGCTAGCTGTCGCACAAGCTGCCATCTTTTCCCCTTTTTCAATTCTCATATAGTAAAGTGAAGAGTTTTTTCAACAACCCTCAGTTGAATTCACTAGTTCAGTAGTTTTTTTCCGTGTAACTGTCACTCTAGTTGCTATGATAGCTGCTGCCTCGAGGTACTGACATTTCCAAATGTTAATACTGTAATCTAATGGTTGGATGGAAAAAATGGATATTTATAGTTTGCCACCAATCAGCAGTTGAAATAAGTGTTTTGTTGTCCTATTGTTTTCAAATAGCTGTCGTTGCTAGCCGGTGTTATTGCTCCCATGCTAACAGTGTTTTTGTGAGTCAAGAAAGAAAACACTACATTGTTAACACTCTACATTTTGTCACCAACCATAGAACTTAAACTGTCCTAGTCTCTTGTTTTCAACTAGCAGCTGGGCTTGCTACTGAGCTAGCCGCTAAGCTAGGTATTGTGCATTCTTGACCTATATTTTCATCTAGTCTCTTAATTTTTCTGTCCCCATGCATCAGTTAAAATAACTTGGGTAAAGTATTGTATTCCTCTTGTTTTCAGCTAGCTGCAGTGTTAGCTCCTGATGTGTCAAAGTCTGATTCCAAGTTACTTTTTTTTTTTTTTAAACAAAAAACTATGCTACATTTCAGCAAGCGTCCAAGCCACGGATACCTTATCGCCATATCCCCAAAGCTGTATTTAGTTGGCAAGCTAGCGAATGCTCAAAATTATACTTGTCACAATAAAAGAATACCGCTACAAAATGATATATTACACATGGTCCATAAAATCTAATAATTCTAAAATGAACTTTAATGTTTTTTGTTTGTTTTGTTTTTTATAAACACACGACTACATTAGTTTCAGCTTGCTTCCAACCCTACACCTTTTTCAATATACACTGATCCTAAATCTAGCCAGCTAGCTCGCTAATGCTAACAAACGAGAGAGGGTAAACTTAAAAAAATAGACTATAAAATGGCAGTGTACAATAGATGAATTCTAATAATCAAAAATGGACATAAATATACATTTTTAAACTATGCTTTTTTTTTTAGCTAGCATCCAGGAGATGACAGATGATGTTGCTCACTTTAGCTGGCAAGCTAGCTAATGCTAATCAAGACATCACATCTTGATGTGCTACTTTTAATGTCAAGGAATCTCACTACAATATGGTGGCAGAATACAGTCGGCTAATAATGCTAAAGATATTTCTGTTCCCTGATTTAAAAGGCTGAATTAATTTATTTGTAAGATGTATTGAAGAAATAATGGCCAGCCCTGTTTATTTGTGGTGGTGGTTTTTTGTGTTTGTGTAAATCACTGTACAGAAATAGCTGGAAACTTTTTCTATTTCTTTTGATAAATCTTTGAGGGTTTTTTGCTACTTTTGGGAGAAGGTTTTTTTCTCATTTTGTTCAACCATCCATCTACCTCACTATTGTTTTTTTTTTTAATTCTAATTTTGATGTGGAGGAGCTTTACTTTAATTTCACAATTACAAACCACAAACCAAACAACAGCACAGAAACATGGGGATTGTTTTTTGATGATCACATAATTGATAATAGACCGATCACAATGCTGGACGTGGAACTCGGGTGTGTGACTGTAGGTGCTTGTTGTGCTGGCACAGTGTACTATAGATAAAGCTGGATGAAAATAGTCAGTTACTTCTACAATGAAAAGAGTATTTGGACCATCGCAGAGCTGGGCATTGCCGAACCGCCACCGCATTCCGTCCTGCATATTTAATCAACCACGTGGTCACGGTCCATCCCTCGTCGCCGACAGCCAATCGGCGTCGAGAACTTATTCTCCACGTCACAAGCAGGCGGCGCGCGAGCTGACACGCTGCCAAACAAAGAAAAAATATCAAACAACAACAGACACACAGCCTGGTGATCGGTGAAATAAAAACAAGATGGGGCACATGTCATTGCGTCTGCGGGACCGCAAGGTACACAACACCATTTTATTTTTTCCTTACTCTGCTGCGTGTCAGGAGCGCGGCACCTGCGTGTGACGTGGTACAGGTTAAATCCGTTCTCGACGTCGTTTGGCTGATTGGGACCACGTGGGTCGATTAAATATGCAGACGGGAAATAGACGATGCCCAGCTCTACTAAGTCATGTGAGAAAACAGTTGCCATATTTGGAGGTGGGGGGTTGGATAAGATGTAACGTTACACAGAAAAAGTCATTCGGTTGGTATTAAAAAGGCAAAATATTCTAAGAAAATATCGATATATTATGAAAATAACATTGAAGTATTTGACCCCAAAAAAGTTGTAATATAACAAGAAAAGTAATTGCGTTACCAGGGGGGAAAAGTCTCATGTCCTAAAAAAAGATGTCTCATTGTGAAATTAGTCGCAATATTGCCAGTGATATGTTTGGAGAGAAAAAAAAAAATTTAAATTTTGTTGTGAAGGTCAGAAGTATACATTTTTACATTTTAGATAGTTGGTAATGTTACATCTTTATTTTGGTAAAAATACTACACTTTCCTCAAACTCTGACTTTTCCATGGTTTTGTAATATTCGAGTTAATTTTCAACATTGTCATAATATTATGACTTTATCACTTCAGATTTGAATGTTATTCTTCAAAATGATGTTTTTTTGGCATTTTAGCTCCCTTATTACATCTCAAGGTGTAGCGTTACAGAAATAAATACTTGTTCAATCCCGGCTTTTTTTTTTTTGTAGATTCACACAGCTCTGCTCGTGAAAGTGACTTCTCCTAATAATGCAACTTTATTTTTGTAACTCTTGTAATGTGGCTATGTTATTTTTGTAATATTCAGCGATTATTTTCCCTTATATTTATTTCCGCATTGCTACAACTTTATTCTTGTACTAATTTGATGTTTTCTGGTAAATTTACAACTTTTCTTGTAAGGTCACTACTTGATGCTCGTAGCATTATGACTGCTTACTTTACAACATACTTACTGTACAAGCCTTGGCATTGTTCTGGTAACAGTCAGTCCTTTGGTCTCCTAATATTTTGACTTTAAGTAATGTCACTTCTTTTGCAATTTCCGACTTTATTCTTATTTTCCTGTACATTCTCAATTTTACCACAAAACATGATTTTTTTTTTTTCACGTATCCGAAAATTGCGACTGTACATTGGGACATTTTCTCCTAATATTACGACTTTTCTAACGTGACTTCTTTTCATGTAAATTACGACTTCTTTTTTTCTCTCCCTTTCAATGTGGGCCAATACTTTTTACATCCATCATGACATATCAGCAAACGTGTGAAAGAAAGATGCTATTTATTGCTTAAAATGTAAGATAATGCAATACAGCTCAGCATTGTTTTTTCTGCCCATGTTTCTGTAGCTGTTCGCAAAAACACTACAACACTCAATCTGCGTCGTTTTCGCACATTGACTATGTGGAGGCACATTCATATGCGACTGTCCACTTTTGAAGCCAGTTTTAACATCTGGTTGAGACTTGTGTATTTTGGGCAGATATTCAGTTTGTCCAGGGGAGGTAATAATATTAACAGAAGTCTCCGTGATAAAGTGGACCTCATCAGGTTTGGTTTGGTCATGTGGTCAAAGATGGGGGGAAAAAAAAAAAAAAAGCAAAATACTGGCTTTCTGGCTTTTTTGAACTTGTTGCCATGGTGACAGCCAGACACAGCTAGTTCTTGGGTTTTAAATGCAGTAGAGACAGGAATAAGGGATCTGGATTTTTTTTAACCACTGGATGGCCTCAAACTTAAAAAAATAAAAAAAATAAAAAATGGGGTCTTTTTCTTGCATTCATGGCCAATATAGTTTTGTAAATTTTTCCCCAATAGCCTTCCAGCCTTCTTAACAAAAAGTTAGAATGAGTTTTTGTTTTGGATGTTCTCTTTCCATTTTAGTTTTGTACATGTTTTTTTCATATACATGCCAGAGGTTAGAAGATGATTGGCTGAAGGAAAAACAGAATGTTTGTCTGGTTCTTGTTTTTGTTTGTTCGTTTGTTTTTCTACATGACATTTAAGATAAATAAAAATGTATGCAAGTCATGACTGCTTGTCTTCTTTGAGCCTCAATGGCAATGGCATGATAAAAAAAAAGGTTCACATGACTATAATAGTATGACATTTGGTTGCGGATTAAAAAAAAAGTTGAATCACATAAAAAGTGATTATGTACACTATTATATGGCAATATCTGCTAGAGGTGGTATAAAATTAGTTTACTTTTACTGTACATTGGTGTATAAACCACACAATAGATTACAAATAATTGAAAATAAAAAAAAAATAGCATGTCGAATTATGCCCCATACAACAACCTTTTAAATAATTAAAAAAAAAAGAACACTTTGGTAAATCTCGTGGAGTGACTTCCAAGCCAGAGCTTTCAAGGATAGACGTAATGTCACCAGTAAAAACTTAACATAAAATAACAAATTGAAAAATAGCATATTATAAATTGTCACAACGTTGTTTTTCAATCTAAATCTTCCGACATCATATAACCCAAAAAGTATTTTTTTTATTTAAAATTTGCATTTAAAGAACATTATGCGTGGTTGCTTGCTGACAAATAATTAATATTTAAATTAAAACGAGCAATTTAAGAAAATAACGGAAAAATATTGACGTGTGTGACAGCCACGGACTCAGCTCGCCCAAAGCGTATAACGTAAATAAAAAAAAAAACAAAAAAACATTGTGTCACGTAATTTTTATAAATTGCGAAAACATGGGTTAATAGAAATTATACATGAAAAAGTAATGTTTCATTGAATGACAACACCTGTTCCCGGTGTTCTAAGGCGGACGTGATGTCACAAAACCAACATTTTAAATCGGGATTTTTCTGCATTTTCCAATTATCTTGTGTTGTGAGCTGTTTATAACTAACACAGTCTTAAAGAAATAATGTAGGAAAAACTTGAGGAAAATTATTGATTTGAGTGAAAGCTTCGGTAGTCGATGTGACGTCACGTTTTAGGCAGTCGAGTGAACTGCACTTAGCCTAGCTTAATTTCATGTTTTTGATACAGACGTTCACGTTTGTATTTTAACGAATTTGGCTTCCGTATCACAAATATGTTACTCCTTTACGCTTCGGGTAAGTGATTTATTTTGTTGTTCTCGTTATTCTCCTCCGCGCCTTGTTTTCGTGCTTAGAGTGACAGAAAGGCGAACTTAGCTTAGCTTGCCCGTGCTAACGTTCCTGTATGAAGTCTGTTGAAAATGTGCAAACATTGTGTTGCCTGAAGCCAAACCCGGCACAAGATCTTTTTTGACATTTATTCGTTGTTTGCACCTGCTAGTTCTATTAACACTGAGAACATTGGATATGACTAAATGAATCAGCTGTCTAATTGTTTATTTGACCCCACTTAGCCACAGATGACACTTACCAGGGGTTTTCATGGCTGAAATTGAGGCATCTGTGGTATTGTGCAGCTTTGGCACAAATCAAATTTCGTTCATAGTCTATGCATACTGTACATAGCCACATAAATTGCGTCATACGTATACTCAGTAACTCACATTTCTCATGTATACTTTCATAAAATATATTTGTGAGTGCATATTATACTGTATGCTCACATGAATCATTCGCAAAAAATACTGCATGTGCTTGGATGAAAATGGCCTTACACTGTTCATTCTTCATGCCCCAGCGGTATCATGTTTTTTATGGGCTTTTACAGTCAAATACTTACTTACAGTAATGCCCTTGCATGTGGGAAAGGAGAGCCACAGTCACTGATGCATTTTTCAGCTATTTATTGAATGCCAGTAGAACAATAAAACATTGACCACGCTCACGCAGAAGCTGCTGTCGACCACAGTGGTCAGATAATGTTTTCCACATTGTTAGATTTAGAGCTGGAGGCAGCCACCGCCAAATTTTGAATGCCGTAAAATAAAAACACCTCACTTTTCCTCTCAATTTTTTTTTTTTTTCCAACTCCAGAAAAACAATGACAGCGTAGAATAGAAAGGAAGAACTTAGTGTATGCAGCAGAAGAGGCGAATCCTCTTCCAAGATGGCCAATGAGCTCCATGAGACCATCTTCATGGCCAAGCAGGAGCGCCACAAGAACCTCTTCCTCAACTACAGGAATCTCAACCATTTCCCTGTGGAGCTGCTCAAAGATGAGGGCCTACAGTTCCTGGAGAGGCTCTACATGAAGCGCAACTCGCTCACCACATTGGTATACAGCACATTTCACTGCTAAATCACTAAAATGTGACGTTCATGCCATAATTCTGCTTTTTTGAAAACATCTTTTCAGCCTGACAACCTTGCACAGAAGCTACCGAATCTAATAGAGCTGTGAGTATTTAAACAGTACTAACTTTCAGTATTAGTACAGTGTTCCCTCATTATTTGAACCGTACTGTAAATCTGGAATTAACACCCCCCTATAAAATGTTTCTAATAGCCTATTTCTTGGGTATTATTTTCAGCTTTTTTTTTTTTTTAACTGTGGGTTCTTCTGTAATTGATATTTGTCTGTATTTTTTTCTAATAATGTGATCGTGATATTTTGTATATACGTAATCATTTGTTTTGGTTTTATTTATATTTTAAAAATCTATATTTAACACAGTGGACTCTATGCCCTGACACGTTGAACAAAAATCATGATTGTACTTTTTTCCCCCCCCCCCTCAATTTGTTTTTCTCTGATGTTTTTGTGACCTCGTTATTTTAAAGATTATTTTTTGTGTATTTTTTAGACTTTCATTGTCCAACAAAAGCATGCCTCTCCAAATGTTTTGATTTGTATTTGTTTTTATTCCAACAAAAATTAAAAGATAAACAACAAAAACGTCTACTTTCCTTTGGAGAGCAATAATAAGGTGTTTTGACAGTAAAGGTGTTTTTTTTTATTTCATAATTGACAGTAGTTTCTTGGTCTCCTTTTAGGTATTTGCACTCCAACAACATTGTTATTATTCCCGGAGGTGAGTCCTGTTGTGCTACAAGAGCTAGTCAGGGAGGTTATTTTCCACATTTAAATGGTCTGAACCAAAATGCTGCTGATTTGTGGTTTTGTATTCAGCCATCGGAAACTTGGCGCGGCTGCAGTCACTGGACCTGAGCAGCAACGCCCTGCAGCTTCTCTGCCCGGAGGTCGGACGACTGCGGTCTCTGAGACATCTCCGACTGTCCAACAACCAGCTCAAAAGCCTGCCGCCTGGTAAGACCACGTGCTTCTTTTTCCAGGCATTTTTGTGACGCACACCGCTGTCATGTTCTCGCTGTTTCCTCGAAACGCTATCGTAATATAATTTAACTTTTGCACATTTCGTATTATGGGTCACTGATGGTGTCGTGGTACACGCGCCTGAGTTGTGTGCGGGCAGCGTGGGATCGGTTCCCGCTCTGTGACGGTGTCTGTGTGTGTGCCCTGCGATTGGCTGGCGACCAGTTCAGGGTGTAGTCTGCCTTTCGCCCATTGTCAGCTGGGATAGGCTCCAGCACCTCCCCGCGACCCTGTACAGGATAAGCGGTTTGGAAGATGACACATGGCACATTTAGTATTTGCTGGGATCACTTTTCAGCTGCAATAGCCTGATGGGCCAGTAGAGGGAAGCAGTGTTCCATTTTACAACCTGTGTTACCGCAAGGGACACTTGGGTGAGCTTAACATTGGCACTTATATAATAGGTTTGCATGTAAAAATGACATCAGTACTAAAATGCCCACCTCAAAAGACTCTAGTGATTTAAGGGCTTTTTTTGTGATTATTTTTACGACAAATTGCCCCGCCCCTTTGTGGGCCCTGGCTTATGTTGTGTTTTCGGTCACGGGAGTGAGCCAAGCGTGGGAATATTGCTCGCTTTGTCAGTTCTGTTGTCTAAAACGGCGACCGATCGCCGCCAAAATGCAAATGCACATTACTATTCTTGTCCACTTCAACAGGTGAAAGTATAAAAGTGTTCTGCACAATAGTTTGGGTTTATTGACCTAAAACGTGATCTCATTATGATCACCTCCACAAAATCCAAAATACCCTGGCGATCGCTTCTCCACTTACACAGGCTGAAGCGGACAAGAGCAGGAATGCGCACACGAACCCCGACTGGTTATATTTCGGACATTTAGCGACGCTGAACTCGTGTCAACTCTCGGGAGTCAGACGGCGACCGGCAGTGGGCAAGCAATCAGGCAAGCATGGATCTAATCCTTTTGATGACGTTGGAGTAGTCATTAGTAAGGATGTCCACGTAAAATTTGGTGCCAATTGATCGCCGTTTTTGGACGTTATAATCAATGAAAGTACAATGATTTCCAATGGAGGGTTTGGAATCGGTTCCTCATGTGACTCCGACCGAACAAGAATAGAACGGTAGGGGGCGTGGCCATTCTCCTCATTAACAAGAGGCGTTATTCATGGAGTCACTTATTTCCTAATTTCTCCCAAATTTATTGCTAAAATAGAAAATGACAACTCTTTTTATTTTCCTGATCAAAAAAAATATAAAATGAGCTTGTTAATGAAAACATGGCCCCCACCGTCCCTTTAAAGGGCGGGTAGGGGACAAAAAATGTTTTACTTTGTCAATTCTTGGGGAAAAAGCTTAATTAATGTAACAAATATATTAGATGACTCTTGATCATGTAAATGCTTGGTGGGCCTGCTAGTAAGTAGAATGTGGCTGTCCATTTGAAAAATGCCCCTATCCCATCAAGAGATCGGCGACCTTCAATTCCTGGAGACGCTGGACGTGTCTATGAACCAGCTGGCGTCGCTCCCCGACCGGCTGCACCGCTGCTCGTCCCTGCAGCACCTGAGCGCCGACCACAACCTGCTGAGCCACGTGCCGCGCCACCTCTGCCGGCTGGCGCGCCTCACGCAGCTCTCCATGGCCGCCAACCGCCTCACCTTCCTGCCGCCAGGTCGGCGTCATGGCGCCCGATGCCTTCCTTGCTTTTGAAAAAAAATAATAATAATAATTATCTAGCGTGTTATTGTGGTTGCTTCTTTTTAGATCTGGGAGGATCGCGCGAGCTGCAGTTTGTGTTCGTGGACAACAATTTGGACCTGAAAGGCCTACCGTCCTACTTGTACAACAAGGTCATCGGATGCAGCGGGTAACATTTTCCCTTAATAAGACATAATGTGTTTTTTTTTGTTTTTTTTGCTGTTAATCAATTCCCACTGTATTGTATTACAACATAATTCAAGAGAATGTGAAGAAATGTAAGTTTTGACAAGCTGAGAGTCACAATAACAACAATGCAAACATTTTCTTTACAATAATATGTTTTATGTGGCCCCACTAGTCTAAACGCGCTATTCGGAATCTGTTCTAATTCTATTTATTAAGCAATAAAATCCACCCGTTTTTATCCATATCATGAGGTGGTCATTTTGCCCTTTGTGTCAACTGAAGATGAGTGCCTAAGGTCTCAGCTTGTAAACGTCACATGACCAAACCCAGAAAACAGGTGAGCCGTGATTGGTCGTTACCTGAGCACTTAGCCACTTGTGATGTCGTTTTCAGTCGACAGCAAGTGGCAAAATGGCCGCCGCCTTTGATGGGTTAAAACGGGTGGATTTTGCTGTTTAATTCATAATCCACAATATTAATCACAATACCTTGTTTAGACAAGTGGGGGCACGTGGAATATATTATTGTAAAGAACATTTTTGACATGGCTTCACCTCTAAGGGGTGTGGCTTAGGAGATCAAGTCAGGAACATGGTTAGTTAGACTGCACATGATGAGCTTTTAGATTCCAGTTTGGCACCTGGAAGAATCCGTCAAGGGCTGTGAGAAGGCTGGGAAAGTTGAAAGGGAAAACTTGTCGTTTGAAAGTTGGCTTGGAAATCTTTTGTGAGTAAAAGGTAAAGTCCTGGAACTTTCCTGACAGAGTGTGTAATTGTCAGCGCATGCGTGGTGGGTCCACAGGTGCGGCGTGTCTCCGCAGGGCGGAGACGCGGGCCAGGATGAGGCACTGAGCGAGGCTCTGTCCGGGCTGCCGGCCGAAGTCAAAGCGGTGGCCTCGGAGGCTGACAACGTGATCCCCCTGGAGGAGCTCGCCATGAGAACGCTGCACCGCCTTTACCACCAACAACGCCGCCATCCCACAGGTGATGCCGATTCCTGTCCGCCTCATGTCATGCGGTATTATCTGGACGATGTATTTGTAGACGTGAACTTCCCGCCTCCCATTCCGCTGCCGAAGAGTCTCCTTGATCTGCTGCAGTTCCCTCTGGGGCACTGTCACCGCTGCACTCAAGCCATGTTCACCGTCATCTACCCAAAACTCTTCCCGCTGCGACACACCGCCCTGGCAGGAGTGCACCGCAGGTTTGATTTCCAACCGCTTTGTAATCGTGGAATGAAAAAAAAAAAAAAAGTTTGATGAATGTAATAACATTGATGGTATTGTGTTTTAACTTGCCTTTTTTTTTTTTTTTTACATCACTCAAAATAAACTTTAAATATAATATAATTTTTCAAGTGTATTTTATTTTATACTAGCCTGTATTTTTTATTGTCACAAAATTGAAGTTCAAAAGAATCCTTTTTTTTATTCAAATCTAAATATACAATACAATACAATTTTATTTATAAAGTGCATTTCATAGGCCTACTTCCTTTAACATAATTTGTTTTACTTTTTCTGAACGTTTTTTGTTTTTTCTATCACTAAGAATCATAAATGTTCATAATACCCTTTTTTACCTACTTGTCCGTGTTTATTTCTTCCTAAAGGATTTACTAGATTTTATTTTGTCACCCTCAGAAATATTTTTGGGGCGTCAATAAAAATGAATAAAAGTAAAAAAAAAAAAAAATATGGAGCTCATTTTCTCTTTTTTTTTCCATTTTACCCTTTGTTCTAACCTCTGTGCTTTATTTTATGCCGCTCCATTTTTCTCAAGGAAATGCTAATAATTAAAGCTACATGAATATTCCTAAAATTGTATTGATGTTTCCACTTCTTAAATCTAAACTCTGAAACTAAACCTGTATGTAGGGTCAGAAACAGCTGTCATGTCAAATCTTGAGTTTTAATCCACATCTAATGCAGATTTCACCTCTAGACATAATGTAAAGAGAACACCAAAATCCCAATTTAACACATTCAGAAAGTCGTTTCTTTGTCCATTCCTCATCAAATCATTATGTACATTCTTAATATCTTTTATTACACTCATTTATTTATTTTTTTTCCCTTTTCTTTTTCATTATTTAATGTGTCTTTTTTCTTCCTTGTGTCTGCCTCATTAGGACCACGGTCAGTTTTGTGGCGTACTGCTGCTCCAGCCGCTGCCTTCGGACGTTTAACCTACAGGGCTGAAGTCGTTGCCTCCCACTCTGGAGCCGCCATGTTGACAGTAATGACTCTTTGGCAATTCAAACAACGGACATGGGGCCGCATGGTTCCTGAATAACTTTTTTAACTCCAAGACGTGATGTAAACAAGCACTTTAAATGGGAGGGGGGGGGGGGCGTTTCTCCACACAGAAATATTTTTACAGCAGGCTCGACATCTTGGCGTTTGTTGACGCATCTTCAATGCAAGACTTGAACTTGTGCCCACTTTGCCAGTAAACACTGACTGAAATCTGCATTTCTTCTACTCGCTCCAAGTCTGCCTTCCATGAAACGACGTTTTCCATTGACGAGCATTTATTACAGATCTTTAAAACCCTGCTGAAAGGGGAAGTCAACCCAAACATTTTTTTTTTCAATAATTTGTTCATTGCAGGCCCACGAAGTTGAAACAAGGCATTCTGATAAATAAAGAATGAATCCACCTGTTTTTAGCCATATCATGGGCAGCCATTTTGTCACTTGCTATCGACTGAAAATGACATCACAACTACCCAGGGCTCAGGTAACGACCAATCATAGCCCAGCTTCAGAAAACAGGTGAGCTGTGATTGGTCGTTACCTGAGCCCTGAGTAGTTGTGATGTCATCTTCGGTCGACAGAAGTGACGAAATGGCCGTCCCCAGAGATGGCTAAAAACGAGTGTATTAACTCTTATTCTAAAAACGCAATATTTATCAGAATGCTGTGTTTCAACCAGTGGGCCTGCTGGGAACATATTCTTGAAAAAAATATGTTTGGGCTGACTTCCGCTTTAAGGTCCATCACATATTGGTCTTTGTTCTCAAGAAGACAATTCAGCGCACTAGTATAATGACAGTCTTATTATTAAGTTTTTCCCACTACTGTATGAAATTTCTTCACGCTAAACTGTGCACAAGTTGACATCTATCTGTGTGCTACTCGTATTACTAGTGAAGCACTAGATTTGATAACGCCAGTAATAGTACTAGTGTACTGTTTTGCCTCACTAGTGACGTGGTTGTCCTGCTAGTGAGGACAAAAGTATACTAGTACATGGACCTTCAGATGGATAGCAAGAATATAAAAGCAGTTTCAGCAATTATTTGATTTTTTTTTTTTTTTTTTTTTTTTTAAATTCTGTCCTCAACTGTTATGAACTGATGTACTGATGAACTGTATTTCGAGTCAAAGTTTCCAACATGTGGATAAGTAAATCATACGTGGATCACTTAGTCCCTTAACCTTAATTACTAAACTATCAGCTCCTTTGTTGGCTTCCCCACAACCCCTCTCCCTTCCTCTATTATGATGCACCTGCAGACGGGATGTGGTGGCGCCTTGATGCCTGCAAAGCCTCCAATTTCAGGAGCACAGTTGTTTTTTTTTCCCTACGCCCCCCTGAAGTTTTTCTTCATCTGCAAAATCAGGACGCTGTAAAAGGCACCCTGGCTGACTCCGAGTCTCTATCGTTTGTCTATGTCTCTTGGACAGTTTGGATCTGGTCCGTTTCATTGCACCCTGTGGTACACTGACAATAAATCTATTCAGATTCTGATACTAAATCTGAATTAACAATGCCCCTATTTCATATTTTCAATGTATCATATAAATGGCGTTCAGTCTATATTACATGTTTGCCTGCGGTGCAGGTTTTTTCTGCGTTTGTGAGCCAATGTCTATGACAGGAGGCTGTGCGCGTTTGTGTGCGTGTGCGTGTGTTAATACATCATGCAACGGCCAAGTAATTTCCTGCCTGTGGGTCATGCAGGCTGGCTGAGTGGGGGCGATGCTGCTCAGCCTGCTGGAGATAACATGCTGTGAAATGTCACGTCATGACACAAAAATGAACATTTGGGCTTCTGCTGTGTTTGTTTACAAGTCAGCTGTTCGCAGTATTTCAAAATTCTGACGTTATTTCTTGGACGCGGAGTTGTGTGTCCGTGCAGGAATCGCGTTGCGTTTGTCCTCCGAAAAGGAACAGGCGATGACGAGGAGGAGATGAGCAGTCGGATGTGTGAAGTGATGAGACAAGCGGCCGCAAAGTGACAAGCGGTGGGAACGTGATTGACAGCTATTCCTCCTCCCGCCCCCACCCCAACATGGCATCCGTGGGCCACGTGATTTGGTCCTGGTCTCTGGAATGTGCAGGTGCACATGCTAAGACACAATGCTGTATATATTTTTTTGCTACTTTTTTTTCCAGTGTTTTTTTTTCTTGGCATTTCCCCCCCTCACCTTCTTCCTTTCTGCCTTTCTTCCCTCAGGACCACCTTTTTCTGTCTCTTTCCTTTCCTGATCTCAGTCTTTCTTCTGAATTGTTTTTTTATTCTTGTATCCTTCCTTGGCTGGAACCTGCTTCCATGCCTTTCTTTTTTCTTTCCTTCCTTCCCCTCAGAAACACCTTTTTTTCTGGCTTCTTTTCCTTTCTGGTCTTCCCTTCTTATCTCCATGTGTTCAGTCATTCTGCCTACCTAAAGATGTGCAATAGATTTTAGAATGATGCTACTGGTCTATAAATCATTCGAATCTCAAATCAGCATTTTTTTTTCCTTCGTAACCTCCTTCCTGCCTTGCTTCCCTCACTTCCCAGTTCACCTTCCTGCTACCTGCTTTTTATTTTGCATCATTCCTTCCTCTGCTTCAAACTACCGTTTGTTTTAATTTATTTTATTGTTTGTCAACTCCGGTTTTTATACAATAAAAAATGATAAACGTAAAAACAGATGTATGTATAAAATATAAGTACCGTATTTTCCATGTTTACCTGCTGTTATATATACAGTATGTTTCGGTTCATGGATGTTTAATCCGTGATTTGTGACGTCAGAGGGCGCGGCCATTTTGTCACTGAGCCATGCGTTATCGGGCAGGAAACTGGATGATTACATCGTCAAAATAAGAGTGAGTGGAAGAAAAAATGACATAGCTGTCAATCAGAAATAAAATGTGTCGCGATAGGGGCTTGGATACTTTACTAATTGCTACTGTATTATTAAACGACAACCACGTTTTGGGAAGAAATGACACCGAAGGTTGATAAACGTGGTGTTTCTATTGCCATATTTCATTTAAAAGCACTTATTTTAAGCTACCATTAAAAGGAAGTAAATTAGCCAATTAATTCAATGCAGCATGTGGGGGGGGGGGGGGGGGGGACGGGGACTCGAAAATGACAATTAAGATTTTAAGCGACTCCCACGATCTTATTTTGTAGGACACCTAATCGGTAGCATCCGGCCGCCACTCGACGGTGGCAAGCGCGCGTCCGTGACCATTGCGCGCGCGCGGACATCTGTGAGCGCTATCGTGGCACGTTGGAGAAGACGCGAGGAGGAAACCTGCTCAGGTCGGTCTTTGCTGCTTCTTTTCGTCCTGTTTGACCTTCTCTCCTTCTACGGTTTCCGCTTCTTCCTCAACGTGGTCATTTTCTTCTTCTACGCTTGAAGGGCGACCACTTTGATTTCGCTTCGGAACGAATGGTGTCTTATTACACACGACTTGTTGTGCTTTGAATGAGAATATTTATAGTATTGCGAGTGTTTGCTTGTAGTTTATTGCCGAGTTGTGGCGGCGCCCGTGTGGAGCGTTTCAGAACCGAGGACAGCTCCGAGTTTGACTGTCAGGGAGGATTAGGGACTAGACCCAAATAGCGAGATATTGCGAATAGTAAACACCTTGCGCTCCTAAAAATGTTTCGAATTTCCTGCATTAATACGTTAAACCTCAAATACACCACATGCTATGAGATTGATTTAAAAAAAAAATACATCAAAACTTTATACTAACTTGTACAACAGATGAAAAAAAAAATCTTTTGAAGAGATAAAGAAGTAAAAAACAAAAACGTAGATGTGTTTACACAATAGTGCACAACCTCTTATTACTTGGGATCTGGCTGTGTTCACAATTTGCCAATCACATTGTACCGTATTTTAAATGGCAGCATTCTCTTGCCATCATTTAAGTGGCAGCTCTATAGACCAATTTTAGAGGGGCGCATTCAACCTGCTACTGTTGGTTAACCCCAACACAACACAAAACCAACCAAGCAAGCCTGCAAAGGTACCCTGTTATGTTATTTATATACTGGGTTTGCTAAAAATGTTGGCATTCCTCTTCATTGTTTTTTTTTTGTCTGTGATTCAAAATGAAGAGAAAAAGAGCCATTGAGTGCCTATTTCAACACCGCAAAGATGAACCACATCGAGACAGAACCAGACAATCGTCTTGAAAGAGTTGAAGGGGAAGCAGATTGCGAGCGCCACAGAGAGAGAGCCAGAGGACTTGGGGGACACGTTTTGAGAAAAAGTACACGGTGCAGAAAAGAGAAGACAGACGAAGATCCTGAGACTGAGATACAAGCAGCGTGTGAGCCACAGACAGAATATACAGATATGTGCATCTACATGCACGGGACTTGCTGTGTTCATTCTTATTTCCCTGACATTAAAATACCATTAAGTCAATGTTCATTGAACAGCGACTACAGTGTATACATACAACGCTGCCAGCATTGTAGCAATTTAGGCACATGTGTCTGTTTATTTTTGAATGATTAATTATTAAGTAGTAATGGAGAGGAACAAACAATATTTCAGCAACTCCGTATCTAAATAACATTTATTACAGACGGTTACTATTGCAGACTTGCTCGGTGGTGTGTTGCGGTAAGGTTAAATAACGTTAGCTAGAAGCATGCAATCAACTCAAGCTGAAATGAACGCCTGGTCTGGCAGGCTGCTATTAAAATTCATGAAGTCGGCCGACGACATTTATTGAGCTGAAGTCTTCATTTGTAACAATGTGATATTGTTCGTGGTAACCAATTTTCGCTAGCTCTGACCGCCTCTCGTCATGTGGATGCTGGTAACTTCTATTTTGTGGCATATGTAAAGAAACAAAAAAGATAAAAAAAAGACTTTCAGTGGTACAACACACTAAAGGATCCTGTGATGGACGCATGTGCATAATAATAATAATAATAATAATAATAATAATAATAATAATAGTAATAATTGCAGCACTGTATTATATTTTTTCGGGGTGGGAGGGACAATAGACGGTGCAGTGCCCACCAGAACCGCCGATGTTCCAATAGACTTTTCCTGGCATTTTGTGTTTGCACCAAACTTGGTTTTGGAGTAACGGCCCAAAAAGTTTGAAGTTGGTGCCATCGCACATTCGCACGTGCTTTTGGGGCATTTCAAGAGTTTTGTCTTTGTCTAGCCCTCACACGTATGAACGAGATGGGAGATTGTTGTCCCATGGGCTCAACAGTCATTACTTGCCAGGATTTTCTGCAGTTCTTTAATGTTGGCACCCACCTTGACATGTCAGAAAAAAAAAAAAACTGCAAGCGCATTTAAACTTTACAGTATTTGGGATTAATCAGAGGCACTTTAAATATTAGAATGTGTTTGCTGACTCCCATTTAATGACTTGAAATGTGAATGGCTAATTCTGAACACAGCCAGATTCCTAGTTATAAGAGGGTGTGCACACTTCTGCAACATTATCTCCGTTCTTGATTTTACTTCCCCACTTTAGAAGATTTTTTTTGGGTTCAGTTGAGTTGTACAGGTTATAGGTCACATTTTAAAATGTTCTCTTCACCTCACATTCATACCACAAAAATCTGGCATTTGAACAGGGGTGTGTAGACTTTTTATACCCACTCTGCGTCGTTCCAAATTGTCAGCAGAGTCAAATAGCTCACGGGAATAAAAGGGCGTCCCAATCGAGCTTTGTAACTGAACGCAGGATGTTTGATTTCCCCGCTCCTCAATAGTTAATCAATCAATCCATCAATGCTTTATTGATATAGCAACTTTCATAATTAAATTTGCATCCTATTGGCAGTATACTGTATGTGCATCTATTTCAATATATGCTCAATATACTGTATACTGTATTTAAATGAGTCAACGACGTACACGACAGCATGTTGACAAGTGTCCATTTGTGTGTGTGTGTGTGTGTGTGCGCGTGTGTGTGCGTGCGTGCGTAAGCCATATTTAGTTACCTTAAGTGGGTGTTTGAAATGGAGCCCGCATGCCTCAGTATGAGATGGTGGAACCACATGATTTTCCCCTCACGGCAATAATAAATGCATTTTTTTGTCTAAATGCACCCCAAAACAAAAAACAACCAAATAATAATACTGTGAATTACAGTTAATAGTAACATTAAATATTCAATTAAATAATACTGGTAAATTTAAATCATTGTTTGCCATGACTCGGAACACGCTCTCCTTCTGCCTTTTGCCACTTCTGCTGCTCAGCAGGGTCAAGGCAACGAAAGCTTGAGGGAAACAAATTACGCTCATATTTTGTTTGCGGACTTTTGTTAACCAAACACATAATAGAAGATTGTTATATAGGCTCGTTTTTCTTTTTTCAGTTTCCAATTTTGAACCGAAAAACAGGAGGTGACTCATTTCCTGTTCAACAGAGACAGCGACACTGCCTCCTAGTGGATGGAGGAGAGACCTTTCCACACGTGAATGTTTGGAACTTTGCGGATGCGCGCCTGCTGATCCTCAAACGCACTTTCAACAATTCACAAACTGAATTGAATAGTCATGATAAAAAAAAAAAAAAAAAAAAAAAAAGCACTTGTATATCACTGATATATTTGTGTGAATAATTTTGAGACATATCTCTCCCCATACACCCTGGACCGGACTACTGATATTTTTATTTTGACCTATAGGACATAAAATCGGTACAAATGGAGTCCACAGCAGGCAAGGGATCTACTACTAGTAATAATAACAATAATAATAATAATAATAACCAGGATAATAAAGACATCTATCAAGTCACTCAGTTGAGCAGATCTCTGCCTGAGGCCCGACAATTCCGATTCAGAACCAAATTGTACACCTTCAAACAGCGTCATAGAGATTCATACGTTCTTTCTTCATTGCAAAAAATTGACAGCATAAAAAAAATCACATCAATACCATATATTGTTTTCATGAAATGTAAAGCTCACACAAAAATACAATGTCCCCCAAAATTTCACAAAAAGGGGGGCGGGTGGTGAGTGGGGGGGGGGGCGGGGTTTCTTAATGCTCTCTTTTGGTGTTGAAAAAAATTCCAAGTATGTCAATAAGTGCGTGTTCTCTATATAGAAGGACCCTGGAAGCCAAAGTGAAAGAAAAAGGGAACACATGTATGGAGGAAGAGAAAGTGGTCTGTGACTTATGTAAGTGTGAGTGTGTGTGTGTGTGTTTGTGTATTAATCCAGTGGGTTTTTATCCTCAGTGAATGGGACAGTGGGGCTTTGCAGTGATTATCCCCCGCAGGCAGGCAGGCAGGCAGGCAGGCAGGCAGGCAGGCCGGCCTCCCCCCCGATGATTGCTTTGAGTCCGCCGCCATCTTTGCCCATCCCACGTCTTCCACATTCCCAAACATTCCCACATTTCAGACATACCATGTTGGAACACTGGTTTTAATTTATGATTGAAATCAGAGGCAGGCCACGTACATACGGCCGCTTTAATCCGCTCCACCAAGCCTTTACATTATTAAAAGTCGTGTTGTATTTTTTACGGGATTTAGTTAGCAATTGTCACTCTTCCACCATAAATAAAATGTAATGTCAGCAATGTCACAGTTGGGCGCCGTTGCTGTGTGCGCTCAGTGTTTTTCCATTCACCTCTCCTCATAATACAAAATAATATTATATACAAAATAATACAAAAGTATTACTAAAATTAAGCATTTAAAAGAGTGTTATTTGAATTGGTTAAGTATTAGAATTACGTTAACTATAAATAAATACAATTTAGAAAAAAACTGGAAAATGGGCATGAATTATTATCCAATTAAATCTTTTTATATAAACTTTGAAAATAGTAAAATAAACAATGTTGAATTGTTTCATTTGCTTAAATCGGTTAATGAGAACTAAATTTCAGCTAATAAATTTTGAATGTTTTTTGAATAATGGGCATAAGTCATTTTTATTCAAATGAAAACTTTTACCTGGGAAAAACTAAAAAATAATTATAAAAAAAATAAATTGGAAAAAAAACACATTTTAACTTAATCGGTTAATCACTTCAAATTCAATGAATGATGAAAAATACAATTGAAAAATGAGCATGAATTCATTTAGTTATACAATGAACTGTTTTGCACACACTCCAAAAGTATTAATCAACAAATGTTTTATTAAAGAATTGGTTGATTATAAATGAATATTTTTAATCCAAACAAATGATGTTACACAGTTTGCGTTGACATGGGAACTATTTTTTTGAGTTTTTGTTCACCTGTCCGTTTTAAAGCCTTTGCTCTTAGGTTTCGCCACCCGTCGTATAAATGATACCAAGCGAACACGTTTTCTTTCTTCCCTCTCATCTCTTTACGCATCCTCCCGGGCCCGTCGTTGCCGTTATATAAGAGAGGAAGAAACACAGACTATTCAATGTGCGCCATCATCTTTCCTTCAGCTGTAATAAAAAACAAAAAATATGTATACCGCGGTGACGTTTGTCTACACGAATAGCCCCAAAAGTCATATTTTTAGGCACGCCACTGTGACAGCAGATTTCTCTCTGCGGGCGACTCCTTCCCGCCTCTCCACAGGCTCGTGTTTATACACTGCCGCCATCTTGAAACGACATCCATTTTAGGACTGGAGCACGTCTGCCGCACAGATTCTCAGGAGCTGGATCTATTCTTTCTCTACTCGCTCACAGAAACCGCTACGTTTACGTCTTTTCACACTCGCGATAGTATGAAGTCCCGAGACTGTGACGTGTGGCAGCTCTTACGTTAGTCCTTAAATATTGCTGGCGTTAGCGGCTAGTGGCTATCAGCTAGCTTGCCGCTTGCCTGTTCCTACTGATCAGTTTTTAAAGCGCAAGTCAACCCAAATACATTTTTTTCAAGATAACGTTCCCATCAGGCCCACAAGTTGAAACATTCTGATTAATTTTGCGTTTGTGGCAGCAAAATTCACTCGGGTTTAGCCATCTCTGGGGGCAGCCATTTTGTCTTGTGTCGACTGTAAATGACATCACAACTGCTCACAATGACCAATCACCGCGATTGGTCGTATTGGTCGTATATTGGTCGATTGCTGTGGAATGACAACAAACTCTGGACAAGGTAATGACATCTGGAGGACATAATGGACTTTATCTTCCGTCACTTTACATCAACATAAGCAAACAACCGCCAAAAGTATTTACAGCCTGTTTTAGCCTTCTCTGCTGGAGGCCATTTTGTCACTTCTGTCGACTGAAAATGACATCACAACTGCCAGGGCTCAGGTAAACGACCAGTCACTGCTGACCTGTTTTCTGAAGCTGAGCCGTGATTGGTCATTACCTGAGCCCTGAGCAGTTGTGATGTCATTTTCAGTCGACAGAGGACAAAATGGCTGCTCCGAGAGATAGCTAAAAAAAACGAGTGGATTAACATTTATTCCACAAATGCAATATTTATCGGAATGCCCTGTTTCAACTAGCGGGCTTTCATAGAACATATTCTTGAAAAAAAAATGTTTGCGTTGACTTCCCCTGTAACAAACCAGATTTCAAAATCCAGACTTTCAATCATGACAATTCAATTGAGTACTGTTGCGCTATGTCATCACTAAATAAAAAAAATTAATCCGAACAAAATGGAGGGTTACTAGCTTATTATTTCTATTAACATTTCTTGCTATGGGAAATTTAATACTATCAAAATGGAGGTCCACCAAATTCCATTATAACGTACTTATTTATCATTGAACACAATAAAGATTCACCAGCTCTAATGCGCAACTTCATTGACAACCACTGACGAAGAGGCCATCTTTTGACCATGTGTGCGACATTACGATTACGTAGAGGTGAATTTACAGGAGTATTTTGGAATATTCTGCTTCATTTCTTTATATTAGCTCGCCTTGATTAAACCTTTAATACGCACTTTGTGTGTATGTGTGTGTGGGTGTGTGTGTGTGTGTGTGTTTATTAACATTGAGGAATAAAGTGGCCAAGTAGAAGGAGTCAGCATGTGGACATTTTTTTTTCTTTGGCTCCAGGCTGCCATGATGCTCTCTGGCCTGCTTGCATGCTGGCATGCGTGTGTGCTTCCTGTTTATAGGTCAGCATGCAGTGGCAACACACACACACACACACACACACTACACACACACAGTCTGTGCGTGTACTGTACGCGTGTGTGTGGTATTTATTATTTGTGTCACAGTGCTGATTTACAAGTTCTTATGGCAGCAGGGAAAATGATCAATACAGTGCTTCACAAACATATTTACAAAAACATTTTAAAAATGCGTTTCAAGTAAAACAACTATCTTGAAAATGAAAATGAAAAGAAAAATGTTGCAATTTTTCTGAAAGAATAGACAAAAATAAATAATAACACACACAATCTTGGCTCTAGTGTCTAGTGTCAAGTAATTTATGGAATGTGCGCATGCAGTTTGTTTAGAGCAGAGAGAGCGATCAATTCTTTTATTTTTTTTACACTGAGGTATATAAACTTGCCAGAGCAATTGTTCATTTTAAGATCACTTCACCGTGTTTCAGTCTATGCAAACATTTATTTTTCATCAAATCCGTTTTTCACATGCATTTTTTAAAAGGGCCTCAAATGCGCTTAACTGGCACAAACTCCAAACAGTGACTGAATTTCCGTACTTGAAAACGCAAATTTTTTTCCACGTACACACATGTGTAAAACAACACTGTGACTCTAGTAATTGTGTCCTCTTTCAAGCGTGCCAGAGAAGTGTATCGCACTTAGGTGCTTGAGATGTGTTTTTTTCCAGGGCCCATACCGATTATTAGTGGTCAAGGAGGCCGAAAACCGATATTTGTAGCCGATATTCATTTTCAGCAAAAACAGAAATATTGGTGTCAAAATAAAAATGAATAAATAAAACTCTTAACTTTGTTGAAACGTCTTCAAGCATATGTATATTGAACAATTTTTCCTATTTTCATAATGTTGATTTAGTATTATTATTATTATTATGAATGTTAGCCAATATAAATCTTTGTTGAAAAATTCTAAAAAAAAAAGAGAGCTCCCAGGGTCATCAGCATGTCTTCAAAAATTTAAAAACTTAAACAATAGTTTTCTACATTAAATAAAGTCCTCCAAAATGTAAAAATGACAGAAGTGCTCAAAAGTCACTTCTTTGTTTTGATTTCCAACTAAAACAAAAAGTGCAGAGTGTTCCCGGCCGGGGTCAGTAGAATTTCTGGAAAAGTTAACTGAAAATTTCAAGAAATAGTTCCTTGAAGTTAGCGCAGTTTTAAATTGATTTATTATCACCCATCAGATTTTTAAAAAAGACCGATGTCGATATCCCTCAAAACACTGAATATCGGAGCCGACAATCAGCCCGGCCGCTAATTATTGGGTAGCAACCAGATTGACAACCGCTGTGCTCGCCGACGTACCGGCATTTCGGTGTCAAGTTGGAATCGTGCTCGTACCTGAGTGCTTACGATTTGTGTGCGTGTGTGCGTATAGAAGACAAAGGGAGGAAATGGTGTCGGAGGAGAGAGTGTGGAGCGAGAGTAAATCCTCTTTCCCTCGCTCTGACTTTAATCCTCCTGAGCCTGGCATCCGCTGTCCGTCAAACCAGCCGATTGGGCGGGGGCGGGCCTTGACTTGAGTCTGTGAAGATGAAGACCAGGTGGCTGACCCCTTGCCATTAAAGTCCTTTAACACTAAGCCTACTTGCTTATTACCTTGTACGACAGGCAAAAGGTGACAGTTCAATGGCGCAGGTTTGGAAGCGATTGTCTTTGAATGATTTTTTTTTTTTTACAGCGCACAGTCAAGTCTGAATTTAGAAGGCCCCGAATGCTACGTGAGCTCCGGTGATAGTCGTCCTCACAGAGCAGAGAAAATGCAGTATATATTGTTAAATTGGATGGTTTATAATTACCGTATCATCTATGCTAATTTCCTTTAGCCTGTCTATGGTGTTTTACATTAGATCTTAGCATTACTTTTGTTAGAAATGATTATACGGTGTGGTTGAAAATGTGGGTGTTTAAATATAATCCTCTTTTGTTTTATGTATCAGTTTTAGAGTTAACTTTGGATAAAAAGTAAACTTGTAGTAGAAATCAACCCAAACATATCTTTTTAAAAAATATATTCCCAGTAGGCCTACTAATTGAATCACGGCATTCTGATTAATAGTGCGTTTGTGCAATATGAATTAAGCAGCAAAATCCACCTGTTTTTAGCCATCTCAGGGGGCGGCCATTTTGTCATTTATGTCGACTGAAAATGACATCACAACTACCCAGGGCTTGGGGAACGACCAATCACGGCTCGCCTGTTTTCCAAAGCTGAGCCGTGATTGGACGTCACCTGAGCCCTGAGTAGTTGTGATGTCATTTTCAGTCGACAGAAGTGACAAAATGGCCGCCCCCTCAGATGGCTAAAAACGGGTGGATTAACTCTTATTCCACAAACGCAATATTAATGAGAATTGTTTCAACTAGTGGGCTTGCATAGAACATATTCTTGAAAAAAAATGTCGAAAATTTATTTAAAATTGATTTAAAACTGCTTAAAATATGGATTGACGTAAAAATTGGAATAATTGAGATGGGAATTTTGACCACAAAAGGATTTGTAATGATAACAGTCAAATCTATTGTACATTTATTTAATTTCATATTTAGTTCTGGCACTAACAAAACACTGTTGACAAGACAAAAATGGAGCTAAATAGTCAAAATTATTATTTTGTTTTCAAGCTTTTTTTTTTTTGTAAAGTTACAAAAAGGTACTGGTTGTAACGAGGACAAAATGCACATCTTTTGGTGATAAAATGAGTCATTCATATTGTTAAAAAAAAAGATTAAAAAACAACAAATTGAATCGAAATCGGGAACTGAAAATTGAATCGGGGCTTGAGTGAATCGTTACATCCCCGCTACTCTGTTTTAGTTATAAATAGATAGCAGTGGAAAGACCTCATCAACTGCACATCAGTTGTCCATTTTAAGGGGTCGACGCCGCAGATTTCCATTTTTAAAATGTCGGAAGGAGACGTGGTGGCGACACCGCAGGAAATTGGAAAAAGAAGCCTCTGACAGCCAGGAAACTGTCCCGCTGCTGTAAGATAAGCATACAATCGATAATAAATTGGCGGGCGGATGGACGGATGTCGCCCCAGGAAATGAAAGGATACCTGTCGGTCACTCGATTGGGGATCCCAAATCAACATGTGTGCTGAGAATTGACCTCGCTTGCATTATTTTCATGTTGGAAATGTAAAATGTGGACATAAATATTTTAGCGTGCAAAAAAGCGCCCGTTGAATTATTGAGGAGGAGGAGGAGGAGACGGGCGGAGGATTCAGAAACATCATCACAGACCACTCCGTGTGTGACTTCATACTTTCCTTATACTTAATCAGTGGCTCGACTCAAACGTTGCAAAATTAATGTAACATTACAACAGTGGAAGATGCTAGCATCAAGATGCTAAATAAATCTCATGTTGTGTATTTTAATACAGTTGAATTTATTGTTTGTGGTTATTAAAAAAGACATGGGGAGAGGACCTTGAAAAAAGAGGATCTTGAAAAAAAAAATGTGCGCATTGATGTGAGTGCGGATGCATGGATGGAATGAGCTCCTTCTCTCGGTCCCGCGGTTGTGAGTAAAAATGTGAACGTGAGCGCACGTCAGCCAGTCGTGCGTGCCGCTGCCAAGTGTAAATAATGCAACACTTGTGTTGCACAGTCAGCCACTCCCGTTACTCAACTACAGAGAGTACCAGGCATTTCGTGCGGCAGGGAGGAGCCCCCCAGCAGCGATTGCATTTTTTTTTTTCCTCCTTCTGGTTATTATTGAAATGTTAAAGCAGCACTGGGCAAGAATTCGACCTTCATAAATGTTTTTCACAACTCTTTTGATGAAACATTAACTTACAAGTAGTTGAATGGGACTTTTGTCATGTCCTGGGGGGGTGGTCTGTATTGTTTTTACTGGCACTAAGCAACTTTGAGGAGGATGGGAGCAACCCTGGCACCAAAAAAATACAAATGTCCGGAATTGCTTTACGACGTACTCACTTCCTCCTTTCGCTATAAGGACGGAAGTCGATTTGAACGTCTACGCGCTATTACTGGTGTCATGGCAGAAGCCCCAAAACAAAACAAAAAAATATATATATATATATTGTTTGAACAAAATTAGATTCATTACCTCGCTAATCATCTTTCACACAGCCACTGGAAATAGAAATGTCATTCGGTCCAACTTGCAGGCCAGCGAGAGCTCAGGATGTCACGACGCTACGTGCTAGCGCGCATTGGGAAAGGTGGTTGACTTTCGTCAAAACACTACCGCTTTTGTCCACATGGCGCCGCCATAATCAACAAAAACTGACATATGACAAAGTGTTTCTTTTAAGGTTTTTTTGTTGTTGTTGTTTTTTTTTAAGACTCCACTGTAATGTCAGCTTTACAGAATGCCCCAGTCTGCTATCCGATTTGTGAATACCGACGACACTCATGCCCGCCGGTGCACCTTCTGACCATCTTGTCTTTCTTTTTGCAGTTACGTTGTCGTCGAGTTCAAGGTTCAACACCCACCATGGCGGACGAAGCGGACATGCGCAACGAGCTGGCCGACCTGCAGACTCGCGCCGACCAGATAGCCGACGAGGTAAAATGCTCACAGCTGGGATGACTTGGTCCTCTTAACTCATTCACTGCCAGACATTTTCACACAATCTTTGACGCGAACGTTTGAAAAAATATTGAAATAAATTCCTGGGATTGAATGGCTGGACTGTGAAAAGACAAATGCATTCTGGGAAGACTGACTGGAAAGATGAAGGGATGAACGTAGATACTGGATGAACCTAAAGATGGCTGGATGAATAATGCATTGATGATGACAATTGGACAAATGAAAGCTGGCTGGATGAATGAATACATGAATGCTATGATGGTGAATGAATGATTGAGGGATTGGTGGAAAGATGAATGATGGATGAGTGAATGATGTACTGATGGCTGGATGGATGAGTAGATGCATTGATTGAGGAGAGTTTCATAGAAGAATGGAAGGATGAATAATGAACAAATGAAAGATGCCTGGATGAATGATACAATGATGAATGACTGAATGAATGGGGGATTCATGGAAAAATGGATGATGGATGAATGAATCATGTAATGATGGGTGGGTGGATGTGTTGATTGATGAGTGTTTCATGGAAGAATGGATGGATGACTGGAAAGATGAAGGGATGAACATAGAGATACTGGGTGAATCTAAAAATGGATGGATAAATCATGCATTGATGATTGGTGTTGACTGGACAAATGGAAGATAAATGGATGGATGGATGAACAAATGAAAGATGGCAGGATACATTGCCGAATGACTGAATGAATGTGGGATTCATGGAAAAATGGATGATGGATGAATGGATCATGTACGGATGGATGATGGATGGACAGGCCAATGGGAAAGACGAAGGTAAGGCTCAACAGATACTTGATGAATCGAAAGCGGGATGAATGAATGATGGAAAATCGAATAGGAAGCTAAAGGAATACATGGCTATATGCTAAAAGTGGATGGATGAATGATGCATTTTGAGATGGATGACGGAAGGATGGACAGAAATAGATCCTGAATGAGATTGATGGAGGGATGAATGGATGGACGGATAGATGGATGAATTTCATAGCTGATGGAGAGATGACATGATGAATGGACTCTTGGAGGGGAAAGATGATGGTTGAATGGTGAACAAATGCGAGGAGGCCAAAGGTGAAGAGGAATTTGGTGGATTAAAGGTGAAGAAGTGACAGGCTGAATAATAATAATGAGTAAGTGTATTCATGTGTTCCCCGCTAATGTTGTCGTTGTCGTTGTGTTGCAGTCTCTGGAGAGCACTCGCCGCATGCTGGCCCTGGTGGAGGAGGTGAGTTCACTGACCCCCGTACATCGCGCAATCTCCCACCCCCACGCTCAGGGAAAAGTCATTTGCAAGCCGCGCCGCGCCTCGAATCAAACGCACCCTGACGAGCTCCCACTTTTAAACCCAGCTTGCCATCTCTTTCGTTGTCGCCGTCTTTTGCGAGGTGTTTAAAAATAGCCCAGCGTGAATAATGTCCTCCTTTAATGAGACAGCAGCAGCTGGCCTTCCGCCAGCTCATCGGGCCGCATTTGCATAAGTCGGGCTGGCAGCAGCTCAGCGGCTGCGGGGGGGCGGATCGGCTCGAGGGCCGAAGGGGGTGGGGGGGCGTGTTCGAGACCCGCCAAACGCAGCAAACGCGCAACGAGCGCACCGCTTGCTGGGGACTGCTTTGGTCGGTTGGCTGGCTGTGTAGTTAGTTTGTTCGTTTGTTGGATGGGTGATTGATTAACGTCACAGGTGTCAAACTCAAGGCCCGGGGGCCAGATCTGGCCCGCCGCAGCATTTTATGTGGCCCGTGAAAGCAAATCAAGCTTCTCAGCTTCTAGAATGCGTGCTGAAATCGGTAACAAAATGTCAAACTGTCGTATTAAATCAATAATAACAGATATTGCGAATGTATTCTTGTTACGTTGTTACGGTAACTTGAACAAACTATTATTCTTCTGTTTTCAAAACTAGTTATCCATCAATTTGTTTTGTGCTGTATATCGTCGCTGTCCTGTGAAAAACGCTTATGTCGATTTTTTTCAACTTTCTTAATGTTACGTGAATGGTTTTTTCCGCGTTACATGAAAGTTTTTTTTTTTTTTTTACAAAATTGGACTTAAGTGTTTTTCACAGGACAGCGACGATATGTAATAAAATGAGGAGTTGATTAAACACGGATATGGCCTCCAAGGGAATCTATGACTGCAATGTGGCTCGCGACAAAAATGAGTTTGACACCCCTGAGTTACTCAGTTTGTGCCATAGTTAATTACTAACTTAATAGTTAGCTACATAGTTGATTAGTTTGTCAGTTAGTTGGCTAGTTAGTCAGTTATTTGGTTGGTTGGCTGGTTGGTTGGTTGGTTAGATAACCAGTCTGATGTTTGGTGTTGCTGTTATGTTTGGTTTGTTAGTCATTTGGTAGGATATACTTAATAGGTTGGTTGGTTGTTTTTTTCCTTTATTTGAGCATCATGTTTAAAACAAAATTCACATGTTTCAAAATAAAATTTCAATTGAAACTCAAAAGGAGTCGGTTGAAGTTCACAGAACTTATAAACATCCTACCCCTCATTCACCAAATAAAATACAATGCTGTGTTGCATACACCAACAATGGTTTACAATAATAATTGGAAAAAAATAATACAATTTATTAATTAACGATGTCACAGAAGGCAACTGCAAAAACAGGTCATATGATTATTAATGATATGACAAAATACAATTGAATAGAATAAATGAATCGGTCGGTCCAGCAGTTGACGTGTTGCTAACTAGATGCTAAATTCATCCTGTTGTAATGACCTCCGCCAAGCGCCAAAAGGCAAGCGATTTGTGAGTTAGTCGTTACTTATTTAGCAGAATTACTCAAAAGCGGCATAACCCTATTTTTGTGGGCTGGATTTTCGTCATTAGAGTTCACTTGTGCTCGGGCCACATGCGGCCGAGGGGAACCTCAGTGGAGTTGATGCTCTGTGTGCAATTCCTCCAAAGTTCCAGACACAGCAAAGGAGGCAAAAAGGGCGGTCCTGTTCCCGTTCCCTCGCCTGCTCCTGCGGTCGCACGTGCCCGGGCGCGCCACGTGGCCTTGGGCCGAGGGTCAAGATTAGGCTAATTGAATAAGCACGCGACAAGCAGGCCCAGCAGGAAGCGCACTCCGCGATAAATAGCAGCACTTACATTTACAATGCATGACGATCATCGCCATCGCTCCACTTCTGTGCTACGCTAAAGTCGCTGAAAAGATAGGACCCACCGCACGATTTAATAGGCAGGGACATTAAGGTTGTCCGCGCTGCTCTTACGACTGCCGGCGGGCCGAGGAAGGCTGGCACCGCCAGGTCGGCGTCCTTGTCTCCTGCTAATGTGACCCCCCCCCACCCCCCTTTAATTCTCCGAGCACATGACCTTTAATGCACAAGATGGCGGAGCCCTAAGAGAGCCGTTGTCCGACAGCGCGACCTCATAAAGTCCTGCCGGGTCGCCAGCGCCAACGAGCCGCGGATGAGCAACCGCGACAGTAAATAACTCACGTCGACGTTTTCTCATCATGGATCGATAATTCATTGCGTCTCGCTTTTCCCTTCTTTATTTTTGTTTTGGTCACAAATGCATTCTGGTTACATACTTTTTCACAAATGCTGATTATCTCTTATATAATATTTTAATTAGGGCTGTCAAAGTTAGATTGTTAACTATGGAGATTAATTTAAATTTTACAGCGCATTAAAAAAAAATTATTTATTTATTTATTATTTATTTTTATAAAGTTTTATTTACTTCCTGTGGCAGCTGCCCTCTGCTCACTTTGCAGCCAAACTTAAGTTAAAAGTTGCTCGACGGCTCATTGGAGAATTCCAAAACAATTTGCGCACTTCGCAAAGCCAAATTCAAATACCGTATTAGTTGTACGTCTTTGGTGTATCGTTCAAAAGTTGTATTTTCCAGGAAAAGCATTGTATTCAATCATAAAAAAAAAAGCTATTATAACAGTCTTTGAATCAAAATATACTCTACAAAATTTTACCCAAGTAAATATCGGTTACAAGCTTTGTAAAAAAATTGAAGTTGACAAATACGATTAATCGCCGTTAATGTGCGATTAATTAGTTAAATTATTTAATCATTCGACAGCACGAATTTTAATTATTCATTTTTCAAACACTTGCCCGTCAAGTAGATGTGTAAAAAAAACAAAAAACATCCCGAATTCTTGTTTCGATATGAAAAATCGGAGCATACTATTGAACCAATCCTAAACAAATGATGTCACGACGTGCCACAGGGCAGGAAGTGCCGCATCGCTTTCAACTCCCACAATTCCTAGCGGCTAAGCAAGCGCTGATTCTTCATAATCAGCCCATCAAGAAATGTTTCTGAGCCGTGCAAGTGATCCGAGTATCGGAAGCCAGCGAGCAGGCGCGCGTGTGCCTTGTGGTCTCGCCGAGAAGGTCACATGACGCTCGGGTGCAGGAGAGTTGATGCGTGAAGCCGGAATATCTGTGGGAGGAGCTCACGGGGAGCAGGAAGCTGTTGTTTGGTTGAGCTCAGTTTGTGTTTAATCAAGTGTGTCCTTGTGTGTGTGTGTGAGTGTGTGGGTGTGCTAGAGCAACAACGCAAATTCGACATGACTGCTTCTTTGTCAACAAAGTACAGGTCCAGTGAACACAACACGTAAGCAAACACGAAAACAAAGTAGTTCTGCGGAAAAGGCTGAGTCCAGAAAGTTTTTTCAGCGAGGCTCCCCCTTGAAGATTCAGTCCAGAGGTTCTTGTAGCGTCAGCTTGTTCATCTAAAATGTGCAGTCCAGCAAGTACATTGCAGATACAGTAGTCCAATCCAGAGATGTTTAGTCCAGTTTCGAAGTCCAAGCCTTTGTCCTGGAGATCCAGTCCAGATGGTTCACTCCAAAGGGTTTCATCCACAACGTTCAGTCCGACTGGCTCATTCCAGAAAGTTTAGACCAACATTTCTGTTCCATAACATACATTCTAGAAGGTTTAGTTCAGAAGAGCCGTTCTCCAACTGTCAATTTCAAAGCGGAAGTCAACCCAAACGTATTTTTTGGAAGAATATGTTCTTTGCGGGCCCACGAGTTGAAACACAGCATTCTGATTAATATTGTGTTTGTGGGATATGAGTTAAGCAACAAAATCCACAGGTTTTTAGCCATCTCCGGGGGCGGCCATTTTGTCACTTCCGTCGACTGAAAATGACATCACACACCCTCAGGGCTCAGGTAACGACCAATCATAGCTCAGCTTCATAAAACAGGTGAGCCATGATTGGTCGTTATCTGAGCCTTGAGCAACTGTGATGTCATTATCAGTTGACAGAAGTAACAAAATGGCCGCCCCCAGAGATGGCTAAAAACGGGTGGATTTACTCTTATTCCACAAACGCAGTATTTATCAGAATACCTTGTTTCAACTAGTGGGCTTGCATAGAACATATTCTTGAAAAAAAATGTTTTGGTTGACTTCCTTTTTAAGGGGTTTGGTGAATCATTCCATTACGTTCAATCTGGAGTATGTTTCTACCTAAACCTGTTTCCCATTTTCAACTTTCTGATTGTAATCCTTCTTCTTTTTCTTCATCTACCATCTTCATATTCATCTTCTTCTTATTATTCTTTTTCTTCTTCTTCTTCATCTTCTTCCTCTTCTTCTTCATCTTCTTCTGCGCTAGAGTAAAGATGCTGGCATCAGGACTCTGGTGATGCTGGACGAGCAGGGAGGTGAGTTACCAATGGAAACGTCCCCAAACGTCCATTCTTGGCCTGCCTCGCCTTTCTCCTCTTGCTGCAGCATCCTCAACTTGAACTGCTCTTTGCTTTGATAATTAACGCGGCGTGAGAGCCCTTCACGTAGTTGAGAGCAACTATTGTGGCTTTTTTTCTATGAGCAGCCTGCTCTCGTGAACATTTAGTAGGATTTTACACCAACCAAATTGTCCTTTTTGAGTTACTTTGATAACTTTTTTGGTCATTGTTAACACTAAATGGGAAATGGTTTTGCATTTTCTCACAGGAGTAATGTTCATAATGTCGCTTTTTGGGATAATATCCTACTAAATGCTGCCGAGAACATGTTGCTAAATGATGTGGCTAACATGCGTTGCTCTCCTTGCTTGGCGGCTATTGAATATAAATCGCGCTAATCGTAATGTTGACATTTTGGTTTTTGCATTAATACACAATAAAAAAAAAAATTGTATGACAACTACAGTGCGTTCATGCATAGGCAATAACATCCTTTTAAAGCCTGTTAATGGTGATGCTTCATTAAGTGCATCAGTGCAACACCAAATGATTCCTAAATTCGTACAAAAGCCTGTCCTTTACACCATTATTTTTATTTTGTATGCCAATGATTCTTATGTTAACGTTTTTGAAGCCGCAGTTTGAGCATGGACGGATTATTTCTATTCCTGTAACATCCTATGGGAAACAAAATGTCCTTCGTTCCACAAGTGCCACTGTATCTTTAAGAACATGAAGGCAACGTGTGTGTGTGTGTGTATGGACATGATGTCAGAGTCAAGTGCAGGAGGCCAGGGTCCATCAGCCTGGTGCTTAACATTCCCTCCCATAACACTAAAATGCAGGAAGCCATTAGCGCCTACCCTACCTCCACTGCAGTCAATGACTTACAATAGGTACGTTTACAGTTCTTTTAAATAGGAGTCTAATACAGTGAACTCCTGTTTATCACCAGGGATATGTTCTACAGCCACCCAGTTCAGACCGTTTAAAAAAAGTTTGTCTTTTTCTGATCATGGTTCCGAAGAATGTGAGTGCTAAGAGGAAGCGGATAATGTCTGTTCAATACAATGCACACTACAGTGGACTCACGCTACTTGTGGGGATAGAGCCAACCCGCGAAAAGCCCCAAAAAACGTCAGTGATTGAAACCTGGCATCTGTCAATTTCCTTTTTTCAAATATAGCAACATATGACAAAGTAAAATAATTCGCTATGTTAAGAACAACAACACAGTGGAAGTCACAATTGAATTCAACAAAGTAAACAAAGGACAACAATGGAGGACTAGGTAAGGTAGCCAAGCTAGCTTAGCCCTTTTGGTACTGTACCGCTTTGGTTGACATACCCAAACAGGAGGGGTCAAAAAGTGGGACTGACCTATTGTTTGGTTGCCTTCAAAACGTCTGACAATGGAAATGCCAACAAAAAGTCATAAAATCATCCAAATAACGAATGAGGTACCATTTCTGACCCTTGCTGAGATCTTGAGGAGAGTGTGAAAAAACTGTAAACGTCACAGTGTCTTTAAGAGTTTCTTCTCCTAGAGGACAAAGTGTCTCTTTCTCCTAATGGACATTACAGCTACGGGCCGGCCATTAAAGAACCAGTGTGATGATCTGACCTTGAATTAGTTTTAATAGCCTGGCGCCCTATCGACCGTTTGAGTGGCAGCCACGTCTAATTGTGCCTCAGTGATGCTAGCGATATGCAGATGGAATCCTTTGATGGGATATCTGCTCACCCTTCGCTTCCCGTCTGTGGCGATCAGTGTAGGAAGGAGCAGCTTAAAACATTCACACCCAGAAACCAGTTTTGTAACATGAAATTTGGTAAGCATGACTCTTATAGGGGACTCACAAAAAAAGTTTCAAAAACCAGGAAGTTTGTCATTTTGATTTGAAGCCTCCAAAATTGACTTCTGTATTTCCTCTCGGAATTTCATAAAGAATCCAGCCCCTAAATTTGGTACGGATTGACCCACAAAAAAGTCTCAAAAAGCCATGCCCCAAAAGATGTAGGAAATTTGCTATTTTGAACCCCCCAAAATGTACTCTGCATCGCCTCTTTGGATGAGCAGTGAAACTGGTGATCGGGGCTAATTTGTGAAAAAAAACTTCCAGAAGGCAAACTTTATAAAAAATGTTTGCGGGGGTTGTATATCGGCACCCCCAAAATGCAACAATTTTCACGAGGCTACTCGGATAGAAGTAAAATAAATTTAAAAAAAAGTGGATGCTGCTTCAAAGACAGCTTCCTGTTGAAAATTTGCCTTTATGAGAACTACTTTTTATTTTTTAATTTCTTGAAATGAATTCATTTTGAGTCAAATTTGACCATTTGAAAAGTTAACTTTAGATTTGTAGTAAAAAATATTTTTAAAAGAATGTTTTTTTAAAGTTGTTTTTATTTTATTAGTTGTTTTTTTTTTTGCAATATTATACTACTGTATTACAATATGGATATTTCTTTTCTTTTTCTTTATCATTTTAAAATGAAAACCAGTCTGCCAAAATGATTTTAAAAAGTTAAATATATTTATTTGAAGTAGAAAAGACAAAAGATTTTTTTTAATGTGTTTTAATTCCTCAAGAATACAAATTTGAAAAATTTAAAATAATCTCAAATGAGGTGGGGTTTTTTTTTGGGGGGGGGGGGGGGGGGGGGAGTAGATTGTATCAAGATTGTAATTTTTGAAAAAAATATTTTCAGTCCAATCAGGTAGAGTGGTTGTTGGGTCACCACGAATGTGCATCGTTTTCACCGGGACACATAAATTGTTGAGTTTGAGGGTACGAGGACCTCGCCCGAAAAGTAGAAAGTAGGAGCCACACGAGCGTGCATTAGGCTCGTCTCCCGCTTGGCCTCCCCGCGGCCGCTCGAAAACGCGCAAATGACAATGCTCTCATGCCTTTGTCCTCACCAGAGCAACTCGATCGCGTGGAGGAGGGCATGAACAAGGTCAACGCAGACCTGAAGGAGGCCGAGAAAGATTTAAAAGATATAGGCCAGTGCTGTGGGCTGATATGCCCGTGTATTAAAAAGTAGGTACCGGCCAGGAGCCGCGCGCTCTTGCCTGTCCAGTGCTGGTGATGTCGCTAGTGATGGTCGTGATAGTGATGTCTGATGTCTCTCTTGTCACAGTCTTCTTTTTTTTTTTTTTGTCTCTTCTCCTTTGTCATCCCCCCCAACCTTCGACCTTCCTCCTCCTTTTTCTTCTTCTTCTTCTTCTTCTTCTTCTCTTTTGCTGGGAAAATGTCAATGTGTTGGTAATCAGAGCAACTGGAACGCATCGAGGAGGGGATGGACCAGATCAATAAGGACATGAAGGATGCAGAAAAGAATTTGAACAATCTAGGACAGTTCTGTGGTCTGTGTTCATGTCCGTGTAACAAGTAGGTGGTATGCTTCTGCGGCCTGCTTTGGGTCTGTAGAGCACGTGGATGATGATGATGATGATGATGATGATGATGATGCACGGCATGCATGGATGTGTCGCTTGTACTCAGGAAGATTCTGCCACTTTTCAGCCTGCGCCCCTTACACAAATATATTCCAAACATACGGAGCAAGAAGCTGCAACTACAACAACTAAAGTCAACGGGATGGAGTAAAATACCGTTTTACTTCCTTACCGTTATTTTTGTTTTGTTTAAAAAAAAATAATAATAATAATAATTAAAAAAAAGAAAATCCAAATACATTTGGATCAAATTTGGCCTTTTAAAAAAAAGAAAAAGATTTGTTTCCAAAGATATTTCATTTTTGAAATGAAATAAATAATATCTTTGAGTGATGAACTGAATTAAAAATATATTTTTTATTTATTTAAAATCAAATACAAAATATTTGGAGGGGTCATAATTTGACATTTAAAAAATATAGTGAAACCTTCAAATACAAATAAGTCAAAGTGTTTTGTAAGATAACAACTCCAACCAAAGTAGATGAATAAATTGGCATGATTTATTTGCATTTACTTTAGCCTAAGCCTAACTTATAAATCCAAAACATCTTAACTATAAGACATCCTAAATGAAAAACCAAAACAACGTTTTTCAGACTCATTTTCTTCCTGGACTTGGTTGCAATTAGCGGCGGCTTGATGGGTGCACTTCTGGGGTCTTATGGCTCAGATCCATTTTGCGCGTGTACAGAAGTTGAGTTGTTGCCTTCTTGCTCAATTCCACCCCCCCCCAAGAAAAAGCCTTGCTCCTATTAAATATTAACAAGCCTAAAACATGGTGAAACGAAGGTCAGGCTGAAAACATGGTGAAATGTTCCCTTACACTAACCTCATGTGAAAGCTTGCGTGCATGCATAAATAACACAAAACGCCACAACGGGTTTGATTGGGTTTTTTTTTTTTTTTTTCTTTGAGTTAATTTAATTTTTCTCTCCAGCCTTTGACGGCTGCTTCCCCTCACACAAGCCCTTCATTGCTCATTGGATGAGAGGTTCTTTTCCTGCAGGTAGCAGCGTCAGCAGGGACCATGGAACCCCCCCCCCCCCCCGCCACCCCCACTTTCCCCCCATACTCCTTATAACCCGATTGCGTCATCCTAAACCCCTCATATGATGATTTCATCATGTGGGGGTTTCATGATGCCTTTTGGTCCGCAAAGCCTCCAACAGCCAAACTATGGCCCACACGGCGCCATGTCTGAGCGTTGACGCCAACCGCGAGCGACCTCGCCGGCTTCTTCTATTCGTGGCATCAAAGCTCTATACAAAGGATTCGCATAATAAGTAACGGCGAATGAATTTCAAAATTACTTTGCAAAATGTCTACAGTCATGCCACATATTTAGTTTTTGTAATACTGCTCCCAAAAAAAGAATTTACAATTGAATACAGAATTACGTAATGTAGCACATGTATCGACAAATTAAGCAGTTTTATTTTTTAAATAGACACATACTAATACAGCTCATTAAACATTTTGGATATGCACATATCATATAGAAAAGTAATTAAAAATATGAGTTAAGTTGTAAAAATCCATCCATTTTTGTCCATCTTAGGGGGCGGCCATTTTGTCACTTGCTGTCGACTGAGAATGACATCACAGTTGCTCAGGGCTCAGGTAACGACCAATCACGGCTCAGCTTCAGAAAACAGGTGAGCCATGATTGGTCGTCATCTGAGCCCTGAGCAACTGTGATGTCATTTTCAGGTGGCAAAATGGCCGCCCCCTGAGATGACTAAAAACAGATTTTGCTGCTTATCTCATACTCCACAAACAATATTAATCAGAATGATTTGTTTAGACTAGTGGAGGTGCATAGAACCTATTATTGGAAGGAACATTTTTGGGCTTGAAACGTTTTTTAAATACAATATTATTTTGGATCCATTTTAAAAACATAACGAATGCATCGACAACAAGATTGTCTCTGTGCTGTATGCTGTAGCGCTGCGGCGAAGCACACGTGGCCTCTTGTGTAATGCCACAGTTACGTCATGTGCCGCTTGACAGCAGCCTTGGGTCAAACGCTAGCATCACAACAACATTGTGTGAGGAGCATCCCGTGAGCATGCTTTTTTCTTTTTTTTAACCAATTTCAGAGGGTTGTTTGTTTTCTATCGCGGCTTTTTTTCCTCCCCCTTTTTTTTTATTGCTGAAAAATAAAAAGGGAAACTATCATTTCTATTGAATATTGAAATAAATTGAAAAAACATCAATATTTCAACAAATTTGACTGAAATGAGCCAATGATTTGCTGCAACAATATTTATTTACATGCATTTGTTTTGCGGTGTCGAAAAAAAACAACTTAATTTTATTACCTTAACTCATTCACTGCCACTGACATTGTCTTGTTTTTTCAATGTCTAGCCATTCAATCCCTGGAATTTATCAATATGTTTTTCAAATTGTTCAAACGTTAGGGAAAAAGAGGGTCTGAAAATGTCTGGCAGTGAATGAGTTAATTATTATTGCTCCCTTTTTTTTTTTTTTATACATGTTCACAAAAAGAAAACAAAAAAGCAAAAAAATATATATAGTGTCCCTTAAGTTAGGGGAAGATACAATAAAATGTAACAAAGGATTTAGTATTATTTTTAAGAGCATTCAAAATCAATTGCGACATTCGATTAGAACAACATCAGTGAAGACGTTGCTGCGTGCTTTGAATGGGGCAAAGTAGCTCCATTTGGTGGACAAATTTAAAAAAAAAAAAGTTGTCCAAATGGAAACGTTAACAGGAAGCGTTGCATTCATTTAAATGTGAGATGAAAATGAGTTTTTAATTGGCGCAAAATAGATATCGAGTAAGTTTTAATGGCCTCACCAGGTGCTCCACACTATTTGAATGTAAATGTGTATTTGTGTGTGTGTGTGTGTGTGCATCCAGATGAAATGAAGGGCCTGCTGTCAATCATCACCCACACAGTTTTTATTATTATGATTATTCCCCACACTGAATCTAACCATGTGGCTTTCTTTTTATAGACACAGCCATCCTTTTTTTCCCTTTTCCCCTCCTTCTTTATGTGCATCATTTGTGCGTCCGTACGTGTTTGTCGTATTCTCTGTGTGCTTTTAAAAAAAAAAAAAAAAAAAAAATATTGCTATTATTATTGTTATTATTATTGATGTGTGAGTGGTCCAGATGCCAATTGATCCCGGATCAATTATTGCACAGATTCTACTGTAAATGCACGTGCGTTGTTGCTACTAGCAGGCCAATTGTTGTTGTTTTTATGCATGTCGTACAGTATGCATGTTAAAACACACACATACAGTAACACGCACGTGGTTGGTACTACAAGTGACGTGTGCGTGTGTGTGCGGTGTAGGATTAAGGGCGGGGGACAGGCCTGGGGAGGCAACCAGGACGGCGTTGTCAACAGCCAGCCCGGCGCTCGGGTGGTGGACGAGCGCGAGCAGATGGCCATCAGCGGGGGCTTCATTCGCAGGTAAATAAGTGTGTGTGTGTGTGTATGCGTTGGTCTTCATTTGCTTTGCATTATCTAAATGCTGGTAGGAGTAGTAGTCGGTAGACTTTTATGCTGGGTAGTGTTGCATTTGATATTTTCGGAAGTGACGCGTGTGTGCGCTCGCGTACGTGTGCGCGTTTTGCAGGGTAACGGATGACGCTCGCGAGAACGAGATGGACGAGAACCTGGAGCAGGTGGGCGGCATCATCGGCAACCTGCGTCACATGGCCCTGGACATGGGCCAGGAGATCGACACCCAGAACCGCCAGATCGACCGCATCATGGAGAAGGTGACGCAAGCATACGTATATACCGTATTTTCCGGGGTACAAGCCGCACCAACTCTATTTTTTTTTTAAACATTTTGAAAAAAACCTTAAATAAGCCGCACCTTTATATAAGCCGCACCTATGTATGTTGAAAACGTTTATATTTATTGCATTTACAGAACGATTATGAACTGTAAATGTACATGTATGTACCTGAGCAGATTCTTTCCCTCACAGCGCCTTTTAACACTGCAGCAACGTTGCCGATTAAAACAGAAGAGAACCGAGAGAAAATTAACAGTACTTATCTTCATTTCACTGCCGACTGCCGCTCCAGTTTGTCAGCTCATGTCCACCATGACTCCACCATCTATTGTTCTACTACATTCTACATATGCACCTTCTTGTTTTACGTGAATAAAGTCAGCCAATCTAACACATGACGTGCTAAATCAACAATAGCATTTCACATCGAAACAACAGAAGAGACGTAACATCAGCCAATCGCATTCATGTGCACTTCACGGACCTCTAGGGAAACATAGAATCAAAGCATTACAGCACCTAATGTAATAACCTAGTGCATGGCGCCCTCTCCTGTTGAACTCCTTCACCTGCAGTCACATCCAGTCAATGGGAAATGTATTGTATTGTACTGTCATTCCGGTTAGAGCGCCACGAGCGGTGGAAGAAAAATCCACAGAATAGCCGCACCAGACTATAAACCGCAGGGCTCAAAATCTGGGAAAAAAGTCGCGGTTTATAGTCCGGAAAATACAGTGTGTGTGTGTGTGTGTGTGTGTGTGTGTGTGTATATATATATATATATGTGTGTGTGTGTATATATATATATATATATATATATATATATATATATAGATAGATAGATAGATAGATAGATAGATAGATAGATAGATAGATAGATAGATAGATATATAGATATATAGATAGATATATATTTATATATATATTCCTGTTCCTAGCTGAATCTCAACATGTCTGTGCATTTACTGCACTGTCTATTTGAAATAATGTCCCATTTTTGTGTAATTAAGGGATGGAAATTTGGATAGAATGTTTTATTTGCAATGCGATTCGTCAAATAATAAAAAAATAATAATTAACAGACTAATCATCTTGAAAACTATTGTCGGTGATCATCTTTAAAATTGAAAAATGTTCAGCTAATCAATGTGGGATCGGTAGCTGCTGATTTCACTCTTGAAATCTTATATATATATTTTTATCGTCGCTGACTGTGAAAAACACTTATGACCAATTTTTTCATTTTTCTTATTTTTACGTGAATGGTATTTCGGCGTTACAGACATCGCATTAACATGAAAATAATTTTAAAATCAAAAATTGGACATACGTGTTTTTCACAGGACAGCGACGATATATTATATATATTATTTATACACACACACACACACACACACACACACACAGGTAATTTGACCCTCTTATGGACTACAATCTGCATGAATATTACTTCCTTCTTGCAGGCCGACTCCAATAAGACCCGAATCGACGAGGCCAACCAGCGTGCAACAAAGATGCTGGGCAGTGGCTGAACTGCAGCACCCTGTACACCTAAAACACACACACACACACACGCACAAACACAAATACAGAGAAACACAAAAACCCCACCCCTGTATGGCCTCTGCAAAATGATGCTTCTATTGTGAGACATGTAGACGTTTGCACATATCAGCACTTCCTTTTATTGTCATGTGTTGGTTCCCCACCCCTCACTCTTCCTCTTTATTTTTTTTTTTTAATGTAATATATCATATTCAAAAGACACTCACCTTGACTGTTATCTGGGTACATACAGTATATACGGTATATGATGAAATGATGATTCCTGTCACTTAAAAAGCTGATACCGGAGATTGTATATACACACTTTTGTCCTCAGGGAGCTAAATCAGACCAAGTCCCAATCATTCAATCTGGCGTTGTTCTGATCGATTACAAAGAGCCGGGGGGATTCTTTGCCATTTTGCCATTTAGCTTTTAGCACGTTCAGCTCCTCCTCTGCTCGAGCATTAATTATTCATTCGTCGGGACAAAAATATCCTAATGTGCTATATATGTACAGAGGAGCGGGCCCATATCTCTGACAGTTCCCTCGGCCCTGTCTGCTACATAGTGCCACTTTCTGTTTGTTTCATCCTTTCCAGACTGTGAGCAATCGCTGCAAAAAAAAAAAAAAAAAGAAAAAAAAAAAAGAGTTGTACCCTGGGAAAACAAAGCCAATAAAACCTTCAGAACTGTAGAAACAAACTCCACTTCCTTTGTATTTTCTCGTTCAAGATTCGATTTTCCTCACAGTCGCGGCACGCTCACGCGAACCCATTTAACGTGAAATTAATTCACAATCGGATTAAATAAGCCTTTGATGACACTCGTGCCGCACCGCTGCTCATTTACTTCAAGAAATTACCTTTGACTTTGCAAGGGTCAGTGAGAAGTCAAGGAACTTAACTTAATCACTCATTTTATAGCGTTTTTTTTTTCTTGGCATATTTAGAGAAAAAGGAAGAATGATAAAAATAAAAGAGATGTGCGGCAGGGAATTACACGTCTAGTGTGGTGCACTGAGCCTACAGGGTTGGGATTAGAGCGACTAATCTGCATCCATTTTGTGACTCCTACGACACACACACACACACACTCTTATAACTACGCACAGCTTGTCTTAATTACATCCAAATTGAGTTCAACATCTTCAACATAGGTGATAATATTGAAACAGAACATATATCAGTCTCATATGGTATACACTGTGGGTCCCAATGAACATACATAAGATACTTTTTAAAAATGAAGCATTTAAAGGCAATTGTTGAGGTTTCATGGAAGGTTTTTGTTTTCTTGATAGAGTTGATAGAAAGGTTTAGGGGGTTTCAATCAGGTTTAGTAGCCTTGGGTTAGGGTTTGTACTAGTTATGCTTTCAAATCATGGTTTCAAGTCAGGGTTTGAGTTAAGGTTTCAAATAAGGGTTTTAAGGTCAGTGTTTGGTTTTCAAGTGTGCAGGTGTGGTAAACCCTTTTATTTCTTCCCGCCTCCATCCCTCGTTACTTCTTTATATCCTTCTTGCCTTTAATCCGAAATTAATTTAAAAAGTATATACGATACAGTATTCTTTTGGGCCCATTGTGTTGATCGGTCAATTCTCTTGACAGTACTGTACTGTGCTTGACTCATTTGAATTTATTTTTACATCAAGCGCTCCCCCAAGTGGTAGAAATCGTTCTTAGGATTCAACGGGAAAGCTGTACTGGACCGAGTTCGGCTATTTCCGTCAGTCACGTGATTCCCCTTCGTGTTCTTCCGACGTCCAGAGTCCTTTCGGCATAGCCGCCACACACTCACGCTCACATTCAGCAGTTAGCACGCCTCACTACTATGTTACGTGCCGTCTTCCGGCTGTCGGCCACAGGCGCCCGGACCTTGGCAACCCGGTTCCGACCCGGACACACAGGTAGGAGGGCTCGCTTCATACATTCAGTGTTAAGCAAATAACGTTTACTGGGGAGAAACGTAAAAGAAGACAGGTGTGCGGGTGGCTAGCTAGCTAGGTTAGCATCTGTACGTGAACGCTAGCAAAGGGTCACATTGAAATATATTTTATAATTCACGAAGGATTACCCTAATAATAATTATTATCCCTAACGTTTTTATATGTATATTTTAATTTTAAATAGAAACTCGAAAATGTGCTTGTTTTAAATGTCACGACCTTGTGTTGACCCGACTTGGTGCGTTCAGGAGAGTCATTAGCCGCAGATAATACGCAGGGGGCGGGGGAAAAAAAACAAATTAATTTGAAAAATATCCACGTTCTAATTGAAGATTGTTACTTCTGTTAAAATACAAGTTTCATATGTTATTTACATTTCTTTGTGGCATATTATTATCTTCCCTATGCTGTTTTGTTTTATTAAATAGTCCCACCATTAGAAAAAGTAGTAGCAATTGTTGGCATTAATCCAGTTTTACCTATTATGAATGTATTTCTGTTAACGGTTTAAAATGACAAAAATTCAATGTGATTGTAGTGATTAATCCAAGTCAATTTAATCTCATTAATGAAATGGCAGCTTCCATAGTTTAAAGCGCATCCCATCTGATGTCCACTGCTCCTACCAACAATATGTTTGTGAACAGAGTGGAGCAGTTTTACTAAAGCACTGTCAGTGTTGCCAACCTAGTGATTTGGTTGCTATAGTCGTAACTTTTCCAGTCCGTACCTGCCAGAGGTGGGCATTCCGTCTGACCGACAGACCTGTCTGCATCCGTCTATAACTGACGCCCGTTTTGCTGACTTTAGACGATAGACGGAAGTGGATTTTCATCCAATTTTTATTTTTTGGAAAGAGTGGGGTTGGGAGGTTGTGAATCTGTATTTTTCAGGCCCACACTCCATTTCACAAGGCAACAGTAATGCATCAAAAGTTGTTTGTCAACCGCTAAAATACAGAAGATGAAGATGAATTTGAAGAAAAAAAACATTCATTTATTGCAATCTATGCTTTATTTCGGTTAGCAAGGACTAGAAACTGATGACGGACGGGTACCGAGGTTGCTGACAGATGACTAATGATGAACCGGCGAACTTTAGTAAATTGCTCACCATTACTATTTTCCAGAAAAGCATCTTAAATTCCGAAGAACAAATAAAATGAGCAGAATCATTTTTTTTTCCACTTTGTTGAAAAAATAAGCCTGGTAGAAGTTATTAGCGCTGCCGCTGAGCATTGCCATACAAATTTATATCCCAAGAGGATGCTCTTCTTATCACATTGTCTGTAAAGAAAAAAAACACCAATTGTATTTCCATTATTTGAGTAAAAGTGGACGCAAGCTATTGCTGTATATAAAAACAGTTTCAAATCAAAAATGAAAACTATGAGGTACAGCTGTCAGTGTGATGCATCTCTTTCCAGCTCCGTTAGCTTCCAGATGTTATTCACATGCCAAAGTGGAGACGGACGAGGAGTTTGACGCCCGCTGGGTCACCTACTTCAACAAGCCCGACATCGACACCTGGGAGCTCAAGAAAGGTTATTATTGAATGTAGAACCACTAACTGACTCAAGTTGAGCTAATGTAGGTGAAGCAGCAACATAATGGATGGCCAGAAACTATTGAATTTTTATCTATTTTTTTTTTTGAAGGGATGAACACTTTGATCGGGTACGACCTAGTACCTGAGGCCAAAATCTTGGATTCGGCTCTCAGGGCGTGCCGGAGACTTAATGACCTGGCCAGTGCCATCCGCATCCTGGAGGCTGTCAAAGTGAGTTTTACAATGACTTTTTCAGTTTTTCTTCATGGTTTGCATTATTTATGTGTTCAGTAAGGGACAGTGTACATTCATGAACATTTCAATGGCTAGAAAAAAAAATTGTAAACGCACTACTATCACAGTCACAAGGCAGATTTCCATTGTTAGTCCTCCTGCCAGAATGTACAAGCTGGGTCCTCATTGTGGGGAAAAGTTAAACATATGCAAACATCACAGTAAAATACTAAATATAAACATTTCTTACGATCAGGATCAGTGTAGTTACAAATATAGTTACATTCCAAGATATTTCAAGGTGTAAACTCATTGGTAAGAGAGTCAAAAGACAGCAGAAACATGGTGACAGCTTTATTACACAAAATCTTAAACTTCTCTGAAAATTTTGGGTACAGTCATTCAAATTACTTACTGCAATTATAATTATTCAATTGTATAAATGGGGAAAATGCAGTGATAATCATGAGCTGTTATTATATTATACGTACTTAGTCTCAAACAACTGACTATAAATATCGCAAACGTCTACTGATGTGCTTTAAGCCGCGGTCTTATAGGAACTAAAATTGGTCCATTGTTTGATTTTTGTTTTGCAGGACAAAGCAGGCCCTCACAAAGACATCTATCCATACTTGATCCAGGAGCTGAAGCCCACGCTGGCGGAACTCGGCATCTCCACGCCGGAGGAGCTCGGCATTGATAAGATTTAAGCAAGCAAACGTTGACTGAATTCTTGTTAGATATCCTTTTGCATCGTCTACACATGGATCATTGCTCAATACACATTTTTTTCCTTTGTTTCCCCTCAGGTGCTTGGAGAGATGAACTCTCCTATATTGTCTTCTGTCAAAAATGTCTATAGTGTTAATTGATCCCATGCTGTCTCCTATTATGTAAAAAGCGGTGGACCGAATAAACAAATGCTGTCTGAACTGTGTGTGTTTTGTTTAGTCTTAACTACATAATTAAACAAATGATATACATGTTTCTCTACTACATGATTGAACTCTGTCCATGTTTTTTTTGGGGGGGGGGGAGGATTTCAACTCTGGAAAAGCAAGTAGCTGTAAATACTTTCACCAGTAGTAACACCGTTCAAAAACAATTTTTCTCTACTCGCCTACATAAAAATATATTCGAGTTGGGTGAAAATATTGATTCATCAATGCTTTGCAATACTTCCCTTCACAATTTAATATAGATTCAGCAAACTGCAACTAGTTTATATGACTCCTGTTTTTGCAGCATATTTCATGAAACCTACCTTTTTGTTTGATATATTTTACATTAAGGCTAGAGGGCGGCAAGAAACATTGCACACTGTTCAAGAACATTTTTGTCCTCTGGTCTGACATACTGACATGACATAAAGGTATTTTTGCGTTGCTGTAGAAATACAGTACCTGTCGGACACTGGATAGCAAGATTCCCCAATTTTAATTTCAACCCGTCATGCTTTTGTTTTGGGGAAAAAAAGTGCTAAAAACTGCTAAGTAATTCTTTTTCATAATTACTACCCGTTTATTCCGACGCAAATGTTGTTCAATGTATGTAGGTTGATTGAACACTCTAAATTGCCCCTAGGTGTGATTGTGAGTGCAGATGTTTGTCTCTGTGTGCCCTGCGATTGGCTGGCAACCAATTCGGGGTGTCCCCCGCCTACTGCCCGAAGACAGCTGGGATAGGCTCCAGCACGCCCGCGACCCTTGTGAGGAGAAGCGGTCTAGATAATGGATGGATGGAAGTCTTCTAAATCCCACAACACAATCTTAATTTGAAATGTCAACCGGAAGTTGAACTATCATTAGCAAGCTACCCTCTTCGTATGTCCACTGCGGGTCGGTGTTGCCAACAAACCTGCCTGGTCATGGGCGTGCTGCGGTGCTATACGTTGTGACAACCGACGCCGCGATGATGAACGACATCTCCGAGGAGCCGGAGAAGGACAACTTGCTTGAAGAGCCACGAAGTTTGACGGTAAACCTCTCGCGGCTATCCCAGGCTGGTCGAGCTAAAAGCTAAATGCAGCTAGAAGGATAGGCTAGCTGACTGAGTTTGTGTCGACTAGAATAAGCATCCGATTTGTGTTTTTATCGGATTTTTACTTTGTTTCTCTTAAAAAAAACTCGAATTAAGGTCTCCTCTGTAATTTGGAGAATGTTGAGTGGGATTCTAGCAACAGGGTACCTTTTCGTAACATAAAAAAACAGGTATATACATTCTTTAGCTAGCATAGGAAGAGCGAGCTCATCTTGTTTTACATAGGATTAAAACTGGAATTGTTTACTTCACTGTAGAGAGTGACACGCATTTTATTGGGCTAACCCTATCAGATTTACATCCTCAATTTGTCGCCAACCAATCACAGGGGCTGTTGAGTTGGAACTATAAATCGAAAACGTATCAATTATCAAATTAAGCGGTATTCATATTTGATAATCGCTTCAAGACCGACTTTAATCTAAAATAGTCAAAATTATCTCAATTTCAAGCACCTCGACATGAAATGTTCTCTGCAGACGTATTGTCTTTGTATTGCATCAAAACAAAATATTTGCAAACTCCTGCTTTTACTTTGGAAAACAATTAACAACACTTTTTCTGTCATGTTATGGACCAAACCATTAAATGAATCTTTATTCATTTATTTTTGTACCTTTTCTGCACTGTCAATTTCAAATGATGCCCTTTTGATCTGATTCATCGATCAATCAACAGAAGAATCAACAGATTAATTGATTATCAAATTAAACGTTAGTTTTCATTTTCAGTTTCCATCTAAAACATGTGGCAGACATGCTAACAACCAGTCAGCCACCATGCCCCTAATGCCACTACTCAGGTGCATATAAAATTGAATTAAATGCATTACTAATGTCATTGTTGAAAAAGACAATGAAGAAAATGTCTGCATTTTCCCCCCACAGATTAAAACACTGTAAAAATAGACAGTGTGCGGACATTTTCTTGGTCCAAGCAGTTTATCTGTGAAAAATAATGTATTTAATTCAATTGTGTATATTGTTTTATATTTTAGTGATGTGGTGGCTGACTGCTTAGCATGTCTGCTCTGAGCTTCAGAGATTCCAGGTTCAAATCAGAGACTTTTTGATTGAACTGAAAATGTTTATTTGCAGTTAGTAATGAAGTGAACTTAATTGTTTTAAATTCGCCCAACTATTTGAAGTCATTGGTTTGCTTCACCTTAATAAATTAGTTTTCATAGTTAAAAAGTTCAGGTTGTACCGATGTGAATCATTTATACGAGGCCAAGCTAAAATATTGGATGTGACAGATTACTTACATTTTTTTAACTTAATCCCATGTTCCAATTTTTTTTTCAATGTGCTTTGTGCATCTTTAAATTATCTGTAGGTATGAATACGAGTGTAAATGCTTGTTTGTCTGCATGTGCCTTTGAGATTGACTAGTAATCAGTCAATGGTGTATCAGCCCTACCTCATTCTTGACTCAAATGAGGACAAACGCTGTAGAAAAAAAAAAAAAAAAAGGATGAAAAATCACTGCGTATGTGAATAACGTCCCTCCATTTTGCCACTCGAGGCGGCCGGTAGTGGCGCAAGGCCCAAAAGCGCCGATGTGGCCATCAGGCAGACGGAGAAGAGAGGACCTTACATCATGTCCAGGGCACCAGCCATCCACCTCAAGCTACGTGAGTAGTAGTTAGTTCCTGTCCGCAAAGAGCCATTAAGCACTTCAGCAATTTCACAGTGTCTACACACAGAGAGTCTTTGTAGTTCCAGAAAAAAAGCACGTCAAGTGAGTGAGGAAACAAATGGTTCAATTCAGAACATTGACACTGTAAAAATTGCTGAATTGCTAAAAAGCATGTCAGCAAGAAGTGATTCCATTTTGGTCAACACAAAGGTGCAGATTATGATATTTGTATACATAGATTGTGTTCAAGAGCGTCAGTGTATTTGTGTATTTGCTATTTTCACCACCTTAAATTGGCTAAAATTGCGTAAAAATTACAGACAAAGTGAGGATGGACCATTAGTATCAATATGTGGAAAAAACAAAACTGTTTAATATTTCGCACAATTTTTTCCTGAAAAATGTCTAGCTTTATTTTATTTAAGATTATGACATTAGTCTTAGGATATTTCCAATTTATTCTTGTAAATGTAATTTTTTTTAACTTTTATTGTTGTTGTGCTATGTATGACCTTTTTTGTTGTATTTTTCAACATTTTTGTAATAGCAACTCTTTTGACATTAACGTTATGACTTTAATCTTAAATCAACATTTTTTCTCTTGTTTTCTTGTCATATATTGTGAATTTATCCTCCACGTACTACAACTTTTTTCATGCAGTATTTTAAATATTTTATGACCCAAATCACATAAAATTGTGACTTTAGTCGTATAACATGACTTGTTTTTATAACATCACCACCATTTTAAAACGTTTACATTATTTTCACAAGATTACAACTTTAGTCTTGAAATATTTTGTCCTTACTTGTGTTCAATAAGACTTTTTGTAATATTTTATGACTACTGCATAAAGTTGTAAATATTCTTGTGACATTTAGGCTTATATTCATATTTGACACCTTAATCGCATAAAATTAAGACTTTATTCCTCTAATGTGATGAGTGAGATCGATTACAACCACCTACAGTACTGGAGGGGAACAGCAACACATCATAATCTTGATGTTGACTGTGTGAACACATTTCAGTGTCTAACTCACTCAGGCAGTTTGTAAAATGGTGGAGAAGCGGACATGCTGTATTTTAGCTGTATGCTAACCACTGCTAACGTCATAGAAAAACACAGGGAGCTAGCCAGGAAAGCTCTGAAGAAAAAGGCTCTCTCACCGGCACCTCCCGTCATGCATCAGCCCAGGCAAGGAGCCAAAAGGTAACAGCAAAATTTGGCGTCATGTCCTCGATGGTCACGTAGCAGAGAATGTCATTTCTTGTATTATTTTATAGAAAAGTCAAGTATAACAAGGGCTACACTGCCTTGAGTCAACATGCAGAGGAAACTTTGATTGCACTGGATTCTGACAGGTAAAAGAGCTAAATGCAGTTGTTAAGAAAAAAACTGTTCCGGTCTGTTTTGTCCATTTCTGCCTGCACACGCACACACACACACACACACACACACCCACCCCCTCACACACACACACACACACACACACACACACACACACACACACTTACAAAACGTTTCAACGATGAAGATAACAGAACTGGTTGTACATGTCGTTGTAGTGATGAAGAGATTGATTTTGAGCAGTGCTCCTCGGGCTACTCCTCGGCCGAGGTGAGTCACTCCCACACCCACGCATTTTTCCCCTCGTGATGTCATCTTTTCATAAGGGTAGTGGCAAATATGGCGAATCTTTTTTTTTTTTTTTTTCTTTTCAGAATCCAGTTAACCCACGGAGATACGGACTGGGCCGGTCGCGAATAGCAAAAATCTGTGTATAAATGACAGCCACCGAAATGCATTGGGGAGGGGGAATACTTTTTTTTTTCCCCAAACACACAAAATCCACTATAAATTTCCTACGAAAAACGAGGGGTAAACGGTGAAAATTACCGTCATGGTGGCCTTAAATTGATTCAACAGCGCCACCTGCTGTTGTGGAGTGCGAGTTTACTGGCATTTGTGTGTGGATCTGAAAGGCAGAAAATTGTCAAAATTCACGCCAGTGGTACGAATGTGCTATAAGTCACGTGACATTTTTCCGTACATGTAAAATTGCTTTTTTTGTACTTGAGGGTTGTTCTGTTTTTGTACTTGAAGGATTTTTTTTTTTTTTTGCACTTAAAAAGGAAGTCAACACAAACATATTTTTTTCAAGGATATGTTCTATACAAGCCCACTAGTTGAAACAAGGCATTCTGATAAATATTGCGTTCGTGGAATAAGTGTTAATCCACTCGTTTTTTGCCATTTCAGGGGGCAGCCATTTTGTCTTCTGTCGACTGAAAATGACATCACAACTGCTCACAATGACCAATCACGGCTCAGATTCAGAAAACAGGTCAGCCGTGATTGGTCGTTGTGAGCAGTTGTGATGTCATTTTCAGTCGACAAAAGACAAAATGGCCGCCCCCAGAGATGGCTAAAACTGAGTGCATTTTGCTGCTTAATCTATATTCCACAAACGCCAAATTAATCAGAATGCCGTATTTCAACTAGTGGGCCTGCTGGGAACATATTCTTGAAAAAAATATGTTTGGGTTTACTTCCGCTTTAAAAGATTTTAGATTCCACTTGAAGGATTTTTTTGTAATTGAAGAAATGTTTCTTTTTAAGTGTAAAACATGCTGTGTGTTTGTTTCTGGCTGTATTTGTTCGATAGGTACATTTCTTATGTGCAAAACAAAAAGCATTAGTTTGTGAATAACACTTCATTCTTGATTACAGAGTTCTTTTTGTCAAGTACAAAATGACCTGGCAAATATCATGTGATTTTCAAGCCTCTTGCATTTTCATTCTGTTACATGCACACCTTTACATCTTCAGTTAAAGGGTCACGCTGTGTACCTTCCAGATCCATCCGGACTTGAGTAGGCAGCTGCTTCAAGACGGCTACCGGCTGGACGAGATTCCTGACGACGAGGACCTGGACCTGATCCCACCCAAAGCCATGGGTTCCTCCGTGTGCTGCTGCATAGAGGCTCCGTCTTGCTGCACGCAGTGAATGGCTGCTGCTCTATTGCGGACGTCCAAAGCAGGTTTGTAGCGGGTGTCGGAGGCCGGCGCTTGCTGCCTTCTCGCTGTCCCGGCACCGCGGCTGTTTCCTGCTCCGGAGCCGAGAGCCGGGCTTCTTCGGAGTCGCATCGCCGCACGGATGGACAGCAAAAACAAAAAGCCTTATCCACTGTAACTCCAAAGCTTGACCTATTTTTGTATTTTTTTTTTTTTTTTTTTAACGTCCAACTATGCTAGCACTACAAATAGAGTGACTGGTGTGGACGTGCGGAATCTTCATGTTTCATCTTCAAGTCTAACATTCTTTGACTGCCGTTACGTTAATATGTCACCTATTCCCACATTTATAAGCGGAATGAATTTCAATAGGATATCAAGTACACACGTAGTGTATGCATGGGCTTGAGCTCTGTGTTGTTGTTTTTTTTTTATGAATCATTTTTCTAGCGTCAGGACAAAACCTACGTACAAATTATTTCACATAATTTCAAATTATTGACCAGTCTAAAGTGTTGAAAATGGGTTGTTCTCTTTGACAGTGTAATGCTAACAGCTGAGTAATCATGCATTTTAAAAAAAAAACATTTTTTGTTCCTGAAAAGTGATGGTTTTGATACACTACGACAAAGTAATTTTAGGAGTTAAAAAGCTATTGAATAGAATACAAAAGTTGTAATACTTTGAAGGAAAAAATGTCCTATTTATATGACAAAAAAAGTTGTAACATTACAAAAAATATATAATTTTAGACAAACATTTCAACTTTTTTGTTCTAACATGACTTTATTCATGCAACAATGCTCATACATTATGACTTTATTCTCGTAATTACAACGTACTTTTGTTCTTCATAACATTGGGACTTAATTCAGATAACATTACAAATTTGTTCTTGCAACATTCCGGCCTTATTTTCGTAACATTGCAAATCTTTATAGTCTTGTAACATTACGACTTTATGACGTTACAAGTTTATTGTCATAACGGTATGACTTTATCTTAATGTTAGGACTTTATTCTCGCAATGTCACAACATTGTTCTTTGTTCGTCGACTTTATTCTCGTAACCTTACGACGTTATTATATATTTTTTTCTCGTATATTCTTGTAAGGTTTTTATTCGCGTAACATTACAACTATATTCTTGTAGTGTTACAACTTTCTTTTGTAACAGACTTCATTGTTTCAACAGCATGACTATTCTCGTAGCGTTAAAGCTGATTTCACGTAACATAACTTCAATGATGTACATTGTTATTACATTACAACTTCATTCATTTAGCATTAAGACTTTATTATCACGAAGTTACAACTTTTTTTCGCATAGCATTGTGACAAAATATTTGTCACCTTACAAATTTATAACATTCTTGTAACTTCAAATTTTCTCTTTTCGAAAAGGTCAATCTTTTTTCTCGTAACACGAACACGTTCTATTCTAGTAACATTCCGTCTTCTAAAATTGTAACGTCATTCTCACGAGGTAGCATTTTTCATGCTACATGCAATATTTTTTTTATAGCATAGCAACTTTTTCCATTGTAGGTTCCTATTTTTTTCTTGTCAGAGTGGCCCTGAGACACCTTCATAGTCATCGTCTGTCAAAACGTTCACATACATGTGTTGTGCACTGTCAATGAGTGAAGTACAAAATGCAGTGGATGGGCACTGGCGTGTCAAAAGTAAAACGTTAATATAAGTATAAAACGATACACTGTAAATGTATTTAGTTTGGAAATTAATAAACCAAAGGGGTTACTGGTGTTACGTTGGCGCTATAGTAGTAGATATATTATTTATTTATAACTTTAAGAGACCGGAACTGCAGTAGTAGGACAATAATTGGTCTGTTTTTTTTCCTGTACTCTGTGTTACAAAACTATGGTTGCAACTGTTGGAAATGTTTATAATGTAATCAACGAACACATGTTTAATATAAGGAGAAGTCTTATAGAAAATGGATGGATGGATTTTTATACCGGGTGCACCAAAAGTTGGTATACGCGCGTTTCGCTATAAATCATTTTATTACAGTTGCACTTTTAGCACAATGACATTAAATGTCCTCCTTCAACAATGCACCATTCCTCAAAATCTTGGTAGAAGACAGTAACACATATTAGCACTTCATAAATATTCGGTTACGTCCCTTTCTGAAACGGAAAACTCAAAAGCTTCTCACGTGTAACACGCGACCACTCCGGAGTACATAGACAGATAGAAACAAACTATCTGCTCAACTTGTATCAAGTGATTTTATAGACAGATATGTTCTATAGTGAGGGAAATTAAACAGCCAAAGCAGCAATATTCACACATATACACTCTTGCTAATCTTACAGCAACACAACCAAGTACGTAAAAATACGTTTACCAAGTTGGATTTCAAGCCAGAGTTAGGTTTCCAAAATAGGATTTCTAGCCAGATGAAATCTTGCCACGTTGCTACTAAAAGGGACTATGAGTCCGCCATCCATCCTTCATCCCCATTCTCCTTCCTACCTCCCTATCTGCTTTCTTCACTTCCTTCCTAAAAGTGTAAACAATACCTCCTTTCGGCCCACCTAACATCAGTGGTTGGTAGCAAAGTCAACCTGTGCTATGCAACTGCTGGACAATCTACTCGTTGACATACTGTTATTTTACAACGCGTATGTTTATTTTTAATACGACTGCTTTGTTTTCTTTGTTTACATGATGAAATAAAAAAAATCATTCTGAGTAATGTGATTGTTTTTTTTTTCCCTCCAGGGGGCAGTATAGCGCTAAGGTGCGTTCCTATACCTTGGTTGAATTTAATCAGCTGATGTATTCAAAGTTCAATCGTAGTTGTTAAAAGTGAGGATTATCACACAGCAGGGTGATTATTGATTACTAGTCTAGTATATGTAATAGATAGCTAGTAGTTCCAGTGAAGGATGGTATACTTTTCACGCAAACAATCATTTGACAGCTTAGCTCCAAAAAGTAGCGAAGTTTATAACTCTTTGAAAATTCCGAGCTGCATTGAACGCAACGGGCCACCGAATGTCCACAGTAGTCTCCCCTGCCTGACACAACGTTCTTGAGAAAATTTCCGCAAGTGCGCAAGTGAGCGACAAAGGGCAAGATACTTGTGCCGCCGTGTTTTGATGAGGTGTCATTTGGAACGAAGGCGGGTCGGGGACTAGTGAGTTAGTTCGAGTTTGCTCTGGAAGCAAGTAAAAAAAGTCTCGGAACTAACAATAAAAAAAAAAAACCAGACAGCTAGGTTGCGAAGAAGCGCCGTGTCTCATTCATGTTGAGTGTAAAGACGCGAAAAAAGCAGGTGGAGATAGGCGCTTTTAGCGCCTTTTTGATGCTGGTGTGAGTCGTGCGTACATTGCTCCCTCCTCTTCTTCCGCCCCGACGTGCGCGTACTCGTCGCTGTCGTGCGCGTGTGTTTACAAGTGAGTTTGAACGAGTGCCAGCAGCGAGGCAATCGGGAGGCATGGTGGACAACTCCGGCAGTAGTAAGGCGCAAATGGTGAGTAGTGCTCGTCTCGTTGTGCTGCTTTGCATTCCTGTTTGCATTTACAAATAAACAAGGAAAAATAAAAGGGGAAAAAAATCTCCGTATGGCTTCTTTTCAAACGGTCTGCTGAATTAGCGCGCGCGAGGCCGGTGTGGTAAAAGAGCCAAAAAGTCGGGAGAAAAAAGCCAAACGCTCGTTTAAATGTTACTTGTCGCCATTTAATTTAAAAGCATTTGAAATATATATTGCCACACCGAGGAAGATGTAGTTGCCTGCTAAAGAGTGGAACGGCGAAACGTTTTTCTCTCTTTTTTTTTTTGACAGTTTGCGCCTTCGTTTTCACCCGGGGGTCATTTTACGTCAGTTTTTGTTGAACCACACTTGTGTACTTACACGTCGTTTTGGTCAAATTTGCGTCTTTGTCTTTTAAAACTAAACGTCTTTAATTTGCACGTAACGTCGACATATGTAAACATTAGTATCGGGTTTTCGGCGAGAACGTTCCAAATCTACAATGGACACTAACCAGACTTGTCCTGCAAGTTTATGAACGTTAAGTAGTTTAAAGAATAACTTTTAAGTAAGATATCGGCTTTAACAAGTGGAGATAGCTTTCTCTTATCTCTTGTGTCTATCAATCTCCATCCATCCCCTGCCTGTTGTCTGTATCTTTCCATCTTCCTATCAGTCCATCTTATGTCTATCTGTCTGACTATCCATCGAGTTTTGCCACTACACATGCTCATTTTTGTTTGTACACGTGCTAAAACAGCTGCTCATTGTGTATATTCGTCATTTATTCCAAAATATGAAGATTCTCCAATACTCACATTTCCTCTATATGAAACTTGTAAAACAGTAATTGAGTGTAACTGGCATTCAAATAATGCAGCAGGAATGCAATTCCAGTTTTCAGGGTGGTGGTTCATGTTGATTTTTGCTTTTTCATGAATCCGTCCTGCTTTTATCCTGTGCTCTTAACTTGAGAGTCTCATTTGTTTTGTTTTACCTTTTCATTTTTTCTTCCCTTTATGTTGTGTTTAATGATTACTTGTTTGCCTCTGTAAAGCGCACTGGATTTGCCTCCTGCATGAATGGTGCTATACAAATCAACTCGCTTTCGTCAATAACAAGGTATTTGATGGTATGGTCTTTTACCCGCAGCCCAGCATGTCTCAAGAGCCCGGTGTAGCCTTTCCTCAGAGCACCTCCACAGGGGGGATGAAGCTGGAAGCGGTGATGGAGCAACTTCAGCGCCAGCAGCAAGCCCGGCTGGAGATGGAGCGCAAGGAGAGGAAGCTGCGCGAGGCCCACATCATGTACGCCCAGCAGGTGGCTGCCCAGCAGGCCATCCTGGCAGCGGCTCGGGCGTCGGGGGCCACTTTCATGGGCAAGGGCCTGGCCGGAGCGGTGCCGCCTCTGCCGCCGCCCCGCATGACCAATCAAAGCAGCGTAGACTCTGAGAAAGAGGACGACGAGGACCGGGGCCGCGACTCGGCCGACGAGGATGACGACAACGAGATGATGGACGGTGACGAGCGCAGCGACGAGGACGGGGAGAGCGCCGGCGGTGCCGGCGGCCTCGAGTTCCTCCGCAAGCAGACGCTGGCGCTGCAGCAGAGCGCCGCCCGCATGCCGCCCGCCCGACCTTATGGCAGCTTTGCGGCGTCGGCCCCGCAGAGGGCGCCGTCCCCGCCCATCAGGGTCAAGCAGGAGCCCGACGAGGACCTGTCGCCGGCGGGCGCTCACCCGGCCACCTCCCCCAACGGCCAGGCCGACTGGAGCTTCGATGACCACTTCAGACAGGTCGGTTTCCTCAAAGTTGTTTTCATCACGCGCCACATAAAGCCACGTGAAGTAGTTGCGGTTGTCCTTAGCAGGTCGGATATAATGGCACCAAAAATCATGCTTTGGTTTTATGGTGATGATGATGATTTTAATTGATTGATTTTAATTCTTTATCAACGTGGGACAAATCCCTGAGATGCGACATCTCGTTTGCGAGCGGGTGACACTCGGGAAATACAACTAATAGAGCAATACAGAACAGCACACCAGACAGAAAATACAAAACAAAACAAACAAAAAAAAACCACAAAGTCGTTTCATAATAATGTAGTATACAAATAATTGAGGAATTATAATTGGAAACATTGACAATTAGGTTTTAAATAATCAAACAAGGTATTTTTAGAGATGTGGAGCAAAGACAACAAACGAATATTAGCAGGTAGAATATTCCAGCTCGAAGGCTTTCTTGCCTACTTCTTCAGTGACAAAGGGGACTATAAAAAAAAAAATGGTCTCAACTTTTATCTAACTTTTACATTTTATCAACTTTCTGAAGAACTCTACCATCATTATATGTTAAAAGCAAATAATTTAAACCATGATTACATTTTTGCCTTTGAGCAAAAAGACACATGCTTTACTTTGGTTAAGTAGCACTCTGTTTTCAAAAAGCAAAAGACTGAAAAATGTTGAAATGACACCGTTCGGATTCTTACATTTTTTCAAGAAGAAGCCTTTGCGGTATACATAATAGTATCATCAGCATATAATTGGACAGAACAATCTGAAAACAGACAAGGAAGCTCATTAATTAAAAATAGAAAAAAGACAGACTAGTCGATTAGTCGTCTTTGCTACTTCACTGTCGCTGAATATAGATAATTGCAAAGCATTTCCCCTCCTGTGATTTTAGGTTTTTATTTTGTCTCCAAACTACTGTAAAAATACCAACAAGGTCATCAGCGACTTGTAAACGTCTACTCGACTTGTGTCATATTTGTGTCAACTTAAAGGAGTGTAAAGTTATGCAACCTCGACTCTGGCTTCTTCCCACGGTCCAAAAACATGCATGTTAGCTTTAGTAAAGACTCTTTATTGTTCTCAGGTGTGAATGCTTGTTTGTTTATATTGAGTGCCTTGTTTTCTTATCCAAAATGAAAAGAAAGGTATTGTTTTTTTGTTTTTTTTAGATACTTTTTTAAATTAATTAATAATAAAAAAAAAAACGTTTTTCATTAGACAGTTACAACGTTTTTAAATTGAAGCTTGACACGATCGGTATTTTGGAGCCTACCACCGATCAGTGAGTTAAAAAAAAAAAAAAAATCATCGATCCGATCGCGAGGTTGACGATCTATCCAATTGATTTTAAACAACTTATTTGTTTCCAGTTGACCCTTGCTGCTCGCGGGGGATTGGGAACAGCCCACGAATAGCCGAAATGAGTTCATAATTCACGGCCATTGTAATTCACTGGGGAAAAAAAGAGCAAATCCTCAGAATTCTCGCCAAAACGCCGCTAAACATTCAATCCGCGGAAAATGGGGCTTTTTGATGCACGAGCTGTTGGTCAGCCCACTGTGAGTCCACCATGGAGATGGACTACCGTGGTGTTTGATTGGAGTTCTCAGTTCAGACCCCTACTGTTAGCCACATGCTAATCTCATAAGCTTTGCGTATCCCTTTCCAAGGGAACACCCTGGGAGGCACACAAACGTACAAAATAAAGATGTCAAAAGAGCTTCCACCCCGAGGAATGTCGCTGGCCAAACAACGATTTTATATGGCCATACCGGTTGTGCGAGTCGTGTTGTAGAACACGAAATGAAGGGTGGCCTCGCTTTGAACATTGAGGCAGTTTCCTTATTTTGGGCCACGTCAATGCATCATAAATGTCAGCGTGGCGCCAGGCGAGGTGACCGATCTCGCCTGTGCGAACATTTCGAGATCTCTTTCTTTCTTTTTTTGTTGTGTTTATCGTGCCTTAGGTTTTTTGCACAGTTGCAGATCTACTTTTGTTCCCCACTTTTGTTAACTTTCGGCCAGTTTACTTTGTTGCGGCAGTTAGTCAAAGTGTAACTTTGGTGAAGTTTTCGATGTTTTACTTTGTTTTAGTTGCATTAACGTGCCTTCAATTTTGTTAAGGGTCATTTTTGTGGCGATAATGTACCTGCATATATCTCCGGGTGAAATTTTTGCCAACATTTCGAAACTATTGAGACATTTCATTTTGATTGGTCATGTTGACGTGCTTTAAATCACAGTTGCCGTTATAAATTGAAAAAAAAAATTCTTTGTTTTTTTTTTTTGTTTTTTTTTTTACTGTTGATATTTTTTTTTCTTTTTTTTGGGGGGGTGTTAACATTGCCTAAATCTTGAAATTTTGGCAACATTTTGTGATTGATATTTAGACATTTAACTTTGTTTGGTAGTGTTGACATGCTTTAAATTTTGGCTTGGTTGTGCATCTAGAATGTGTGTGTGTGTGTGTGTGTGTTTTTCTCATTATTTTGACATTTTTCCTCATTTTGGTGTTAACATACCTTAGATCTCTGGGTGGTGATATGTAGACATGTAAATGATATATTTTGGTCACAGTCCTTTTTTTTGTTCCCGTTTATTATTTTCATCTAAATATTTAGACTATTTTCATATTTGCAAGCAATTATTGATAACTTGTATTTACAGTAGAATATGTATTGTCTTCTGTTCTGGTAACGTGGTTGTGTTTGCAAATCTCAGATTTTTTTTGAATTATTTATTTTTTTTCCTCCTACTTTAGCTAACTTTTTAAAAAAAATTTTATTTATTTTCTTTTTTAGAACATGAAAGCATCGGCCACTATTTTGGTGACGTCACCTTCCCACATGCTTGCAGACGCTTCCAACATGTGTGTGTAGCTTTGACCCACAATTGGCTTTTGTGGCGAAAAATCCGCTTAAGTGAGTGCTGGCAACGTGCCAGGCTTGTGCGCAACGTGAGCACTCTGCCTTCGTGTGTGTGTGTGTGCATGCGTGTGTGTGAGTTTGAGTGTGAGCCTCTGGTTTGGCTCGGGTCCTGTTCGTCAAGTCAGCAGGCGGCGAGGCTGTGGGTGGTTGTCCGGGTCAACGTGAGGATTTTGGGTGGGAATGTTAGAAGTCGTACGCACAGTAGCAGCGCTCCGAGCACTCCTGCGGCCTCCTACCTTCCCCCCGCCGAAACCCCCCCACCCCGCCTCCCCCCGCCTCTTCGCTGGAGTTTCGGCTGTGTGCCAAGCGCACTTTCCCTTCAAGATAAATATTGCCTCAGCACAACGTTACAGAACATCGGAATGCGTAGTTGGACGCTGGCCGAGCTCCACGTGGCGTAGCGCAGTAGTCGGACACGGCAAGTTAAGACCGAGGTATCTCTGCTTGTATCGCGTGTCTGGATTTTATTACACTCTATATTTGACGGCAAATGTCTCCCGAGCGGTACTTCCGCCTCGGCTCTTTTCCAGATTTAGCATTTGCCGGCGACGGCGCAGGCGATGGAACGCAGCAGCAACAGCTGTAGTAGTCGTAGTAGTGCCTGTGCCAAGAAGGTTGTATTCTCAGCGCGCTTTGTTTGTTATATACAAACAAAAAAACGACTCTGGTTTACGCAAGGCTATTTTTAACTGAAACAGTTTTGGGTTGTTTCCTGGCTGGCTGTTTGCATAACAAAATGCTATGCAATGATATTTTTTATCAGGGCCGATACCGATTATTAGTAATCAAGGAGGCCGATAAGCGATATTTGGAGCCGATATTCATTTTCAGCAAAGAGGAACATATTGGCGTCAAAATCTGAAAAAAAATTACAACTCTTGACTTTGTGGAAACGTCTTTGTCTGGTTTGAGCTGGTTTAGGGCTGTGCAATTAATCGAAATTCAATTGCGCTTATTACACCCCACGATTACAAAATTGGCATCATTGTAAAAAACTATTATTAATATACATTTATATCCAATGCACTAAATTTGTTTACACAAAGAAATCATACTTGAATTTATACATCTGCACCTTTTTTTTTTTTTTTTTTTTTTTTTTTGTAGAAAAAAAAACAAACACATTTTATTTATTTTGTTTGGTCCAAAAGAAACTTTTGGAAAATTTAAAAATGTGTCGTTTTATTTTTTACATTTAAACATTTTCTTGTTTTGTACCAAAAATAAATAAAATCATGATTTCAGTCATGACCAAAATAAACGTGATTTATAATCGAGCAGCCCTCAGCTGGTTTGTCAGTTTTCCAAGAAAAATTGCCAAATAAACTGTGGAATGGAAGTGCTTTGTGAAATCTACTTGTTGTCATGAGTTGCATTATTCGGTAAGCTGACCTGGCTTTTGTCAAAGATCAGAGAAGAGTAAAGTTATAGCCGTTGGCCCTATCAGTGGCCCGATGTCTTTTATTAGTTGAGGGCTGTGCAAGCCTGCGGGGGTTGGAGGGGGATGGACTAGAATTGGTCTGGCTTTTTTTTTTTTTGTTTTGTTTTGTTTCCTCTCTTTTATCTTTGCTGTCATTATGTCAGCTCTGCAGTATTTAATGGCGGCTCATCTCTTCAGGCAGTTTCAGGTTGCACCGCTGTAGGGGGAGGAGGACAGTGTCGCTTTTTTTTTTTTTTTTTTTGATGTCATTGTCTTTGAGAAGCCAGAGAGAGCGCTAGATGAGTCAGGCAGGCAGATGCTGCAAATACCCCCCGTCCCCTCCCCACCACCAATTCCACCACATTTCCACCCCTCCCTTTAATAACGGCAAGAGCTCATTTATTACGTTCTAAAAGCAGTGACAAGAGAGAGGATGCCTGGATAAAAGCTGAAAGAGACAATGAAGCGCCGTTCATGTTTTTAAAGTGCGCCCCCGTGCACTTAACATCTAGCCGCCGCACTCTCCACACCGGCCATATTGAAATGCTGAAGTGATTTAAAGGCGAGGAAAGTACATTTGAAAACGACACGGCCCTCAAACAATATAATTAAATGAAACCAGGGGTTGCCAAACATAAGCCAGGTTTACATGGTGCCAAACAGAATGAAAATGCTCCATTGAAAGACCTCAATCGGAATACAAAGACGGAGTCCTTTTGAAAGTATTGCTTTTGCCAACCCCAGCGAGCGTCATGTGAACGGTTCAATTAGAATAGCCGGGCATCGTCCGGTCTTGACATATTTGCGCAGTGACGTCGTCGTATACGCACGATAGAATGCGTATACGCGTTACCAGATCTGGTTTGCGACGGGACAACTTGTTTGGATAATGTCCAATGGCAATTTGCATTTAAAGGGGAAATCAACTAAAACATATTTTTTTTCAAGAATATGTATCCCAGCAGGCCCACTAGGGGAAACACGGCATTCTGATGAATATTACGTTTGTGGAATATGAGTTAAGCAGCAAAAACTAACCCTTTTTAGCCATCTCAGGGGCGGCCATTTTAGTCACTTCTGTCGACTGAAAATGACATCAAAACTACGCAGGGTTCAGGTAACGACCAATCACGGCTCAGCTTCAGAAAACAAGTCAGCCTTGATTGGTCGTTGTTACCTGAGCAGTAGTGATGTCATTTTCAGTCAACAGAAGTGACAAAATGGCCGCCTCCAGAGATGGCTAAAAACAAGTGGATTAACTCTTGACTTCCGTCCTTATGTTTGCATCTGACTGGTCAAATTCAGATAAAAGCATACAATTCCGTAAGAAAATTATTGCATGTGACGCGGAAACGCCGTTCTCGTAAAAATATGAAAAAAGAAAAAAAAATATGGACAGAAGTGCTTTTCACAATACGGCGACGATATATTGTGCAATGCTGCTGATCATTCTTGCTGCTTTTTGTACGTCCAGACAAAAATGACAAAAAATCACTCCTGTTATTACATAAATACACACGGTGCTGTAGCGCGCACACGCCAACTTCTCCAGTCAGTTTTACAGGACAGACGGGGGTGGGGTGGTGGGTGGTGGGGGGGAAGGACAGAGAGGGGTCGCCGCTGTATTTTGTTTCCTAAACAGAAGAGTAAATAATTGCCAAACAAGGAGGGCAGCTCGAGGGGGCGGGCAGCAGTCCAGTCTCAGTGCTTTGGCCTCTGCCCTGCTGAGACATGGGCTGTGTGACCCATGTAACCCCCCAAGCCCCCCCCCCCCCCCACCACCACCACCACCAAATCACCACCTCATCCACACGCACGCACGCGCGCAGCCGACGATAATCCTTGTGTGATTAATGCGGTATTAATCAGGCCTGAGCCACGACATCGACTGTGTATTGATGGTGGTGTTGCGCTACAGGTGGCAGGCTCCTTTCCTCCGCTCTGTGTGTCAAATTAAGGATGTCACAATATGCATATCGTTGTAAATGTGGCATGTCCTACAAAGACTTTATTATATTTAATGGTATTCTTATTCTACATATATTGTTGATGTAGTCTGATGTTTTTCTTCATTTGGGTCATACCTTAAATTTGTTTCTGATAAGGATGAAATGGAAAAGTGAATTTCCTTGATCAATGAATTGGTCGAATTTGTTTTTTTTTTTTTTTTTTTTAAATGTATTGATTATTAATTAGGGCTACACCATATATCGAAAAAATATAAATACAGCGATATTTGGTCATGCAATATGCATATCACAGAGACATGCAATCATTTTCTTCTGGAATTTTACACTTAAATGTGCATCGCCCCCCAATAGTTGAACATTATTTAGGGTAATTGTAATTAATTACCTAAGAACACATTGAGCTTGCTTATTTTGCTGCATGAAAAAAAAAATCTTTCATTCCATAAGAAAAATGTCTTTAGGAACATGTGAAATATCGCAATAATATCGATATCACTACAGTCAACATCTATATCGCATATTTTTCCAATACCGTGTAGTCCTATTATAATTTTTTTTCCCGATATTCTCATAGTTGTTTTTTGCCATATTGTTTTTGTTTTTTTCTTTACATTCATTCACTTAAATTATTGCTGTATGCTGATCGCGACAATGTTCCGTCGTCCTGCAGACGCCTGCTGCATGTTTGTAGTCCTACACCGTCCGTCGATTTTCAAATTTAGCTTGTATTGCTGAAACTGTTAACTTCTTAACATGAAGCTCTTCCGGGGCTTGTGTATTGCTGGAATCTGTTGGATGAATGGTTTGTCATTCCCATTCCTAACACCGTCACTCAGACCTCAAAGTTGATTTTTTTTCCTAAAATATGCTGGAGGCAGAAATAATTTGCTTACACTTTGAAATTTGGCTTTGCGTGAGAGATATTTACACAAGGCGCATGGAATCGGTCCAGATGTCTTGCATCACAGTCCCCGCCGCCGCCATTGGCTACCTCCCGCCTCCTCGAAGCCCGCTCGTGCTGCTCAAGCCCCCGCCAGCCTGGGCTGTTGCATAATTTAGCTGTCGCCCCAGCAACACATCAGCCAGGAAGTGAGAGCAGCCACCACAGCTGCAGCTCAGGAGGAAAGATCGATAAAGGTTGTGTGTTTGCGCTTTCGACAGCGAGGAATGTTTGTCGCACCCCCGCCTCCCGCCGTTCATGCTTCATTTATAATGAACGCAGAGGTCTTTGTATTGAACAGATGGAGCCGAGGTTTTATTTTGACGCCGGAATGTGCCATGGAACCATCCTGATAACATCACTCCTAGCTGCCTAACGTGTGACCAACACATTACGACTGTTGCCGTCAAGTGTCCGGGCAAGTGTCGAAATATCGTACTCAAATTGCTACTGACCTTAGAAAGCTGGTGCATTGTCGTACGAATGAATCTTTTTGGAATTGATTATACTATCAGTTAGGGCTGAAACAAATATTCGAGTAATACGGGTACCTCACTTCACAAAAGTACTCTTCATTTTTTTTCGGCCTCGAATACCCGCTTATTTACGTGTACACTGTCGGGAAGAAGTGGTCAAGCTAACCGCAGCGACAATAGTTGTGGCTGTGTGTGTCGCTAACGCGGTAACTTCAAAAGAAACTACTTTCAAATAAATTACTTATCAAATAATATATGGACATCAATCGCTAGTTACACTTTTATTGTCAAGTTGTTCCTGGCAGCGTGTCATGGCGTAACAGCTGATTTGACTAATCTTCAAGCCTGTGTTGGGGGCTCGTTTATTGGCGTCACAAATTGTTGCTAGTTGCCACCGATGACAACAGAACGTTGTCCTGAAATGTTCAATCGCTAAGTAAGGGTGCTAAAAAAATGACTTAATTACGCTGACACTGTATTATTGTGCGGCACCGATTACCAGGATTTAGTGCTAGCTATGCTAGCAGGGCTTTTAGCGCTCAAGTATAACATGTTGATAATCTCAAAATGAAAACCAGTTGGCCGTTTATTATTAAGTAGAAATGTGTTTTTTTGTCCTCTGTATCTTAAACCAAGCCCAAAACCTTTTAAAAAAAAATTTATTCAGAATATTTGATAGAATTTTCAGTACCATAGCCGAATACCAAAATGTTTGATAACTGGAGCTCTTTATTGCATATATCACAAACCTCAATTAACTTCTGTTGTTACCAGCGGATTAGCTGTTAACGTTCTCCGCTGCCAATAGCGATCTCAAATTTTTTTTTTTCTGCATCCTCATAAGAGGTTTTGCACCCCGCTTGCACCCGTGTCAACCCTTCGAAGAGCCTCGCCTGCCTGCTGGACCTCGACCGTAATCTTCCATCAGCCAGCCAGCTATCAGCTGCGGACCAACACTAACTACTTCTATGCTAACATGAGAAGGAGCAGGACGTTTGAGCACAATCGGAGAAAAATTGGTGTTCACACTCTTTAAATCCCCTTTTAAATGTTTTTATTTTTGTTTGTTTGTTAACACACAAGTTATCCCATTGCGTTAAGATGCCCAAATGGCAACTCAACGGGCGTGACTCATTGAGTCCATTACGGTGGCTCTGGTTTCACGCTGATTTATTTTCGTCAGCCCCCGGGAGCGGCTCAGGAGTTTAATGCTGCTGTTTGTGCTTGTCAGCCGCCATCGTTTGTCACTGCTGGACTTTTTAGACCAGCCCACCCCGCTCCCTTCGCACTCGAGTGTGACTGGGTGGAAAGTTCACTGCAGATTTCACATTCATCTATAAATTGCTTGTACAGCATTAAGATAACCTGAGCCGTTTACTTTCATTATTATTTACTTTTTTCTAGGTTTAGATTGACTGCTGTATGACCCCCCCCCCCCCCCCCCCTCCCCCACATCCTGTGAGTGGAGGCGCCTCAGCTACCAATTCTCTTTTTTTTTTTTTTTTTTTTTTATTGACATTTTTTTTCCTCCTGATGAATGTGGCTTTGTGCCTAATGCTGCCTGACCATAATGGCTGCATGTCGAATTTCTGTCAGGACGGAAACGCAGACCCGCGCCAATTAGCAACATCTAATTCTATTTTGTTTTCCAGTTTCCAGTAGTGATGGGCTATATTTGAGCATTAAACTCAATTTAATACGATCATTGCGTTTAATAACGACATAAGTGGTAAAAAATGATTCGGTCTCACGATATGTATCCGCTTGGAGTTGAATATGATAATTGTTAAGTGATGTTGGCCTTCCTTCCTGGGCTAAGCTGCTGATATCAAACCTCCAAAGATACCATTTCTCTAAAAAGGAGGTATGATTCTGAATTTGAGCCAAGTTTTGGGACAAAAATATGATTTTAATCTCACGAACCTTTGGGTTTGAGCTGTCGCGGACTTTTGTTGCCCAGTAGAATTTGTGCAGTGGAGAAATTTATGACATCCAATCGAATACCTGTGTGGTCATACGATTGGGAATTTGATCAAATTTTTGGCCCAAAATATGCTGCTCAAGTCCCACAAATCGTAGAGTTTGAGCAATCACATACTCCATGTATGAGTATAGCACTCATACACTCATGACCAAAGTCAAACACTTGTGTGGTGGTACGATTTTGGAATTTGGGTTAAATATATCATGCTAAAGTTGCTCAAAACTTCAAGTTTAAACTGGCGCATACTCCATGGACACTTCTTGCACGGCCAAATTTGTGGGGTGGTGTAATGTATGACGCCGAGTTGTATGCCTGTGAGGTCGCATAACTCGGATGATCCCAAATTTTGGGCGGGAATATGATGCTGAAGTTGCATTCAATTCAAGTTGGAGCCGTTAAGTACTCGCTGGACACTTGTTGCCTGGCAGAATTTTTTTGAGAATTGAGTAATTTTGAGACTTCCCATCAATCTGATCAGCTGCATTGGATCGACTGATATTTTACATTTTTTGCAAATTTTGCGATCGGCTATAATATCAGAATTCTCCGATCCAATCAATGACGTCATTGATCGCTACGGTTGGGCATCATTTGAATTTGGACGACTCCGGTTGTTTGATTCGATCGCAGTTCCTAACGATTCTCGATTCCGATTCTTATCTCCGATTCTTGATCCCCTGTGTTGACCCAATGTTTTCGTTCCAGTTGAACTTGTTGGCTCAATGTTGGCATTGGGCGTACTTTGCCAATTCTGACCTCGGGTCCGGATCGGCACCGGTTCTAAGGCTAGGCGCCAGCCTAGTTAGCCCGCTGGCGCCGGCCCAGGCGGGATCAGCCGTTCCACCATAATGTTAATGTGTGTGTACGTGTATGTGTGTGTGCCAAATGCACACAGTGGCAATCATGCTGACTGACAGAGGAGGCAACGAAGCAGCGCGAGTGAATGATGATGACGTATGTAAATCAACACGGATGCAAATGACCATTTATTGAGTCCGAAAAAAAACTATCGTGTCCATTTTTTCTCATCGAGCAAAAAGTCGATATAGTAATTATCGTGACAGGCCTAATGATTCGGAATGAAAATATGATGCAAAAGTTGCAAGTTTGACTCGTCAACTTCTTCCTGGCCTCTTGTGGCTCGGCAGAGTTTGTTGAGCGTAATCATTTATGAGGGAATCAAGTCGAACGCCTCTGAGGTTGACGATTTGGAATCGAACGCAAACTTTTTGGGCAGAATGTTTAATTGATCATTTCTATTTCCATTCTATGAAAACAAATGCGCCAGCCTCCCGGAATGTACACTTTTGGACCATTTAAAGTAGCTGTACTTGACTACATCACATTGTGGTTGAGTTTTGCAATATAGGTGCACTGTGGATCTCAGACCCATGAAAATGTCATGGTGGGTGTTTAAATGACTTTTCCAGATTCATCTCAATGAGTGTATCGGGACTAATCACGTGGCACACAGCAATACAAACCTCACTTTGTGCTGACCTGCTCTTAACACCTACATGTGGAAGACCCCCCCCCCCCCACCTCCCCGGCCAGAAATAGAGGTATTGAATTTAGTAGGCAGATGAAGGGGGAGGAGCGGGCTTAGCGGTCTAGCTCGACACACCACACTGCCCCACCCAGAGGAAACATTCCAGACGGAATTAAAGAGTTAACTCTTCAAACAGTGAACATTCCCACAGGGGGCTCCCAACAAGAGACGAGCGAATGGGGGTAGGAGGCCTTGATGGTGGGTGTTTGCTCGCCCGTGTTCGAGTTGGCCCCCGATTGGTGATCTTTCAATTCATTTCAACCCCCTTCATCAGTGTCACGGGGGCAGTAAAAGAGGGAAGCCAAAGGGCCAGGATGGGAGGAGCTGATGAGAGGGCCTGCTGGTGCAAGCAACGACACCTTTTTTTGTGTGTATGTGGGGGGGGGGGGGGGGGCTCCTCCACCTCCCGGAGGACACATCTGCTGCCTTAAGACTGTTCACACTGTCCACTTGCAATATGGCGGACAGTTTTTTTTTTTTTTTTTTCCATCTCAAACCTTACTATAAATGAACCACAGTCAGACAGACCAAATGGCATTGAGTAGATGTCAGTGAGTTAGGAAGTAAAAGTAATGATAGCGTCATTTCTCTAGAATAAGACGCACTCGCTTGTTATAAATCGCTCTTCAAAAGCTGATTTTTATGTACTCCCCCATTTGCTGGTGTCCATGCAAAATAATTGAATTATTGGGGCAAATTCGCTCGTGAGGCTGTCATGGCTCTTGGTGAGCAGCAACGATTATTTTATAGCAATAATTGTGAATGAATTTGAATTTGTAACATTCGACATTACATATCGTCGCTGTCCAAAACACTCACTGTATGTCCATTTTTTTCCATTTTTTATTTTTACATGAATGCCGTTTCCGCGTTACAGACATCGCATTAACGTGATTTTTTTTTTTTCGCAGTAACGTGAAAATTAAAAAAAAAAACCAAAATTGATATAACAAAGAGAAAATAACACAAAAAAAGGCTAACAAAAAAAAGGCTAACAAAAAATAAGATAACAGGACAGTAAGTGGTAGACATGCCTGATCACTAAATGAATAGTTTACAAACAATTTTCTTCCATTACATTTGATATGAACATTTTCATGATTACCGTAGTTTCTTGGGTAACACGCATTTTTTGAGGGGGGGATCAAAAATTGAGGGTGAGTGGAATCAAAATTACATGTGAAATAACCCCCCAAAAATATAGACATTTTATAGACATTTGTTGGTACCAAGGCATTGTGGAAAAGGTGTAACCTTTGATTACAACATGGTATCGTCATCTCCAATTTTAGATTTTTTTTTAAATTTCACGTTACTGCGACGTCTGTAACACGGAAACACCATTCGCGTAAAAATAAGAAAATGGAAATTAATGGACATAAGTGTTTCACAGGGCAGCGACGATATACTATATAATATTCTTTGGTTTTGAATTTTAGACTGTCTATAACAGGACAAATCCCCCAGTCCTTTTTATTTAATGTCAATTCCAGTTTTGCTTGACTTAACTTGTATTACTTGATAAATATTGCTCCAAAAATGTATTTACAATAAATACACATTTCCCCCATCTCCAGTTGAGGACGCATATCTCTACCCACAATATGAAAAGATATACTTATATTTTTAAAGTATCATCTTTTTTTTTTGTTTTGTTTTTGTCAGTCTAAATGCCAGCATTTGCAAGTATTTAATGAGCGCCCTGTAATGTGGTCATTCAAAAATCGAGCTAAATAGATTAAAAAGACATCTGAGACTTGAATTGTTTTCCTGCTATCGCTACTCGTCTCACTGTTACTCCATTATTGTATTAGACGCAGTGTGAGGCCGTCATGCCCTTGCAGTTTTTGCATACGCTGGTTTCCTCTGTGCTTTCGCCGACTATGCATGTTACTCTCGTCATATTTTGTGAGCATTTTTTCAAAATTGGAATGTTATGTAATTGTTTCACTTTACAAATGTGTGAAAGGGAAGGAAGTGCGAGTTGTCATCATGCCAAAGACTTTTTGTGACGCGTACCCATCAATAGGTCTTTTTTCCGTTTTTCCCGATTTTACGGCGCCGGTGCACTAATTTGACATTAAAAACACCACCAAAGGATTTCACCCAGCTGTTCATCGTCACAGTACTTACAAAAAAAAAAATCGCAACAGGGGTGTGTTTTGTTTTCTTCATTTCCAAGATGTCCTCTTGTGTGACTTTTGCAGAGTCTCTATCTGTGTCACAACCCGCAGATGACACTCTAAAGTCAGTGGCCACTTCCCTCTGAGAACATCCTGTTTGAAGCCTCGCAATAGCGAGGTACTGCTGATCAGTTGTTAGCCTTTGGTCACATGACCAAACGTTTTAACACCAATTCTAATTGAACCAGGAAATGTATTAGTCCATTCATCCATCAAACACCTTTTGTGAATTTTGCCGTTCAGCTCCTTATTAGAGAACGGATGAACAAAGTTGGAAAAACGACTGAACATGCGCATCCACAAGTGTAGAGAAGGTCAAATTAGGTTCACCTGTAAAGGATATATGTTGGAAGAACTATCAATGAATTCATTTTTGGGATGCTGAGCTTAGTTAAAAAAAAAAAAAAAAGAAAATCAATTGATCGAATTCATTGTAAAATGTAGTAGTCGTAGTAAATAATTTTCAGGCCAAGTAACTGAATTTGGATCATTTTTAGCAGCAGATTTGATATATTGTCACTCACATCACAATGTGCAATGGCACATTGGTTGCGAATCATCGGTCGACTGTATTAGATGGAAGTGAAAGAAAAAAAAAAAAAGTAGTTACGTTTATGCAAAAAAAGAAAAGACACTTTTTTCCCCCTTCCCTCCCATCTAAATCGACCCCCGCGGATTAACTTCCTCGCCTGCTAATGGAAACCGAGCAACTGATGCCTGCTGTAATTTGATCAGTCGCCCGCCAGCGAAAACCACGAGTAAACCCCCCCCCCGGCACCACCCACACCCCACTGCCGCTTGCCCCGAAGCATGGTGCCGTCCTATTGGTCCCTCCCGGCCCCTCCCATTTAGCGTATCTCAACACCTGCTCTTTAATGGAGGCAAACAGAGAGAACTAAGCGTATAGCGCAATGAAACAAATACAATGGCGCCTCGGCTGCTGCGGGCCAATGGAGGCCCAAGGTCGTATCAGTGTGTGTTGAACAAAGTCTGCCTGGCTTTGTATAGCGATACGCTATGCAGTGTGCACGTGCGTTAGAGACCATCCCTGCAGACAAACTGACCCTTGGCACAATACAGAATATGCCCGCCTCCCCATTTTATCTTTATACACGCAGCAAAGCTTTATTAAAAATAGGACACCTCATATATTCTGCACATTATAATTTAGATATTTAGTATAACGTTAGACATGTTTATGTAGCCAAACCTTGCAACAAAATGAACTTTTAGCTGTGGAAAATGGGCAATGCCGACAAAATATCATTCATAAGGATCATTCATGCGTTCAAATAATTTACTAAATGCAAAATAATACATATATATAATATTAAGGGTACACTGAGAAGAAAAAGAATATCAAATTACAAATTTCCCCCTTCAAAATTGCAACTTTATTTTTGTAATTCTTAAATATCATTAGGACAAAGTTCATAATTTACAGTTATGTTGTTGCCAGACAATATTGATGTTGAGGAAAAACTGCTCTGTTTATAAAGAAATTGTTGTAATGGTCCAAGAAAAAAAAAAAAAAAACGACACGCAGTTGAAAACAGAAGTTTACACGCCGTACATAAAATGAGACACATCGCCATTGTCCGGCAGAAACTTTGTATGCCCAAATACGGTCGAATTCATTGATACTTTTCACAAATTGATACTAATGATCCGTCCCCACTTTGTCTGTCATTTTTACGCAATACGAACCGATTTGAAGCGGTGAAAATAGCTAGAAAACATATACATTGCCGCTCTTGAACGCAACTTATGTTTGACAGGTGTTGCAAAACTACTTTCGTTTCCTCTGTGTGGCGTAATTGTCGCCTCTATTTATCGTCTGGATGTTTGTTTTTTTTTAGACAATAACGAGTCAAAATAGTGAGGTTAGCTACATTCAAGCTAGCTTGTTTGTTTAAAATTGAGTGCCATGATGACTCATTGCAGAAGTTCTCTTAAAGTAAGTCTCCGTTTCATATTAATATCCTCTTATTACTCGGGGTTAGTCGCCTCATTGTTTTATTTTTTTTGCATCGCTCATGGCTTAAGACCTTTAAGATTTTTTTTTTTTGAAGATGTCGTAGGACAGGCGTTTGCTTTTTTTTTTTTTTTTTTTTTTTTTTTTTTGTGACGTTTTAGGCTTTTTGCCTGGTGGGGGCTTGACATGACCGCAGACTGAAGTTCACAGAGTCCGTCCGTGTTTGTCTTCATCATTTCTTCAGTATTTCCACATACTGTTCTTTCCTCGTGGTGTCATCTGTTTTGCGAAATGCACCGGTCCCTCCTGCAGCAAGCAAACCTCCGACATGATGCCGACACACCCGTATTTCACAGTTGAGAGGCTATTCTCAGGCTTGCAACGCATCCCCCACTTTTTCCTCCAAAAGTAATGATGCTTTTTATAGCCAAACAGTTCAATATTAGTTTCGTCAGACCACAAAACACGTCTCCAAAAGTGAATCTCTTTGTTCCTGTGTGCATTTGCGAACTGTGATTTGTCTTTTTTTTTAATGTTTCTTTTGGAGTAATGGCTTCTTGCTGGCAGAGTGGTACAATGTTCGTTTGACTGTGAATAATGACACTCTTATCAGTTCCGGACAGTCTCTTCACAAGATCTTTTGTTTTTGTTCTCGGATTGATATTCACATTTCTCTCCAAAGCACGTTCATCTCAGGGAGACATAAAGGGCACTTTCCCGGTTGGACATTCCCATTGTGTTCATACTTGCGTATTACCGTTTGAACAGATGAACGGAGCACCATAAGGCATCTGGAAATTGCACCCAAGGATGAACCGGACTTTCTTTTATGCAAAGAAGTCGTGTCTTTCAGGTGTGCCTTCAAATACATGCACAGGGGTGTTTCGAAGGAATTCAAATGTTGTCAAGAAACAACTCAAGTCAATGAATAGAATTGTGACTTTATTCCCATCATATTGACGTAATAATCCCGTAACGTAATTTTTTTTGTTTTTTTAATACCACGCTTTATTTTATTATGCAGCTTTCACAAATAATGAAATACCAGTGATGTTTAGGTTTGTGTGGGTATTTTAATTTTTTCAGTTTTTAAAATTGTATCATTAAATAACATGACTTTCAACTATCCTTGTAACTATTACTTTTTTCCAGTATATTCCAACTTTATTCTTGGCACATGACTTCTTCATAACAATATGACTTTATTCTTGTAATATTACGACTGTCCCGGTAAAATAATGACTTCATTCTCGGAATGTAATTTACTTAGGTAATACTATGACTTTTTATATAACTCCTCTCATCTAAGCAGAATGTTAGGTCTTTTTTTGGGGGTCAAAATAGCTGTTCTGATAATTCCACAAATGCAATCCGACCATTTTATTAAGTTGATACTTTTTCGCTTTGGCCCAAATAAACCTTCATCATTTTTAGGGATGGAATCAATGGACAGCAGAACTTTGCAAGGTATTTCCCTCACAAAATGGTGTCTTTTGTCATGCACAATTGACAAAGACGGAGAGGAGATGCGGATCATTGCCATTTGAATTTGTTGTGTGGACACACTGAAAGCATATGAGTCATTTTCCTTGTTTTTAGACCAGGAAGACTCGGCTATGACATGAATAATGATGAAATCACCCAGCCGTCAAAGCCCAAAATGCACATGCTAGCAATTTAGCTCGAGGTGGTTCAAAAGCAGCTTGTTAGTATTTTTTATTTTTATTTATTTTTTCTTGTGCCACAGCATTGGCTGAGCTCCAGCTCCGGTGTAAGGAGCCTGCTAGGTGCTAACTGGGCCACCGTGTCAAGGCCCTTGGGGTAAACACAGCAGCAGCTGACTGGGCCCTGGCTAGCAGCCACGGGCGCGGAGGCATTTTCTTTTTACTGTGCGCTCATTGCAGCTGCCTGCCAAAATCCCATGTTTGGAGTAGCGTGTGGCCACGCTCGCTTGCCAAGCCTTTCAACGCCAGCGTAATCGCGCACTTGTTGGAAGGCGGCTTCCAAAAGTGCTGGCCGCGGCCCAGGAAATGTCACGTTACGCTAAAAGCAATGTAGCCGCGCCTCGGCTTCCAACGCTCACACTCCAACCTCCGAGCCGCTTTTCGGAGCGGCGCGCTCCCGCAGGATCACAATTATCTCAGGAAACAACGAGAACAATAAGCAGTCAAACCCTCCGGCGGCCCTTTAGCTTCAAATGGAGATTTGTTTAGGAAGAAAAACTGTTCAACTACCCTTTTACACTGTTTATACTGTTAATTGGACAATGGCCGCTTTTGAAAATGCTTCCCTGAGGTGGTGCAACTCAACCTCAATATTGGAGATAGACCGATGTGCTTTTTTCACGGCCGATACCGATGCCGATTATTAGTGATCAAGGAGGCTGATAACCGATATTTGAAGCCGATATTCCTTCGTGGAAAAAAACCGTTAAAATGGTGTCGAAATTTTGAAAAAAAAACCTCCAGCACTTGACTTAGTTTAAATGCCTTTGAGCACATGTATATTAAAAACTTTAGTGATTTACAACATTTGAAAGCTTTTTTAGATCTTAGAAAATAGACTTTGTTTTAAAAGTCCAAGTCTAACAAAAAGTGCCGGGAGCCCTGGTGTATAAATTGACAATGTTCAATTCACTTTTTGGATTCATCTGTCAGTTTTACAGTAACGTTTATCTTTGAGTGACAAATGAACAACTTGAAGAAGGCATCCTTTGCGTCTTATTTGGGGAACCGCTCGGCTGTCTGCAGCAACACTGTGCATAGCACGTCCCAGGAGGCCAGAGTAGGACGTAACGCTCATTTGAGACACTCTGTTCAAAGAAATCCAGTGTACCGGACTCTGTTGCGAGAGAAACAATACTTACCTGTTTGAAAAACCATGAAATAAGAAAGTCTGCCCTCCTTTTTTATTTTCGAACTTACAGCTGTGTTACTGACACAGCTGTAAGAGATTCTCCGCGTAGAGGTGGCCATCTCTATCTTTTGTCCGTAGTAATAACCCCGATGGAAGACTTTAGCGTTAGAAAGGCAAGAGTGTGCGCAGCTCAGCAGTTGAAATTAAATGGAAATGAATGAAGATAAGTGACAGGACAAAGCGGTGCAAGGGCTTGGTTAATAGACAGTCATATTGCGCACAGCGTGGTGGGCCATGCCGACTGCGGTCAACAATTTCAAAAAGCCCAGTTGGTAAATGATTAACGAGTGCGGCTGAAAATTAAATTATTAACAACGGCGACGACGGCGAATGTGGATTATTGCCCGAGCGTTGTTGTAGCATTGAAGAGCTAAGTTTCTTTTGCCCGAGTCAATGTGGTAGCAGGTGCTGAGTGTAAACTCTGTTTGTGCGGGATTTGCCTATTTAAGATCCCGAATCTTGTTACCTGACCACCATGATCATATTAATGTGTAACGCGGTTAGGCTAATTTTAGTGGCAGATTTGGACTGGCCCAGCCCCCGCCAAGCCAGCCCTTGATTAGCCGAAGCCATCTGCTCTGACAAAGACCTCTCAGGTTCTGCTGCCCCGAATAAATGTGATTAGAAAACCTGAGAGGACGGTTTCCACATGTGACCGCGTCATTTAGATAATTAATTTTAGCAGCAATTTGGGGGGGGGGGGAGTCCTGATAACGATTTTTTTTTTTTTCCCCTCCCCTCTTGCCTTAGCATGCGCAAGAGGTCATTTTAGCTTTTGATTGTATTGAGAAACTTGTACATGCGTTCCGCAATGATTCACAACTCCCAAGTGACCTGTTGTGTCTTGTTTGGGTTCTTGACATTTATTAACACACTTCCCTTTGCAAAAATGCTCCAAATCTGTCAGATTGCGACCAAATTTCCTGTGCACAAGCCTTTTAGGGCTCTCAATCCACTGTAGCTTCATTTAATGCAATTCGTATTTGACAAAAATATCGTCGCTGTCCTGCGTAAAATGCTTATGTCCAATTTAAAAAAAAAAAATAAATAAATAAATAAATAGATAAAATAAATAATTGTCACATTATGTGTGTAATGCGGAAACACCATATAAGAACATTTTAAAAAATAGACATTTTTTGCTGTCAAGTGTTTTTCACAAGACAGCGACGACATCATCATTGTGATCCCGCCGCAAGTTGAAATAATGTGTGGCTATTCTGTATCTTGAGGCCGCTCCAAATATCCACTTTGACAACGTGAACAAGTTTGCCTGACAGATGTCATTGTCTTTTTCAAGCAATTTGTGCAGAAGGGTGGATGGATGGAGGGTCGGAACACACCTTTCAAGTCTGATTAATAGGCTAGTAAAAAACAAAAAAACAAAATACTAGTCCAATTTATATTTAGTAAATCTCTTTCTCTGAATTTCTCAACTTACTTTTTTTTTTTTTAAACTCCACTCTTACTTCTTGGAAAGTGGATTGTACTCTGGTAATTGCGTTTGTCCAAATCATCTGCAGTTTTATGTCGTATTATGTTAGCTGTCAATCCGACGTCTTTGAGGTGGCAGACGTACGATGCTATCGTATCCCATTCCTCGCAAGCATGTGCTTTGTGTTGTTTGGTTCCTCTTTCAAGGTCCCTGCTGGTTTTTGACCGCTGCATCGTCGAGTAGAGACGTTTGTCGGCCCCTGGAGATGAGCTCCAGATGCGTGACGGGCCCGCACCGTCGCAGATGGGGGTGGTCCCCAGGGGGCACTGGCCTGTCAGTGCTGGAATGCCCCCGAACACTTTACGCTGGCTGAGGGGAAACAGATACCTCCAGGAGAGATCGCTGCCATTTATCGATTAGGTCGTGAAGTGGAAGCTGTGAATTCCGCTTAGGGATAGAACATTTGATAGCACAGATGTGTCACAACACTGACTTTCCTGATTTCGACCTGCCTTCTCATTGTCACATTTATCAGGTCTGAGCGCTGGGCGGTGAATTAATAGGAACTAATAGTCTTTTTGGCGGTCACTGTCAACATACCCGAAGCCTCATCAATTTTGACAAGGCTGTAATTATTCAATTATTCGATTTGGATTAGAGATCAAAATGAATGTATTTCCATCCGTTCATCCATTTTCCGATAAACAAAACCGCACTCAGAACAGAACTACCCCTTGGAAAGCAACTGGCGCCTACTTGACAGGTCGACATGAAATTCGGTGGACGCGTTCATAAGAAGATGCTGGAAAAAGTGTCGGGTGCACATGTTCAAAGTTGGGTACTTTGATGAACTCCCTTTTTGCAAAATTTCCCATTTGTAAGACTTTGACAGGAACAAAGTGTTCGAATTCGACCATCAAATTGTCCATTTTAAGTTAAAGCAGACATTTTTTGAGTGAATTCATTCGTTCACTGCCAGACATTTTCAGACCCTCTTTTACCCTAACGTTTGAAAAAAAATGGAAAAACATAGAAATAAATTCCTGGGATTGAACGGCTGGACTTTGTAAAGACGAATAAATTTGTCAATGGCAGTGAATGAGTTATTGGGCTGGAGAGAGGTTGAGAAGCTTGGTCATCCGGGAGGGACTCAGTTGAGCCGTTGGTCCACCCTGGTCACCTCCCTGGTGAGGTGTGTTCGGGGCACGTCCCACCGGGAGGAGGCCCCAGGGATGACAGAGAACACATTGAAGTCTCCTGGTTGGCCTGGGAATGCCTTGGAATTGCCCCGGAAGGGGCTGGACAAAGTGGCTGGGTGGAGGGAAAGCCGGGCTTCTCCACGAAAGCTGCTGCCCCTGCGACCCGAGCCCGGATATGTGGGGGGAAAAAAATTGGATGGATGGATGAATTACGGGGATCATGAATAGGGCTGTCACAAACAAATCTTTTTAGAATCGACTATCTTATCGATTATTCCATCGATTACTTGAGTAATCCTATTTTTCTACTTTAGAGATCACAAACTCTTGGCAACATGTTATTGAAGATTTGCGGCTGTAAGCTTGCGTCCGTCAGCGACAAATGAGCGTCTGGAAACACCAATGTGGCCAAACATTGGTTCCAGGTGACGCTTTTTTTAAAAAAATTTTTTTAAAGAAGTTTTGCTGAATGCATTTTTGTTTCGACCAATCTTTGTGGTCGACACAGCTGAGTTGGTTGACTTTTTTTCCCAGTCTTGGAAGTTCTCCCAAATTGGCACCAAGCAAAAGCAGATATTCAAGACAGATTTTTGCCTATGCCATTATATGTGCGCAGAACATGCACTTTTCCCGGATTTGCTCAGGAAAAGGGGGTGTTCGGGCCCCTTCATGTCTGCTTGCATCTTTAATTAGATGTGTTTGTTTAGTGGGAACATATCGTAGTTGTCGCCGCGATGAATGTACACTATCAGGTCTGTGCAACGTGTCCGGCTGGCAGGAGTGAAGTGGATGCTCTATCTTGAAAAAGAAAATGAGATATGCTTTATATTTTTAGCCGCAGCTTTTCGCCCGCGAGTCGCTCCGAAAAAACGGTTCGACTTCAATGCCAAAGCAGTGGTGTCGATCGGGATCCCGAAATGTTTTGTTTGAGAACTCCGCTTCTGTGAATAGCTTTTCCATGTTGCAATAGTTGTAAGAGCACATAACATATGGGCTCAAAATTAAATTATATGCGAGGGGGGGGGGCGGGGGGGGCACTTGGCAGGGGCCGGAAAATCTGACCCCGGAGGTCTTATTTTTCTCTTGCTCAGCGTTGTGGGAAACGGGGTTAACTCCATGCGGTGGCACAGATGTGATTCACTAAAAAGGTTTGCTCTGCTCGTGAAAGCCCCTTTGAACCAATGAGTGTGAACTTCTGGCCGCAGCGGCCTATAAACGTTGCAGTTGTGTGAGGCAGCGAAAGGGGCCTGTCGACGTAATGGGCGGAGGGGGGGTGGGGGGTGGGGGGGCGTATGGGGCCTCCGCCGTCTGTGGAATGTGGTGTCTTGGTGAAAGGGCTGCGACTTGAACAAATGCACTCAGTTTATTTGGCAAACCAGACTTGCGAGTCGCTTGGAGACTTGTTTACTCAGGAGCAGAATATGCAAATGCGTCTTTTCCTGTTAGGTCTGCGCTGTAGGTAAAAGATTCCATTGGAGCATACACATCTTTCCCCCTCGTGAAGTCTGGCCAGATGGACGTGAGAAGGGGGGTCAGCCTTCAATCTTGCAGCGTATCTACCGCGCCATGCGAGGCCACAAGATCTTTCCAATAGAAGCAATGGAGAAAAAAAAAAAGTGATTTATCCGCATGTTTTAGCAGTATTGTGTCACCTCCCCGCCCCCCAGCCGGGTTAATGAAAACCAGCCTTCTGCTCTGTTTATGTTCAAACCAGACATATACACTTCATTTCCAATGTGGTCCCGAGAACAAATCCTTTCTAGTCCAAGCCGGCTCATTTTATGCAGCCATTTTCAACAAAAAACGGACAAGTGAAAATTCAGGAGGGGGGGGGGGGGCCCTTCCTTGGTTTACAATGAAGGACCTACATTTGGCGATGTAACCACGATTAGTGCGCCATTTTTAGCACTGATACACACCAATGGTAGTAAAGCCATCATTTTTTTCCCGTTAATATTTGTATAAAAAAACGTAGAGGCCATAAATACAGAGACTCCCTAAAGATTGGAAATGTTCAGTCAGGTCCATAAATATTGGGGCATCGACGCATTTCTTGTCTTTTTGGCTCTAAGCACCACCACGATGGATTTGAAACAAAACTATCAAATGTGCTTTCACTGAAGACTTATTTGAAATTAGAGTAGAGGGTAGGGCTGCTCCATTATTTAAAAACAAATATAAATATATATATATATATATATATATATATATATATATATTAATCACAATTATTTTGGTAATTGAAATCACGATTATTCAAAGGATCATTTGTTTTTTGGTAAATGTTTAAATGTAAAAAATATCAAGACAAATACATTTCTTTGAAGCAGTGTAATTATGTGAGTTCCTTTTGTACCAAACAAAATAAAATTAGTTATAGCTGTTAGTTATAAAGTTAAAAAAAAATTTTTGAATTCAAGTATGATTTCCCTGTGTAAACAATGGATATAAATGCATGTTAATAATCGTTTTTTACGATTATGCCAAAGTTGTAATCGTGGAGTGTAATAATCCTAATTGTAATTGAATTTTGATTAATTGCACAGCCCTAGTTGAGGGTATTTGTATCCAAATTAGGTCAATGGTTTAGAATTCCTACGGTTTGTATACAGTATATGCCTCCTACTTTTAATGGGACAAATTGACAATCAAATCAAACTTTCACTTTCTTTATATTCACTCATTCATTTACTTGCTTGAAAATCCTTTGCAGTCAATGACACCCTGAAGTCTGGGTTAGGGTTGAGGTTCGTGCTCCTTTTCTCACCCTAACCCCAGAAGGCAGCATACTAGCCAGCAGTCGCCGACTACTGTGCTAGCTTGGCATGCTAACGACAGCATTTGCAATAGTTTTCTCAGGTCTGTGTGCACGGCGATCATAATGACGTAAAACTTTTTTCAAAAACACCCTTTTGAGTCAACTGTTGTGTACGTCCCCTAAGAATGTGGTGTTGGAGTGTAATTCTTTCACCCATTTTGTCATTCTATTCTTTCCCTTTGTTCTCCCCCCATTTCTCTTTTTGTGGAGGTTTGTAATTGGAGTGATTAATGGAGGGGAGAGGTGGTCTCGCCCAGAGGCTTGTTTTTCAGCAGTCTGTTTCAGAAGTGCCGCACTAAGCAAGGCCCGGGCAGGTAGAAACACGCCCAGCCCCTGGACGCATCGACCTCTTGTCCCACCAGTTTGTCGGTTCCCTCCAAAAAGCCAGAAATCTTTTTTTTTTTTTCTTTTTTTTTTTTTTAAAGCCACAAACAGGATTGGCTTGAGCGGGTAAGACGTTTGTTCCCCCAGGGTGTTGTTCTTTGCTCACCACTTTTTGTGCTCCATAATTCTTAATGAGAGAATGTGCAGTAAGGACGGGGGGGGGGGGGGGGGGGGGCCATATGTTCCGGAGTGGCAATGGGATTTATACTTCCCTCACGCTGCACATGGATTCACAATTAGCTTGAGCCTTTTGTTGTTGGCCGCTCACCATGAGATCCTTCACAGTTGTTTGGACGGCATCTACGCCGCCCAACCCCCCCGCCCGCCCCCGACCGATGCACCCACCTCCCCGGCTGCCCGAGAGGCCGTATAAATGATTCGTGGCGCCCCGCCGAGGGATTAAGGCCCCAATTATTTGATTTGGATTAGAGATCATGGCCCCAACAATGCTCATTTGTACAGTCACGCTGAGAGGAGGCACGTTTCGCTTTCTCCCGGCTGTTTCACAGATGCTATTTGACACTGAAGGCATCTTGGTGGCCCCCGCAGATTACTGAACAGGCCGAGTGGGACGCTATCAGGGGGAGAGCGGGGCCTTAAAGTGGAAGTCAACCCAAACATTTTTTTTTTCAAAAATATGTTCTACGCAAGACCACTAGTTGAAACAAGGCATTCTGATACGTATTGCGTTTGTGGAATAAAAGTTAATCCACTCGTTTTTAGCCATCTCAGGGGGCGGCCATTTTGTCATCACAACTACTCAGGGCTCAGGTAACGACCAATGTGATTGGTCGTTCCCTGTGCCCTGGGTAGTTCATCCATCCATTATCTATACCGCTTCTCCTCACAAGGGTCGCGGAGAGTGCTGGAGCCTATGCCAGCTGTCTTCGGGCAGTAGGCGGGGGACACCCTGAATCGGTTGCCATTCAATCGCCCTGGGTAGTTGTGATGTCAACTTCAGTCGACAGAAATGACAAAATGGCCGCCCCCTGAGATGGCTGAAAACGGGTGGATTTTGCTGCTTAACTCATATTGCACAAGCGCACTATTAATCAGAATGCCGTGTTTCAACTTGTGGGCCTCCTGGGAACATATTCTTGAAAAAAAACATGTTTGGGTTGATTTCCCCCCTTTAAAAATATTACGATCTTGTACGTTTATATTGTTGATCAGCAATGTCAAAAAGGCTTCAAATAACTACCTCCAAAGAAAATTGACTGGTTGACTAATTCCACTCCCCCACCCCTCTTCACTGTTAAGTGGCTGCCCTGTGCTATGGATCTTCTCTAATTTGTTGGGTTGACATTTCCACCCCACAGAAAAATGTCAGTATCGTAAAAAGGTCTTGTGACACGATACCACGGAAGGGGGAAAATTGCGCCCCCAAAGTCCTCAGACTACGTTGTTGCCCTGTGCCAGCTTCTGTTACGGCTCTGTAACGACCTCCCAACGCAGTGTTTGCAAGCTTCACCCACAGAAAAATGGCAGCAGTGTAAAAAAGGGGCGCTTGATACTCCTGATGACATCAAATTTCCGGGATGACTGCGCCCCTCACCCCGAACCATGTCGGTTTTCTCAACATATTGCGGCCTAGCAATAAAGTTGGCAATTACTTTCTGTCAGCGGATTCTTGTAATTCCAGTACACCTCATCATCGCGCATTGCTTCACCTTGACAAATTGCTGACTTGTGTGACTAGGCATTGAGCCAAATGCGCAACCTGGGACTTGGCATTGCCTTACAAGTAATGAAGTGCATGTACGAGGCAGCGCACACGCCACAAAATACAGCCGAGGCAACAATCATTCTTGTTGCAAGCGCCTTTTAATGAAACTAAACAGACACGATTTTTACGTTTGTCTTGTCTTTTTACATTTGCTCAGCGTGCCTCGCCATTTCTGGCTGCTGTCCAGATGTCTGCGGCAGCTCTTTGACTGTGGCAGCGTCTGCTCAAAGCATTTCCCCCATCTTGTGCGTTGTTTTGACAGGCGAAAAAAGAAGTGCGAATGAGATGTTAAGAGTGCGCATGAGAGGAGGGTCCTTACAGTTTTTTGTTTTTTTTTTCCATTTTGGGTGAACTTGAAGTGACGTTTAGTTAGTTATCTTTACTGGCTAAAGTTGACGTGGGGATGTCGCCTAAATTCAACTGTTGCTATTTACACTTTTTGTTTGTTTGTAAACATATCTTCAATTTTGACAACTTTGGGAACCTTCACTGTGCTATTCGACCAACCCTTTCACACGGATGTTGATTGGATGCATTCACATTATTGTGTCGTTTACTGCTCTTTTTTACAACTATGTTACAAGTATGATTTTTATGGGTGGGGTGGGGGTGTTTTTTTTTTGTTTGTTTTTTTTCTTAGGCAAACTGTACCAAAAGAGACCCCTTAGGCTAGATTCACACTACAGGTCCAAGTGCCCAATTCCAATTTATTGCCTATATACGATTTTTTTTTTTTTTTTTTGATGGTGCATTTGACTTGACACATTTCCAATATGGTTGTGTTTACACTGACAGAACACATTAAACAACCTGCATGTGCAGAATAAATGCAAAATATAACGTGTTATTTAGAGTTTGGTTGGGCAGATATCCGATGTATAAGTCTTCCAATTTTTTTAGGACAATATATTTTCTCAGACAGTGTCACGATTTTTTTTTTAAATGCCAGATGATATAAGGATATTCGATCATAATAATTCAAGCTCATCCCTTTTAAGTGCAGTTAACTTTAAATTTGCAACATGACAAGTGGCTACCATCTTGGTGGAATGTTCCAGAAAAACAAACACATGGAATGAGCACTTCAGAAGAAAACAATTGATGACTAAATTACCTATTGATGATCTACAATACTACCTACACTGCTCTTCTCATGAATAATGTTCAGTTTGCACTATTTGAGTCCATTTAATATTTTTTTGTATACAACATGTGATGCAGTTAGAAACGTCACGGTAAATCTGAAGGGTTGACTTGGATAACAGCTTGGAATTTCAGCCAATATGAGCTTATTTGTGGCTATTTATGTTTAGTCTAGCTGGAACTTGTCAGCTAATTGAAGAAGGGGTACCCCGAGTAGCAGACAAAATGAAATGGTGGATTGTAGCTGTGGACATCTGTGCCACAACGCCCAAATTGGCGAAAAATTGACCCTTTTGCGTGAGTAGCACAAGCAGGAAAACGACACTTACAAGCTTTTATATACACAACAGTTGATGACATTCAGAAGCAAAGCAGAGAAGAACAAAAATAGCCCACAAAAATTACTAAAAGAACACATTGGCAATGTTGAAACACATTAACTTGAAAAAACATTTAAAGTGAATCTTACACTTCCCAAATACACAATGTCCGGGAACACACGTTTTCAGCAGAGTTATCGAGTTGCTCTGTAAATGGCGCTGCCCTCGCACCTCTGTGTCGGAATGTCTGTGTAAAATCACACGCCGGGCTGACATTGTTAAATCGGCGCACACGAGATGGCCGTGGGCCTAATCTGCTCAAGCAGTCTGAATGTATCAAATGAGTGTCATGATATAGGTTAACGCACGACTGTAGTCCTGCCCTCGTGTCAGCTTCCCATACATAGCGTATGATTGAGGATGATGAGTATTGACATACGCTGTGAAATTGCGTCCGGAGGGGGCAGGATGGTGCCGGGGGGGCGGGGGGGGGTGCTTCGGACCTCCCCGTGTTTGCGCGTCCAGGGTTATTGATTTTGTACTCCTCCCCTCCCCCGCCCTGTTCAATGGTTATGACCCAAGAGACTCTAGCTTGCAGTGTGTGTACTATGTGACGGAGGCCCTAAGTGAGATGACCACAGGTTTGGCGAGTAGCCTTTGGCTAACTTGGCTCCAATTTGTTACGGGCACCAAAGTTTGACGTGAACGATAGCCCTTGGCCACTATGCCGCTGCGTCTCAGGCCACCGCCCACCTTCAGGCGCTGGGCCGGCGAATTGGCCGGTCCAAATTCACGCCCCCCAAAATGGCTCGAAAGTGCTTTTTTTGTTGTTGTTGTTGTTTCAAACCGAAAAAACTAAAGTAACCCAATGATTTACTCCTGTCTAGAGCTAGTTTGTTTTGAAATATAAATACTTTATGATGATGATGATGATGACGATTATAAAAATTAGGGCTGCACAATACATCGAAAAGATATTGATATCTCGATATTGGCCCATGCAATATGCCTGCAATCATTTTCTGAACTGAACTTGCTGACTTGATCGCCACCCAGTTGTTGGACATTATCTAGGAGAATTACAATTAATAAGCTAAGAACACATTGCGCTTCCTTATTTTGCCACATGAACATTTTTTTACTTTTTTTTTTCTGTACATTTTTGATAACAAAAATGTTAAATATCGCAATATTATCGATATTGCTATAGGCCACACCCGAATCGCAATATCACCTTTTCCAATATCATGCAGCCCTAATGATGATAAATACTATCGACTCACTACCGAGGCAGCTAACTAGCATGGCTAACCACAGCTCATTTCCGCTCTGATGTAACTTCACGGAAGGAATTACCTTCTCCTTTTCTGAGAAAAGTCAAGTTTTGTTGTGTAGTATTTGTAGGCCTACTACATTTTAGTTTTATGTAGAAAAAAAAATCAGTTGTTTATTTGGGGTGCCATGGCTCAGTGGTAGAGTGGTCGTCTCCCAACTCAAAGGTTGTGGGTTCGATCCTTGGCCAATGTGACCATGTCGAAGTGTCCTTGAGCTTGTATTGTATATCCTACTATTTTTCCTGGCTGTGTAAAAGCGGCTTCTAATGCTAATGAAATGCTAACTGAATATAAGCACATTAAGGTTCTGAGATCAGCAGACTCTGGTTAATTAGTTGAGTTCAAGAGTTCAAAGCAAACATGGTGAATTAGCATTTAGCTGTCATGCTGCACACAAATGGAACAAGTGACCAACACAACTGAAGTTATCCCCAATTGTAAATAGTTTTAAGTCCAGGTTCAAAACTATGCTCCTGTGGGTGATGGTATTTTGTAATCGGCCATGAAAGGAATTAATCGACATAGGTTGATCACATACATTTCCATGGAAATTGGCCAATCATATCGTTGGCCCATTGACCGAAGCGCCACTATTACTAATCAGATGTTAGATAACTGCAATGGAATTAGGACCCTTGTTCCTTCTTTGTCCCCATTATACAGCACAGCGACACAGGAAAATGAAGCTTGATACTGTACTTCCGCAGAAAGCGGAAATTTGGCGCATCGACTTTGCGCCTCCCACACCCCCATCCCCCCCAAATTCGTATCAGTGACATTTTATATAGAACAGCAACAGGGGAAAAGGGCATAAAATAGATGGCTTTTACAGGCGCTGTAAAAGAGTGTCGACCGCCCACGCTCACGCCCAATTCCATGTTGGTGCCCTTTAGACATAGCAGCAACATCGGGGGGGGGAAGGCCACAAAATGACTGCTTTTCCTGGCAGTATAAAAAGGACACATACGGAGCAAATTTCCCAGGTCAACTCCACCATTTAGTAAGCATAAAGACACCGTACTCTATACTCCCTGCTGTTGTTGAAAATCCCGTATCTTAATGCACTCAATGCGCTCTTTCCTGCCTACGCTACCTTTTCAGGTTTACTTGCAAAACCTTCACCTCTCCGTAGCTCTCGGAAGCTACTCTCAATCGGTTGAGAGCCCAACCTGCTGCAAGGATTTGAATCACGTGAAGCTTTTACTGAGGTCGTGCCTCTTCATCCAATAACAGCTGCACTATCAAATTGGAGAAGTGCTGTCAACATCCTGAGCGATCAATGCCATCCAACCGCCCACCCCCACTCCCCAAGCACCAGCAGCAGCCATTAACCCTTCCTGTTCCGGCACGCCTGCCCCTCCACTAAAATGGTGCCTTCAGACAATCTTTTGTGTAATGACTGCGTTAGAATTGCCCTCCAGCTACGCATCAGCCATCTTAAGTCGACAGGATTTGCAAAATGCAGATGGTGGGATATGCAGAGAATGTGTACCCAAGCTGCATTAATGCCAAAATTAACACTGCGTGTCGGAGTCTCAACAGACAGCTAAACCGGTTTTACAAGCCCTACCAATCACTGCAAATTGTGTTCTTTGGTAAAAGCCACAAGGGAACTTTGGACCCTTTATTTCCTTCCTCCCTTCTCCCCCCTCCATAAATGCAGCAACCAGCTACTGCTCACTTCTCTTGTACGGTTATTCTGATCCCTGATTTGTAGCCGTGCTACTCGGTCACGTATGTTCCATAATGTGATTAGGACACCCACAGCCAGCCCTGGAACCCTGCTTACTGCATGAAAAGGAAACATACGTATGCTGATGATTCTTTTTTGTTTATTGTTTACCTCACTTCCACTCAGCGTGGTATTAAAAGCGGACGTTTTTGAAGAATATGTTCTATGCTGGCCCACTAGTTGAAACACGGCATTCTGATTCGTATTGTGTTTGCGGACTATGAGTTAAGCAAGGCGTTTTTAGCCATCTCTGGGCGCGGCCATTTTGTCACTTCTGTCGACTGAAATGGCATCACAGTTGCTCAGGTAACGGCCAATCATAGCTCAGCTTCAGAAAACAGGTGAGCCGTGATTGGTCGTTATCTCAGCCCTGAGCAACTGTGATGTCATTTTCAGTTGACAGGAGTGACAAAATGGCCCTCCCCAGAGTTAGCTAAAAACGGGTGGATTTTGCTGCTTAAAGCGGAAGTCAACCCAAACATATTTTTTTCAAGAATATGTTCTATGCAAGCCCACTAGTTGAAACAGGACATTCTGATAAATATTGCGTTTGTGAAATAAGTGTTAATTCACTCGTTTTTAGCCATCTCTGGGGGCGGCCATTTTGTCTTCTGTTGACTGAAAATGACATCACAACTGCTCACAACGACCAATCACGGCTCAGATTCAGAGGACAGGTCAGGCGCGATTGGTCGTTGTGAGCAGTTGTGATGTCATTTTCAGTCGACGGAAGACAAAATGGCCGCCCCCAGAGATGGCTAAAAACGAGTGCATTTTGCTGCTTAACTTATATTCCACAAACGCAAAATTAATCAGAACGCTGTGTTTCAACTAGTCGGCCTGCTGGGAACATATTCTTGAAAAGATTCTGTTTGGGTTGACTTCCGCTTTAACTCATATTTTATATTAATCATATTGCCTTGTTTCAAATTGTAGGCCTGCATTGAAGATATTCTTGAAAAAATATATATTTGGGTTGACTTCCACTTTAAGAGATGTTTTCCCAGAAATCTTTGGTCGAACAATACAATTTTCTGAACAGTTAGGCATTTGACTGTAGACAGAAACCTTAGTGCATCAGTGTTAAGATTCCAGTTTGAAGACGTAATTTGAGAACTAGATGTTAAGGTCACTGATCACGACGAGTGAAAATGTCAGTAGCCACCTTAACCTGACTAAAAAGGTGACGTGGAGCGTTAACATTCCTGTTTTTGACCAGAGTCTCCCTTCAAGAGCCAACATGTCTTTGCGCTTGACAGGGTTCACGTTCCTATTGGAGCGGACCCTCTCAAGGCCAACCTCCTGTTTGTCCAGATAAATTATTTTCAAAAATCACCACATTTTGTGCTACTTTAAGTTGTATTGTTCCGTGAAATGTAATCAATCCTGTTCCAAAAGTTTGTATGTCACATGTAAAATCTTAAATCTTAACCTACAAGCAAGTCCCAAGTTGCTGTCGCAAAAATATAACATGACTTGAAAAAGTTCAAGGGGGCATCGAAAACTCTTTTGTCATTTGTCGATACGTCTCAACTCTCACCTTTTAGTTGCAAAACTTGCATGTCGCTGTTTTATTTTTCCAGGGTTTATCAAAAACATAATGCTTGAATTCAGATGCTTTTCTTTTGATCTCCCGCCTTGGTGCATCAAGTGGTCTCTGCACGCTGTAGCATAGCATGCTAGTGAGTTGCTAACTTTGTGCGCACTGCACACAAATCATTTTAAAAAAACAAAACAGACAGCACTTAATCTTAAAACTGCAGATTTTCAGCTATAATCAGGCAAGACTTATCAAGAAATTTAGTCCAAGTCTAAGTCAAGTCACGTTTCATTAATACCAAGTCAGTCAAGTTGACTTTGAAAAGTTTTAGCCAAGCAAGTTCCAAGTCCTAAAATCGGCATCTTAAGTCTTACTCTTGTCAAATCAGGTGACTCAAGTCCCATCATCTATGCTAATCGTCTTTCATAGGATCACATTGAGTTTGGTAATAATTTCATACCTTTTTAAAATGTGGTTCAAAGGATGAGGATGAAACTCTAAGCCGACATGACATGGAGGGCAGCGTGTTAGACTTTGACCAGGGTTAAAGTCAGGACCCGCACAGCCCGTGGACCGGCTGGTGTTTTTTGTGTCAACACGTTTGTGTTCCCCCTAACATAGCCGAACCCGCTAATCCACCAGCCCGTTCCAATGAAGTTACATTTTCAGTTGTTAGCATTGTAAACTGTCAGTCACTGATTTTTTTTTTTTTTGTTACACATTACAAAACTGGTTCAGTATATATCCTTCATTGTAAAAAAAAAAAAATAACTTAGCAAAGCCACTGCTAGAAAAAAACAAATCCAACATAAAGGATTTTTTCTTTTTTTGGTTTGTTTTTGTTTTGTCTTATGCAGAACTCAGGGGGAGGGCTAATTTCATATACAAAAAAAACAACAACAAAAAAACACTATCTACCAGATGGTGTACTCACGTTTTGTGTGACAACACCGATAATAACGCTTTATTCGACTTGCCATGGAAATATGAGAGGAAAACATGTATTTTCGCTGACTCTTTCTGTACGTTTTCCCGTCAGTTAGCTAGATGTTGCGTGCATACAGTGTCCTAACGTTGATATGGTCATGTATCGTGGCTGGGTTTTTCGTTCACCATTTTGATTATTGCATGCTTAGCTATCGTTGGTATTATGTGTATGTTTGTATGTAGATGTTTTAGATTGTATGTCTTATTTGGATTTGGAGTTGTTTGGGTCTTGTTATACTGTTAACAAAGGTTAGGAATCGTGTACTTATAGTGTGTGTTTGCAAACATACGCGAGGTATTGTCATGGCCTAAAAGCTCTATCGCCGTCTTCCATTTTAATGACGATACGACCGTTTTCTTGTAGCCGGAATGTCGTTGATCCTATTGGCGCCTGATATCATAAACAATTCAAGCATGCCCAGCGGGATCCGCTGTGGTCAACTGCCGCCGTGCATTTCTCCCTCGACTTCGATTGGAGAGCTTTATGTGAGTTGTCGTCACATATCTTTAGGTTGATATACGGCAGTTGTTTAAATGTCTATTGGTGGTTCTAAGGTTGTCTACGGTGCAGTTCAACAACTTCAGAGGCCAAAGGTGTTTATGGTTGCCTTGAAGGGCTGCGTGTCAGTGGCACGAGAGACTCAAAAAGAATGGGGATGCGTAATAATGGTTTATGTACAGGGAACATGAAAGCTGGTTACGTAAAAAAAAAAAAAAAGAGAGGCAACCAAGTGCTGCAAATGGCAGTGGATATCAATGTTGTTTGGAAGTTAGGAAATCTCCCCTTATGTTCCCTTTTATCAGCAAGATTACTTTGTTCAACTTTGGGCAGTTGACGATCCTGCCCCGCCACCTCCCCCAGTATGCGAGATTATATATAGGCAGCCAGAGAGCTGATTTATCTCCTGTTATAGTCGTTTATAATGGCTAAAGGTTAACAGAAGTGTGGACAAATGCTGTGCAAAGGTCTGTATGTTCTCCAAATGTACTATAGTGCGTATTTACCTTCACATGATGGTCCTGTCGCATTTTTCAGTGGCATACTAGAGATAAGTGGAGCCCAACAGGGGTGGGGGAGATATTATCCTGTCAGGGGTTTATATTGAATTTATGAAAACAAAATTGCCTTTTGGGGGTTGCAACATGCCCAAAATACTTACCCCTTTTTTTATTTTTATTTTTTTGCAAGTGCCTGTAAGCTGCTGATAATGTATATTAGGCATCCTGAACGTAAACAAAATTAGGGCCGGGTAAAAACATCAATTTATCAATGCATTGCAATACTTCCCCTCACAATTCAATATCGATTCAGCAAATACTCTGAATCGATTCACCTCCAGGTGCGGGATGCTTTGCATGTGATTCCAATTGGATGGGCGATCGACCGGACAAAAGAACATGGCGGCAACAGCAAGCAGTGACAACCTGTTTTTGAGTCTGAGGTTTAGTCATTTTGGATTCCCTTGTAAATTTGCCTGCAAACTGCCGCCAAGCTCTGATAGGAGCGTGTATGGCCGAATTCATATGCAATGACCGTCAATTGTACAATGTCATGGGAAAAAAACTGCGGTTTAAGATGATCTATAGATACTCAAACCAGGATATGCAATACCAACATGAAAACAGATGTCAGAAGTCACCATCTCGAAGCTTTACATAGAGTTGAAGACGGTTTTGGAGTTGTTGACGTCGGCCTTGAGAATTTATTGAGAATAAGCAAAGATGAACTTTACATACGGTGAATTTTTTCAATACAATCCATGTGCACAAATTACTGCAATACAATGAGTTTTATAGCTTTCAACGAGACTTGTGTACCTCACGGCAGGTATTTTGGCCCCCTCTTCATGTCTCAATCATCATCATGATGATGATCGTGCTCTGCCTTGCAGACAGTTTGAACCGCGCATATTGTTTGACTTCGTATTTCCCACCATAGTTGTTGACGCGGCGTAAACCTTGAACAAGCAATTTGCGCAAAAATCACAACACGCAACCTTTTGGCCCGCGGGCCCTGTAAGTTTGATTGACCAATGGACGCCTGCTTGAAATGAGACCCCCGAGCCGGGGCTATTAACGTGAGCCCCCCCCCCCCCCCCCCCTGCTCCCAGCCCCCCTTCTCCTACCTTGCTCCAAAAGGGATCTTGTTTTGATTCTTGATGCTTTTATAGGTTTTGTCTTTAAGGAGACATTCCTGCTCGGCACATACCGTGCACCCCCACTCTCTGCCCCTATTTTCCTTCCTTCCCGTCTTGTGGGGCCTTTTCAAACCCCCCCACTCACAAACACAACCGTGATCACTACATATGTGTGTGTTGGTAAAGGCTGTTGACCAGCCTGCCCTCTCCTGACAGCCGAGCTACACTTCATGAACTTGGGACACCGGTCACAGCTGCATTAAGATTGAAGGGTGGGAGGGGGGCGGGGGTGGGGGTGATGGGGGGGGGGGGGGTCGCTTCTCTCGTATCCAGCTGGGTCGGAAGACAAGGGCGGGTGGTGTGGGGGGCAGGGCACAGATGCAGATGGTTTAGGTCAAATGGAGATGTTTGAGGGGAAAGAAAGAAGTCGTTGCTGGTGGAGAGGGAGACACGGGAGCTCAGGGGCACAATAACTCCAGAGGTTACGCCCTTCCAACCACAGGAAAAGTGCATTCCCACAGATTGAGAATGGATTACTTTTGCTAGGTTCAATTTACTTGTTGTTGCTGTGCCTCGTGGTAGTTGGAGGAAAAACTTGACAAATGTTTATAGTGGGCCATCACTGTTCATAGAGGTTGGGGACCAAAAACCCAGCGCAGACATCAAACATTCTTGCATAGCAAAAATTGATTAATTTACTTATATTTTCACAGTCCAGTCATTAAGTCCCAGGAATTTATTTATATTGTTTTCAGATTTTTTCAAACGTCACGGAAAAAAATGTTTTGTTTTAACCAAACGACAAACATTTCTCCATCTTGGCATAATTTTAACTCCAATGTAGCAGTTTTTAGAGCAACAACCTGTCATTTCTGTCATTTTAACTTCCCATTGCATGTTTTTGGAACACATTTGACTCAGATGCCGCTTGTACCTCAAGGCATTTCAGTTATGCGGCCTGAACACCATTGAAAAGGAGTGCATAGATAAAAGATAAAGTAGAATGTTGAGTCTAGTGGACTCCCACAGTTGGGGATATGGATGCCATGTTACCTTTGTGTCACAAGACCAAACCTGGACAGCAGGTGAGCCCGTGGGCACTTGCTTGTCAACCTCCTTGCATGGCTGAAAACGGGTGGGTTAGTCGAATTAATTTTCATTCCCCAAATGCTATAAATCGAAATACAGTGTTTAGAATAGTGTGGCCACATAGAACATATTATTGCCAAAATAGAGGGAGTTTTTTTTTTTTTTTTTTTTTGCTCAAATTGTTTGCTTTCTACTGTGGAGGTTCCATTCGATGCCCATGTAAGAACTGAACCATATCTCTGAGATCAAAATATGTAGAGATATTTTATGTATCGCTTATATGTATTCTGTACCTCTATTTCTTGTAGAACGGAAGCGCAAGCTGGGCGGACGAGGCGGACAGTAGCAGAGGAAGAGGAGAAGCCTCCAGAGACTTTGCCAAGGTGCGAACATTTTGCTTTAAAAAAAAAAAAAAAAAGGGGGGGGGGGCCCAATTAAAGGTGCCTAATGGGTCATTTCAACTTTAAAATGGCTTTAAAAGAAGTCGCGACTACTGTGGCATCACCTTTTCTGTTAAAAAAAACAAACAAAAAAAACATTTTCATTAGACAGTGCTAATTGTGACCATTTGTTCAGGAAACAGAGTTATCCAAACAAAGCAGTCCATGATATGGATTTGTCTGAGCTACCGCTAATAATGGCGTTTCTTCTTCAGTTGTACGAGTTGGATAATGACCCCAAAAGGAAGGAGTTCTTGGACGATCTCTTTACCTTCATGCAGAAAAGAGGTACTTTGCATGTCTTCACATGACCATAATACTATTTAAATGCAATCTGCATTCTTAGTGATTTTTTTTTTTTTTTCTGTAGGCAGACACAGTCATTTATTACACAGTCATTTCATTTAGTACACAAATAGGAACTTGATAGACTCTGCAACAAATAAGAGGGATCTGTACAAATGTATCTTTGGAGTAATATTACAGTCATTTCTCAAGATAACATTTCTTTGCCCAAAGCATCATCAAAAATTGTGTGTGTTTGAACGTGTGTGGGGGAGTGAAAGTGTAGAACTTTAGTACCTTACTTGATTTGGGATTTGCCTCCCTTTGCTCTATAGCATGGTTGTGTTTTCTCCATTTCTCTTGGTCTCTGTGCGGAGAGCAGTCAAATGTTTGATCTAATGTTATTGAAAGCTGTGTTAGTGTTGCTGCTGTTTGCAATAGATGGTTTTATTGCTTTGTGCATCTTAATCATTTTCAGTGGTCCGACTGAATTGTGTTAATTTTTCAGTCTTGGAAACGAAGTGGGCGGCACAGTGACTGACTGGTTAGCGCTTCCGCATCGCGGTACTGAGGTTGTGGGTTCGAATGCAGGCTCAAGCCTTCCTGTGTGTTTTAGATGTTCTTACGGTGCCTTTATTGGTTTGCTCCGGTTTCCTCCATTATTCTGAAAACATGCATATTATAGGTAGGGATGTCACAATATCGCCAATATCGTGATATGGCGATAAAATTGCCACAATATATCGTCGTCGTCATGTCACGATAATAATAGCAGCAAATGTGTTTAAAAGCCCAAGTTGTTTTCCATGTGTGCAGTTCCAGGACCCTCTGCTGGTTAGTTTATTAGTACAGTTTAATTTGATGCATTTTTTTGGCCGCCTATAATGGATGGATAGATGTTTAAGAACCACGCTAATCGCCAGATAAACGGGAACATAACACATTTGAGTTCCTCCACAAATTGGCCCGATTCACAATGTGTGCGTGCATTAGCAAGTAAGTGCCTCAATATTAGGTGTTTGGTCATAGTAGGTCATCTATTTCTTTGTGAATGCTGTAAAAAAACTGAATATTGGGATGTTTTTTTTTTTTAACATCTCTTTTTTTCCAATATCGTGAGCTTTTATACAGTATCACGAGCTTTTAATATATCACCAGCCCCCCCACAATATCGTGATAATTATCGTGTCGTGAGGTTCGTATCGTGATATTATCGTATCGTGACATTTAGATATCGTGACATCCCCTAAGGTTAGGTTGTCCATAGGTGTGAATGTGAGTGTGAATGGCCTGTTTATATGTGACTTACGATTAGTTGGCGACCAGTCCAGTGTATAACCCGCGAATCGGCCAAGGTCAGCTAGGATAGGCTCCACCATGCCCGCAAACCCTAGTGAGGATAAGCGGTACACTGAATGGATGGATGGAAATTGAGTGAATGGTTTTGGAAAAGTCATTGAAAAGTCCCAGAAAACGATTGCTAAAAAAGGGGACAAACCTTGTTAATTCAACTGGAATGCTCACCACCACTTAAGATAGTCTTTCATACTGTGCAGGAAAGATACTTTTGGTATGTCTCTGCGCTTAAATTAATCTAAGAGATCGTTTACATACACCGGTGCACACAGCATTGTGGTGCGACTACTTGTTCTACTTGTTCTTCCAGGGTCTCCAATTTCTGCTCATCGAGATCATCTTTTTTTTTTTTTTTTACAACATACATGTGACTGATTCATCTGAGCTTGTTTACAAAGCTTCTGTTTTGGTTAGCAACGGACCACATTTTAAGTGCGTGATTAGTCCCTATCTCATGTTTTTATCCCATGCTAAAAGAATAAATATATGAGCGCTTTATCATTTAACTTCATGGGTGTTTCCACACGTATGTTAGTGATCCCCCTGGTTTGGTCTTTTTAAAGTCCTCATACGTGGGGTTGATGAATTAAGCTGTGAGGGAGGGACGGAATCTGTCAGGGCCCTGTTAGCGTCTCTGTCCAGCGACAGACGGCGGGATTTGTAGTCTGCTGACCCCTTTACCCGTGCTGATCTATCACCCTGACTAAAACGTCGCCTGACAGCAGATATCTGGCTCGACACAGCGTGCCAGCTCACGTTATTCACAGCAGTACGTTAATTTGTGACATTAGCTAAAATGCTAACAGCTGCAGTGCTAACATTCTTGTGTTACAGAACATGCAAACAATATTAATACTACAATGCTAGTAGTTATTTCAACAATAACTAATGCCCATTACAGGGCGCAGGTGTGCTGTGCTGTGCTGTGCTGTGCTTCCCTTTCTCGCTGCCCCACGATGCAATACGACCATAGTGCAATACAATACAATACAATTTTATTTATATAGCGCATTCCACACTTGGTTCGTAACCTCAAAATGTCTGTATGCCTAACCTCAGAGTTTCCGGCGTAAATTTGATGATCAAAATCAATTTTACATTGTGTAATCAAGTTGAAGCCGTCTAATTGCAGTAGCTAGCGTGGCTCAAATTCCCTGGCAGTGGAGAATAGGAGGGAGGAGTCAGCGGCAGACATTAGCACTGACCAACTGAGTGCTCATCTATAATGGACAAAGGGAAAAAGAATATGTGAGGTTTTTTTTTTTTTTTTTTTTTTTTTTCTTCCCTGCCTGAGTGTATTGACTGTGATAATGCTCGTCGTTATGAGCAGTGGAAGGGCAACATTAAACAGCCAGGGCGGCATAAGAGCGAATATCGGCAGCTAAGTGACTTTAATGCAGCCATGTATCATTTCAACTGCTCCAAGACGCGAGGCACTCGGCTGACCTCTGCTGTGGCGTCTTAATCACAGGGAAACAAATTGTGTGGTGGCTTGAGGAGACGGGGGCTGGGGCGGGGAGGGATTCTCCTTTTGGAGTTTTTTTACACTTGTCAGAGTGAACCAGAAGAAGCGCAAGCGCTCTCTCATTACTCCGTGTTACCCTTCCTCTGGTTTCTACTTCAAAGATGCGGCGCTGAGATTATTGTGCTTTTTTTTTTCTTTTTTGGGGCAGGGAATGAAAGAGCATTTTAGAAATTCTTTTGTTCATTATTGTTGTTTTCTAAACCAGGGGTTCACCCCGGGGGTCTGCCAAATAATTTGCAGCAATTTGTATCATTAAAAAAAAAAAAGGTGCATACATATGGTGATTGATGATCAATAAAACAAATTTATTAAGACAATAGCTCCTCCATGCCTTAGCTTTGGGCCAGTAAAAATTCAACTAATCAAATAATTCCGACATCACTGCATGAATAAAGTCAGGGGTTGAGGAGTTAAAACAAAAAGCATATATTACGGGGCTAAAATTCTCAAAGGTGTGTTTTATTTTTAGAATATAACACTTTATTATTTTCGAATAAAATAAAGTTGTCTTTGCCAGAATAAGACATATTGTTAGAATAAATTTGTGTTTTGGAAAATAACTTAAAATTAATTTCTTCCTATATTAAACTTTGACTTCAGACATCACGTTCTTGGGAAAATGCAACTTTATTCTGATACAATTGCAATTAAAAAAAAAAAAAAATATATATATATATATATATATATATATATATATATATATATATCATTATTGCCTTTTTTTTCCTCAAATTCCTATGCAGTTTAGGGGTACCCTCGGTTGTTATATTTAATTGGCATAACAATTATGAGGGGGGTTCTTGGGGAAAAAAAATCTTCCCTGTAAGGGGTCCCTCGAGCCGAAAAGTTTAAGAACCCCTGTAATCTAAACGCTTTGACTGACCTCTGTGCGCATGCTAGTCGAGCAGTGGAATCCGCTGATGGCTGGAGACAAATGGCCAAGCGCATTTTCCCACCTCATTCATCGCGGGGGCCTCCGGGCTGCGAGAGGAAAGCAGCAGCGGAAGGAAAACTTACGAGGGATTCCCATTTCCTGCCCCTGCGCTTAAGAACAGCAGTGTGTGCCTGTATGTGTGCGTGTGTGTCTGTTTGTGTGTTAATGGTTGAGGAATTTCAGCAGCTGCCTTAAATCCTGTCTTTGCAAAAAGAAACCCATTGATTGCCTCGCTATCTTTTAAAGGAAGACGTGTTCAATTCCTGACTCCCGTTGCGTTAGCAGGTCTTCCTTCCTTTGCCAGTTGCTCCCTTTGTTGCCATTACAATCACTTGCTGTTGCTTATTTATGCGGTAGGTTCTCGAAGGCGGCGGTTCTCGACTGTTGGGACCTGCGTTTCCCCATTGCGGCTAAGTTCTGACCAGGCGTGGGAATTGATAAGAATTTAGCGCTTGTGACTCGTCATCATTGTGGGTCAGATTGCTTTGTGATACTCTGACGGATTCTCATAGGTTGAGGGAATGACATAATGCAAATGTGTCTGGTTTGGTTGCTGCTTCGATATCTTTTAGCGCCGGTTGGAACGGCCACTTCACGAGTGCGTTGAGGTTTCAGGTATTATGCTCGCGTCACGCGCGACGCTTTTCTCGGAAATGTTATTCACATTCCAATATGTAGGAACTTTAAATGTCTAATGTAAAGAGCATCCATCTTATTCTAGTCGTCCATTATCTTGAGCTAAGGCGCAGCCGCTAATGTCTATGTAATTGCCATTAAACATGTTGCCTGGCTTCTGGAGTGGAGCATTTTAGATATACGACATGCCTTCATCATATCCATTACACTTTTTTTTTTTTTTTTTAACCGGAGATTGGCTGTTGTTTGTTTGTTTGTTTGTTTTGGCGAGGCATAATCGTGAGGGTTGTTGTCGTATCACCAGGAAGAAAATGAAAGAGTGATGCGGCCAACTGCCTGTCAGCGCTGTCCACTTGAGATGATTAATGGCTGCCGGACAGACGCACAGCAAGGGCTCCTCTTGTTCGGCGCAGTAACGAGGAAGACCGGGGCGGTGGAGCTAATGAAGGCTTGATATAGCCTAGTGTTGCGCCCATAATTGGAATTGTAGTCTCGGTTTAGCAGGGACTACATTGTGAGCTGTCTCTATTCAGTATTGGCTGGACCTACGTACTGTTGTGTAGTGTATTGCATTGTTTCTCAACCCAGGGCCCCAAGTTGTCCCTGGTGTAATTGCAAAGGGTCCGTGAAAGCAAAATATTTTTTATCGACATCAACTACAGAGGGTATCGGAACTTTTCTCCAATTCCATCTGTGTAGTTCATTGTGTTTTTGTCTTGCTTCCATTTGCATTCTCAGTTACTGAATGACGCTGTTAAGACAAACTGAACATGATCTTCTGATTTGATTCTTTTCAAATGATGATCTTTTTAGCGTTTCACCATTCATTCCTTAAAGTTGAAGTCAACCCAAACATATTTTTTTTCCAAGAATATGTTCTATGCAAGCCCACTAGTTGAAACAGGGCATTCTGATAAATATTGCGTTTGTGGAATATAAATTAAGCAGCAAAATGCACTCGTTTTTAGCCATCTCTGGGGGCGGCCATTTTTTTTTTCCTTCTGTCGACTGAAAATGACATCACAACTGCTCACAATGACCAATCACGGCTCAGATTCAGAAAACAGGTCAGCCGTGATTGGTCGTTGTGAGCAGTTGTGATGTCATTTTCAGTCGACAGAAGACAAAATGGCCGCCCCCAGAGATGGCTAAAAACGAGTGCATTTTGCTGCTTAACTTATATTCCACAAACGCAAAATTAACCAGAACGCCTTGTTTCAACAAATGGGCCTGCTGGGAACATATTCTTGAAAACAATGTTTGGGTTGACTTTTCCCCTTTAAAGCGGAAGACCCCCCCTAAAATATTGTTTCCCCAACTACTGTTTATTTCCTCACTAAGAGACAACCGTCAATTTTGTAAAAATTTTGGTTTATTCCCTCGTATTCCAGTTGAAACTTTCCTTGACAAGCCTGCTCCCACGTGACATCAAGAAAGTAAAGCAGGACATTTTGGTTGCGATCACGAGTGCGGGTGGGGGTTTAATGAAGGCTGGAGCCATGCTAGTGTTACACTCCTAATCGGACCTCTAGTCTCAGCTTAGCTGGGACCACATGGTGGGTTATCTGCGCTTTAGAGTTATTCTGGGAGGAGATACTTTCGTACTGTGCCATGAAGTCATCTTACACGGTGCAAGGAGTGGAGAAAGGAGGATGTGGCAGTGAGAGCGGTTTAAGTCATAGATTTGCTCTTTATGTCACAAAATGGCTCACGCGTGCCTGTAAGGTGATTTGTTCAAGCACAAAACGTCACCCCAAACACTTCATTTAAAAAGAAAATCAACCCAAACTTATTTTTTTTAAGAATATGTTCTATGCAAGCCCACTAGTTGAAACAAGGCGTTCTGATTCATATTGTGTTTGTGGAAGATGAGTTAAGCAAAATCCACCCGTTTTTAGCCATCTCTGGGGGCGGCCATTTTGTCAGGGCTCAGCTTTAGAAACCAGGCGAGCTGTGATCGGTCGTTCCCTGAGCCCTGGCTAGTTGTGATGTCATTTTCAGTCGACAGAAATGACAAAATGGCCTCGCCCCGAGATGTCTCAAAACGGGTGGATTTTGCTGCTTAACTCACATTGCACAAACGCACTATTAATCAGAATGCTGTGTTTCAACTAGTGGGCCTGCTGGCAAGATATACTTCAAAAAAAATGTTTGGGTTGATTTCCACTTTAAAAAATGATAAAGTTTGAATGTTTCTTTTTTTTCCAGACATCTGTCGCATCATGTCAAGAATGCTGATGATTTTGAGCAACATTGTTTCGGTTGACTTTTGTCCTTCAAAGTAAAACAAAAATTCGATTCCGTCCATTTGGAACTTGTATGTGTTTGCTTCGAAGCACATTCAGGTGTTTTGTGCCTCTTTGCGGCAGTAAAACAAATAAAGAAATACATTCCCATGTCCACGTTGGTCTTTCTATGGTGGGAAGCGGTGGCCTCCCAGCAGGACATTAGAGGAAGTTCCCTAACTGTAACTCTGAGACCATGAGCTCTGTCCACACCAATTACGCCATGAATGGACTCTGGGGGATCAGTGTATGCATTATATTACTACTCTCCCCGCGCTCCCCCAGCTTGGCTATATGCCGGCCCCCCTGTAACAAGGCGCAAACACTGCACCACAATGGGAAGGTTCTCTGGCCTCATTTTGCCCGCCACTTCTGGAAAAGTAGCCCTTTTCACACAGCGTTCCCACAACATTACAGCATCTGAGGTGTAACAGAAGGGCCGGAATTGATTATCCCCAAGGCCGGAAAAATTCCAGGTTGAATTCGTAGTCATGGTCTGTGTGAAGGGAGCAAGCTACAATTGCTTTCAACGCGGTAGAGAAGGCGTGTCAGGTATTGAACTTGGCACCCTTGTCCAGGCTTTTTTTGGCATCCATTCTACGTATTACTACCTCCAAATCCGGAAAGCTGCCACGCCCATCCGTGGCCAATTCCATGCTTTTCACCCAGAAAAATGGCAAACACAAAAAGCCGTCTTTGACAGGCAGTCTAAAAGGGGCGAGCGAGAATTGCTTTCAATGCAAAAGTGATAAGAGGCAGGGGCGGAGCCAGAATGTGGCTAATGGGTGGGCCTGGAAAAATCAGGTTGGGCCTAAATATTTCTCTCACCGACAAATAAATAAAATGACAAACTGAATAATATGAAGTTTCAGATCTTCCTCAGACAACCACAATCATGCCATTCTTAATATTCAATAAAATAAAAAAACACAAATTGAAAAATAATTTAATCATAATAATTTACAAAAAATGTACGAGTATATATTTTTTTCATGAATCTCACCGGGTGGGCAATCTGTCAATTTGGGCGGGCCTATGCACACCCAGGCCCACCCATGGCTCCGCCCCTGAAACTCTTTTTTTATTGTTAGACTTTACAACCATGTCCCAGCTTTTCCGAAACACCCTGACACACACGCGACCTTCTGGCTTCGTTACGCCTCCGACTCTGCCCCCAGCCGGACCATTTCCAAGTCGACTCCATGACTTTTACACCCAATCGTGGCGGGGAAAAAATACAGACTTTGACAGACTGCGTGAAAGGCAAGCGTGACAGTTGCTTTCAACCCAGCAGGGGAGTGTTGGGTGTTCAACTTTACACCCTCGTCCGAGCTTTTCGGAAATAGCCTTACACACCGTTGGCGGCGCGCCTACCTGTACGTTGCAGCTGTGTTACTAGCGCCGAACAATTTCCACTGTAACGTCGTCCAACACGTTACCAGTTGTTGCCTTTTGCACAGAACAAAAGTGCCATGGGTGAAACCGGCGTCATGTGAAAGTGGGCCGTTTGCGGCACCTGGTTAAGAATCGTGAACACATTTGACAATCTTGAGAGCATGAATGAATTGTATTTATTGAGTAAATGTTATTCTCACAAAGAGTGCCCGTTTGGCAGCGTGTGAATCGCCTCTCACACGTCCCGCGCCAATTTAACGCAACGAGCAAATGACATTTTTCCTTCCCTTGTCTTTCCTTCCGTCGTCACCCGCTTCCTCCCTCCTCTGTTTATTGTGCTACAGTTACAACCACTGAAACTTGATAACGCCGTGGGGGATAGCGGCGGGCCGAAGGGAGGGCAGCGGCCTGCTTGGTTCAGGCCCGGGGAGGGAGGTGTTGGGGTATGGGGGTTGGGGTTGGATTAAGGGGCTCCTCCTGTCCTACACAACATGATTAATGATCTCCAAACAAGTGGGGGGAGGGGGGGGGGCTAACCTTTTTCCAATAGGCCGGCCGCCTGATGGACAGCAGACAAGCGCCCGAGCGTCGTACGTCGGGTGACGTGAAAAGGTGACGGCGGACAAGGGCAGCGTCGAGATGGGCTGCCAAAGTGACAAAAGGGGAGGTCAATGGAGCCGCACTCAGCCAGCCAGTCAGTCAGTCAGTCAGTCAGCTGACCAAGTGCACAGAGATAATCACACGTCCATCTTGGAAGAGCGTCACAGGAAAAGGGCGGATGCCCTGCTGACTTTTTAATCACGCCGCCAAGAGAGACGCCCAAACTGCCGCCCACGTTTGGATGAAAGATTTTGGAGCTTTGTGGCTTCTTGTGTGCTGATACATTTGAGGAAATAGTTTGCCTTTTTGGTAAACTCCACCCTTTCAAATTACAAGCCAGCCTGAAGGGAGGGAATGCCACCACGGGGGCGGGGAAGGTGCTGCTGTGTCGTCTTTGTTCAAAACCAGCGGAAACGGTGCTTTTCGTGATGTTTGTTTTTATATTCTTAGCCACGTCAGAGAAAAATCTTCTTGCCAACCAAGGCTACTCTTTGTGCCGCTTCCTCTCCTGAGCCCAGCCTCTCCGTCCCCTCCCCCTGTTTTTTCCTCCTTTGCCATTTGTTCCAATGCTCTGCGCTGTCCATCTTTAATTACGACCATACTGTAAGAGATTTAACTCTCTAAGCTGCCCAGCCGGGAGATTCTTAATCACCCGGCCCGTAACTAACGTAGCACAGAAGAAGGAGAGGCGGCCGAATGATTCACGCTGCCAACGACAAGGTCATCAGAATAAAAAAAAAATAACAGTGGCCGCCTGGTTCATCTCACGCTTGACTGCGATATATTGGCATAAAACAATGTATGTTCCAAATAAATTGAACAGTGATGAGCTGCTTGTGTTGCAGTGTTCCAGTACTGGTGCCAATACCAAACCAACATTTTTAGCTGACAAAAATGAAGTCACAACTGCCTTCGGGCTCGCATTGCGAATGTAAAGGCACACCTGTTTACTGCGTATGGTCATGTGAGATTCACAGTGTGAGCAACAGGGGCACTTGTGACGTCAAATTCAGTCGAGGGCAGAAGGCGATATTGGCCAAAATGGCCGCCTCCTGAGAAGGCTGAAAATGAATGGGTTAGTCTGCTAAATTTGTGTTCCACAAATGCAATATTAATCAGAATACCGTGTTTACACCAGTGGAGGCACATGAAACACGTTACTGCAAAGTTTCTTTTTTTAAAGAGGGGAGTCAAGCCAAACATTTTTTTACCCGGAATATGTTCTATGCAGTCCCACTAGTCTAAACACGGCATGTGTTTTATATTGCGTTTGCGGAATATGAGAAATCCACCCATTTTTAGCTAGCTCATTTTGTCACTTCTGTCGACCGAAGATGACATCGAACTTGCTCAGGGCTCAGATAACGACCAATCACGGCTCACCCGTTTTCTGAAGCTGAGCTGAATATTAATCATATTGCCTTGTTTCAACCAGTGGGTCTGCATAGAACATATTCTGGAAAAAAAAAATGTTTGGGTTGACTTCATCTTTAACAAACTTAAGGTTGTGATTATTTTGCATATATTGTGATTTGGCTTACCAGGTTTGCCATTAAATGTAGGATAGTGTGTCCTATGACAAAGCCAGCCGGGATAGGTTCACCTGCAAACGTAGGGAGGATACGTGGCATGGGAGATGGCGTTGTCCGGGATACCCTAATACTCAAAATCCTGTATACTATAAACAAAAGATAGTAGTGCTGTGCTATAATGTAATTTGTGGGAAATGAGGCCAAACGAGACAAGGATGTGTCAAAGTGCAGTGAAAAAAAAATGGTATCAAACAAAGCCGGGGAGGAACCGTCCTGTTGATTGCCACCATCTTGTTCACCCAAAACACATTTCAAGTCAAACCCCTGAAGTAGTACAATTTGTAATGTTGCGAAAATCTTAGATAAAGTCCTGCAAACCGCCGACATTCAAACGGCCAACATGCTCGTCGCCACGCGAGACTTGAAGATATCACTGAGCAAAGGATGAACTCTGCACATTTTTCTTTTTTTATGGCTTTTTTTACGATATTTATTCTAAAAGGACAAGCATAGGAAAACGATGATTAACTAGGGAAATGGAATTAGACTCATTCAGAGCAGTTCAGTGTGTCACCCATAAAATGTTACCAGTTTAAAAACGTTAATCTTGAGTTTGTTTTTTTTTTTTACCGTTTTGCATGAACAGCCTTTTTTTTTTTTCTCCAAAAAATGGTTATGGAAAAAGATGCGTAAGGCATGTTTGTAAATTTTGACTGCACCCATCAAACAAATGGAGCAGTGGTATGCCGAAATCAAATTAGTGGAAAATGAGTCAGGACTAGAGTTGCTTAGTTTTCTTTACTTCAGAGTAGTGACCATTAAGAATTTCAAGAAGTACAAAAGTTGCAAGTGCACTATTACCATGCTCAATGGAAGAGAGTTTTTAAAAAGAAAAATAATCCAATAATCCAAATGGGTTATTGTTTTTATGGTCAATTAGTTTTCCCTTTAAGGGACAAAAATGCACCGTGTTACTCCTTTTATTCCCCATTAACAGTGCTGAGATTCTTTTTGCACTGAGATGCAGAATGTTGAATATGTTTTTGCTTTTGTTTAGTGTTTAAAAAGTTGTATTTTCCCATTTCGTGTGTAATAAATGAAAGGTTGTTCGATTATAGATATTAACACTGTAGCTATAGCTTCTTTTAGCGGTTAGCTTAACCTTACTTTACCTAGCCTTTTGACATTGTTTGTTTGTTTTAGAATGTTAAAATGACAGTTATGACCAAGCAGCATATAATGGTCATACAATTTCCATCTTTTGTGATGGGTTAAAAATCCAAATTTAGAATAATTAATCAGGGTAAAGTTCCGAGCGTGGCTTGCATTCGATCTTAGAGGATGTAAACACTTTTTTTTGTGTGTGTGTAACGCTAATAAAGTTGCCTATAACAGTCAGAAGAATCCATATTCAAGATACCATTTTGCAAAAGCCACCCCGGAACAGTTACCTTTTCTACGTAGTTTCACCTGAGTTGAATGTCGTGCGATGAGAGCGTGAACCTGCAGCCACGCGTGAACCCACCGTGATTCATACCCCCCCCCCCCCGCCACACTTGCTCCTCCATCTGTGTCCTGTGTGTGCTCTTAAAGCAATGCTTCCTGGCCTCCACACCCCTGTGATGGATGGCACCAAACACATTACGGTCCCCAAAGGAGCCCTACGCCAGTACAATAGCCCTGAGCTCACTTCCACCAGTGTTCCGTGCGCACGCAGCAGCAGGGCAAAGCAACAGAGCCCTGAGTGCAAAAGGGGCCTAATGGAAAACAAGACGCTTGACTTGAAGGAATGGACCTTAAGTTTGTCACTAGTTCTAATTTGCTGTGTGTGGGCGCGCTATGAGATGGATGCAATTAACAGGTTATATTCGGCAAGTTAAAATGTTTTTTTTGGTCTTTTTTCAGTTTTAATGGTACATGAAAAGAAAGAGTTTTTGTACGCTTTGCCGTGAGACAGATGTCCATCCATTTCATGTTGGTCATTTTTTTCTTTTTCCTTTTTCTTGAAGGCATATTCACCGCACACTAGATGTCGAGGCAGTACCGCTTCAGAATTTTATGTCGCCGATGTGTCTAGGATACTTACTTCCGATTGGGGAGTATTTGGGTGAATTCTCGAGTGCAAGTTTGTTAAAGTAGACCCAAAATAGCTACTTCAAACCAAAATGGTGGACATATTGTTCATTTTCGGTCGTGGGTCCTTGAAACTCTTTCCTGTAGGGCTGCATAATATATCGAAAAAATATCGATGCATAAGACATGTAATAAGTTTCATATAGAATTGTATGTTTTATCTGAATTTTACCAGCCAGACGCAAACTTAAATGTGCATCGCCATCCAGTAGTTGAACATTATCTAGGGTATTTACAATTAATTAGATGAGAATATATTGAGCTTGCTTATTTTGCAGCACGAAAAATAACTGAAGTATTTTATTAGATGATAAAAATGTCATTTCTTTAGGTACAGGTTGAATATCGCAATACTATCGCTATATTCAACAACCATATCGATATGACATGTTTTTCTGATGTCATGCAGCCCTAATTTCTTGCTGGTGTTGTAATAGATGTGTCCACCAATTTCGTGTCCATTGATGAAATTGGCAAATTTATTCAAACATCTTTTTAGGATACTTGCTTCTGATCGGGCCTCATTTGGGTTTAGTCCCTAGCAGGATTAGTCCCTAGCAGGATTTTTTTCAAAGGCAAAATGGCTGACTTCTTGTTTTATTTTTTTTAAGAGACTTTTTTATGCGTATTGTTATGATTGACGTCCAACCAATTTCTTGTCGATTGATAAAACAAGTTCCTGGGGCTTTTTTTTTTTTTTTTCACTTTCCAAAAAATAAAGACTCTGTCCAATTTTGTAATATTACGATACATTTTATATTTACTTGCATTTAATTACAGTTAATCAGCTTTAGTTGTAAAAATGTGTTGTTTTTTTTGTATTATTAAAAATAAATCAATTCACCAATTACGGATAAATTAATGCAATAAATATTAAAGGTCTCATGATAATTTCAATGTTCAGTGGGCCTGATTTAAAAAAAAAAATAATGATAATAATATGTAGTGGGTTGCACTGCTCACCCTTTTACTACTGTTTTAAAACGATACATGCCCAATAATAAAGTACAAATGTATGTGTATGTATTCAGCTCATCCAAACTCTTTCAGTGAATTCACACGCATAGGGCTAATTTGAAGCCTCTTTGCATATCGGCATCAGTTACATCCTGCAAGGGCAAATAAACGACCAGCTGTCACGCCCTCCGAAAGCCAAAAGCAATTACCATTGATGGCAGTTAAAATTTGGATGAACACCCGCCTTCCCCCCAACCCCGCACTCGCTATACCTTCCTCCTCTTTGAAAACGCTGTATCGCTTTTTCGGCTCTCATATTGATCGCAACAAAGAAGCTGGTCAGCTGATGGCTCTATCCGTCAATCTGGGTGTCTGTTGACTCAAGCGGGTAATTTTCTTTCCAAGAGCCAATCTGAACAGTCTGACAAGTGACTGCCGCAGTTAGCGCCTGTAGGATTATCTCGACAAAGTACATTTATTTCAGTAGTTTAATTTATAAAATGGCTTTGCGTTACCTTTAAAGGGACACTTGGGTGTGCTTAATATTGGCACTTATATCTGAGGTACGCATGTAAAAATGACATCAGTACTAAAGCGGTCTACATCACGGGAGGGAGGCAAAGTGGTAATGCTGCTCGCTTTGTCAGTTCTATTGTCTAAAACGGCGACCGATCGCCACCAAAATGCAAATGCACATTACTGCTCTTCTCCACTTCAACAGGTGAAAGTATAAAAGCGTTCTGCACAATAGTTTGGATTTATTGACATAAAACGTGATGTCATCACGATCACCTCCACGAAATCACAAATACCGTGGCGATTGCTCCTCCACTTTCACAAGCTGAAGCGGACAAGAGCATGAATGCGCACACGAACCCCGACTGGTTATATTTCGGACATTTAGCGACGCTAAACTCGTGTCAACGCTCGGGAGGGAGACGGCGGCTTGCAGCGAGCAGCAGGCAGATTGAAGCGAAATATAAATTTTGGTGCCAATTGATCGCCATTTTTGGACGTTTTAAGCAATGAAAGTACCATGATTTCCAATGGAGAGTTTGGAATCGGTTCCTCTCGTGACTCCGGCCGAACAAGGATAGACTGGTAGGGGGCGCGGCCATTGGCCTAATTAACGAGAGGTGTTATTCATGGAGTCACTTATTTCCTAATTTCTCCAAAATTAATGGATAAAATAGCAAATGGCAACTCTTTTCATTTTCCTGATCAAAAAATATATCAAATGAACACCGTCCCTTTAAGCTTTAATCATTGTTTAAAAAGTAAAATCATGAAATATTATACTCAGTGTAGGGAATTTGTGATGTGTTTTTGATCCAGCTGGGAAAAAAATCCAAATGTAGAAGAACTATACCAATAAGTTTTCTGATTTGATTTTTTTTGTCCTGATCACATCACAGTGTTTTTAATGTTTAATTGTAAATTAAATGTGTCATTAAATGTGTTCTTGTTGACATGAATGAGAAGAAGCACTGTTGTTTAATATTTTTATCCCTGACCTTAACCAATCTGAATCTGACCTGTGATTTTTTTTTGAGGTGGGGGGGAGGGGGGTTGTCATGTTTATTACCCTAAAGTGCCATTTGTGAGTCGGTTCTGTTTTTCATCAATAAATGAAGGCCTACCTCATCGTCATGTCGCCGGTGTCATACACATTCTTAGCATTTTGTCATGAGGCCAAGCTATTGGGTTACTTTTCTCCAACTCGATCTTCCAGTTAGACGTAAATATAGAGCGGAGGGCATCTGCCTGTCGGTGAAATAAATGGTAGTAGTTTAGCGTGCGTGCATGCGTGTTGGAAATAGAAGCTTTTTTGTGTGTGCTTTTTCTGTTGTACTTCTTTTACCACAGACTGTTGTTCATTTGCATGTCTAACTAGAAATAGGGAAAAACAACCTTTCCGCCATGATGATGATGATAGGTTGCCTTCAAATGTGGCAGCTGGGTGGAGTGAAGTGCATTGCCTGCAGCACTAATTCATGTATATAGTACTTATGATGCATGTTACATGACACGTTTCATCTTCTGTAACATTGGTCTTTTCTTCACCTAAGTAACAAACCAAGTAGAATGTTGTAGTTTGCTGTCTTTCGTTCTTTTTATTTTTGTTTTTTGATGTATTTGATTTTTTGTTTCAAAATTAGACTTATGTAATACTACCAATCGGGATGTAACGATGAATCGAAATCGATTTTATAACGATATCAATGCTTAAAATATGCATTGTCGATCTAAAAATAATAAAATAAAACGCCATGTTAACCGTAGCCGCTCTCTCATGTCTCTGATTTAGAGAAACTGCATACGCACGTTGGGTAAATTACTTGACAGTAGAATTGCCAAAATTAAACTAACATGACAACTTCAACGATTAAAATCGCCTACAGTTAATTTTGATAGTGGATGCGGCGTCTAATTAGTTCCCGCTGAGTTTTTCTCCCGAAAATGCCTCGTCTCCCATAGCCTGCATGTTTGTCTGCAACGCTCATGCTCAGTCGTGGTCATCCGGGTCATCCGTGATGTAAACAGAAGCATTGTGGGTAATGGTGTCATGGCTCCCGAGTTAGCGTTAGCGACCGAGTGATTTCACTCTCCTCCACGTAAAAAAAAAAGGGAGTGGTGCCCAATAAAGTGAAATATGTTTACAAGTATTTTGTTGTAATTATATGTAGTTTCATAGTATTAGTGCAACTCAGCAGTACTGTTGGTGATTAGTCGACTAGCAAAATAATAGTTTGTGGCAGCCCTACTTGACACGCGCGCAGACATCATCGCGTTTTGCAGTTAGAAAATGATTGCACACACACTAGCGAACAGACACGAGCATGTTAGAGATTTTAAAAATAAATAAATCAATCAAATTGAAAATTGGGAACTGAAAATCGAATCGAGGCTTGAGTGAATCGTGACTACCAATCATCATTTTCCCATTAGCATTTTTTCATTTGTTGTTAAATGTGTGTACACGCACCTCTTGGACATTTTTTCATTGACACTGTGAGTCACAGCACTTGGGAACTGGCACGTGGATCTTGCCCTCTTCCGACTTATGCGGAAATTCGGGTTACGCCGCTAGCTTGTTTGATAACCCGACAACCTCCTGTATTGTGTTTTACAACAACGCGTAACCATATTTACAATTTCATATGTACCATGGATGAAATAGTGCCATAGTGATTTTGAGAGCGGCACGCCTTTACCGCTCATTTATACGGAATGAGTGTGTTTCTTTTGAGACGTTGCTCGCCATAATGTAGGTTTTCACTTGTTAAAAAATGATTCCATACAAGTCATTGGAATTGGTTTCGCAGAACCCCAAGCTATGGTACCCCACTGTAAGAACCCATGACAGTACTGTTTATACAGAACTGTCACCCGTAGTGGACCGTGAAAAAAATTCCGGCTTTTACTAGCTGTCATGAAGGGATTATTAATTGATTTGTGTTCCAGCATTCCTGGAATGGTCCTTAAAAAAAAAAAAAATGGGAATGAAAACAGCATTTGTGGTGTTGGAAAGCTTTCAACTGGTAATCCTCTAGTGAGACCAGTGATCCCCCAATATTCAGATCCCAGATAACCAATCGTCGTTCCACCCAATCGTCCGTCCACCCATTGTTCTGGCGGCCTTCATAACAGCCACTCTTGATCGGGGTCTGGTCAGTTGATCCTGGGGGACTTGGGTTACAGTTGAAGAGGCCATCTCACCTTTCGCAACCTTTTCAATACCCCCTACCCTCTATTTGGCCAGGTGACCCATCTTCATGACACCAGGAGTCGTATTTCTCGTTTTCTTTCATGGCTGCTCACATACGCTCATTGACCGCACCGGCCGGGGTGGCTATGCCATTGCCAACCCTTCACAGAGGGGTGCAGTCGAGTCTTCCATTTCGAGCGATTCGTAAAAGCATGGTTGTGCTGTGGAGCTAATAGTACAAAATAGGGGTGGGGTTTGCAGGATAGGCATTGATCAAATCCTCATGCAATTATTGAGTAATCTGTATCTTCAGGATGAAACGTCAACATGGCGATATCTATGAAATTAAAGAACGGAAATGCTTGCTACGAAAAATATTTTAAAATGCCGTATGCAAATATGTGAATCCGCAAGTGCCGAACCGGGAGTATACGATGATATACTTTTGTTCAGTGATTTGTTTCAAATTCCCATATTACATTTATTTTTTCTCAAGATACTTTCAGATTTAATAATATTGCTACGAGCAGATCGGTGAATCATGCGCAATAGTTTTGCTTTTTCTGTTGTCGTTTTTTTTTTTTTTTAGTTCTAAAATTATTGTGAACAATAAAAAAAAATGGTCAATTCATCCGTGACCGGTGCCAAGCTAGAATTGGTTGAAGCCGACCTTGAAACTTTGCCTTTAAAATACGTATAAAAATAGTTTTTGCTCCACATTATATAGTTTTGTAACCAAAATAGTTTTGTAACCACATTACATTATAATAATCGCCCACTACTCGTATATCGCAGTTCACTTAACGCGATCACACTTTTTTTTTTTGTTGAATCGATTCAATAAGTTTCAAATGTGATTTCATGCAAAAGGAAATTTTAAAGGCTTAAACAATTTAAAGAAATGTTTGTTATGCTGCCAATGTTGTGAAGTTGCACTTAGGGTCTGGAATGTAATGATACAGTCATTATTTGTGATATTTGTTTAGAATGTCCCAAAAAAAGAAAATCAACTGACGGGCTTCACGTGTTCCAGTGTGCACTGCGTATTGCCAGCCCACGTCTGCTTGCAATATTTTGACACGCCAACTCGAATAAATAGAAGGCGGAGAGTAACTACACAATAACACTTGTCAAGCAGATCTATTACAAGGCCGCTCTCACGCGTCGCAAAGGCAGTTTTATTATACAGTCCATTCGAAGCTCGTCGACGCGCGAATCCTCCGCGTATGGTACGGTTTTTTTTTTGTTTTTTTTTTCCCGAGTTATTCCGTTTGAAAGTAAAGTTGACCTTAGATGCCGTTGAACTGTACCTGCGTGGCATTGCATCCGGATTTATGGCCGTTTTGCCTCTTGACACAATTGTAATCGCACACTTGAGCTTCTAATAGTGTCTGTCATTATTAGCGGTCTGACAAGCCCCCCCCCCACACACACACCCCCCACCCCCGCAGCTTTGTGAGCAGCTCCTGGGGAAATTTACAGCTCTTGACTGTAGTTTGGAGCCCGGCCAGTATTTTCCACGATGGATTTGACGGAGCGCACAAGACAGATCCTTTAATGTATCGGCAGGTTCCCCTCACTGTAATAACGCTCGCGGAAAATGTGCTTCTGCCGCCTCCTGGGGAAAAGAAGTGACTTTATCTGCCACTCTGAGTTGTCCTTCCTTTGCGCGTTTGCGCTTTGAATGGAGACCACAAGCAAAGGGACGGGGATGGGAGATGGTCCTCGCTCCTCAGACATGAACAGTCTCCGTTGCTTCACACCTGCCTTTGTGCAATCGTATCAAAGATTGGACTGTATTTGCTCGTGTCATGCCACCAGAACACATTTTTACCACTCTGCATACAGAATAGGGCCGTGCAATTAATCGGAATTCAATTACAATTACGATTATTACACTCCACGATTACAAAATTGGCATAGTCGTAAAAATCGGTTCTTAATATGCATTTATATCCAATGCGCTATATTTGTTTACGCAAGGAAATCATTCTTGAACTTATACAAAATCATACTTGAATTTATACCGCAACACAAAGCAAAATATCGACCAAGTGGCTGTCTGTGACTCAAAACGCTCTTAAAGCGCAAGTCAACCCAAACATATTTTTTCAAGAATATGTTTTATGCAAGCCCACTAATTGAAAAAAGGGCATTCTGATAAATATTGCGTTTGCGGAATAAGAGTTATCGACTTGTTTTTAGCCATCTGTGGGGGCCGGCCATTTTGTCACTTCTGTCGATTGACAATGACATCACAACTTACTCAGGGCTCAGGTACCGACTAATCACGGCTGACCTGTCTTCCCAAGCTGAGCCGTGATTGGTCGTTACCTGAGCCCTGAGCACCGGTGATGCCATTTTCAGTCGACAGAAGTGACAAAATGGCCGCCCCCTGAGATGACTAAAAAGGGTTGGATTTTGCTGCTTAACTCATAGTCCACAAACGCAATATTAATCAGAATGCCGTGTTTCAACTAGTGGGCCGGCTGGGAACATATCCTTGGAAAAAAATCTGTTTGGGGTGACTTCTTCTTTAAGGTGGTACATACACTCCCAAGTCAAGGTAGCACTGTACTTCCTTGTTCTAACGTGCAGATGCTACAAAATGTGCAGTATTGCCTATCGCACTTTTGGCAAATGGCAAATTTGTTGGCGTTCAAATGATCTCACAGTGTGTTCAAAAATCGTCCTTTGATCATTTCGGATGTATTTGAATTAAAGCATGAGGGAGGATCACGATATCTTCATGTTTTTATATGATCTCTCTCGATCGTCCGTTTTCACTCGGCGGGTGGGTCTGAAACGTATTCCTACGCGACGGTTGACTGCATCGACCGACATAATATGGACTTAATTAGATGAGCGTCCCTCACCGGGTGTGCCCCCCCCCACCCCGCCCCAACTCCCCTGTCAGCTGTGGCTTGGGACACATGCTTAGAATAGCAATGCATCTATAGTGTAGCGTTACATTGAAGCTACCTTATGTGGCGGCTGCGCAACTGAACACTTGATATGAATTGGTGCCTGAACTAAAGATAGCAAATTCCATCCACTCCAGCCTTTTTTACCTTTTATGTCCCTGACCATACATTAAAAATAAAACAAACATACCGCCAGCGTGTTCAGCGAGGTCCTGACAATATTCTGCCCCTCACCCGACTTGCATAAACCAAACAGGCCAGGCTCTGCCCGACTTTAAGTAAACTTTCCGCATTTGGAGTCCAGACGCACGTTTCTCCTGTTAGTGTCTGCACCATATCAGTGGAGGCTGTCCGACACTACCATAAAGTTCTAAGATTGGGATAATGACTAAGCCCTGAGTACTAAAGCCCCCCCCCCCCCCCCCCCCAAAAAAAAAGTTTCTAAATGACTTTCTTATAAGCTATGTTAATAGCTTTAAAACATTGAATTATGCCACAAACAAGAATCAAAAACAGTTGGACCTTGACCCTTGTGGTTTAGACAGCTTTGGCAGCATTTTTTGGCCTGCGAAGGCTTTTTAGAAAGGTCACAAAAAATTTGACCGGGTGAGTACCCTACTTTATCCAATTTTGCCAGTCCCTCCGCCCTCATTCATAAAATAATCGTCCTCCGTCCCAGTCCGTTCCTTGTCCTTTTAAATCATTAGCTGGCTAGTATCATGAGTGGATTAGTGTCGACCATGCTAGCACACAACCTCCATCGGTCGCCAGACTACGGAGCCTGCCGGGGGACATATACGCGACAAAACTATTGCGTTTTCTAAAAAATATATATATTTTTTTAAAACTCTTGCGTTTAGAATGCAATACATTTTCAGCTTTGATTGCGTTATTTCACAATAGAAATAATTATTGCAAAATAATGCAATGTTATATTAGGAGGAGAACGAAAGACTTCCACTTCCGGGTTGTACCTTTAAATGTACGGTGGCGCTGGCATAAGCATGTATGACGGTTTGGAGAGATTTTTACACTCTAGAGATGTCCCAGAAAAGGACATACCTTGCATACAAAGGGATAAAATATGTACTAAATGTTAACAAAACAAAATTGCAATCCAACTTTTTACGGCCGTCTGTACTTGACACAGTTAAGGACGATTGCAGGGACGGACGAAAACCCATTTCTGTCCTTGCTTAGTCTGTACTGTAAAAAACATCTCATCCTGCGTCCTCTGTCCTCAAAATGGGCGTCCGTCCGGGACAGACGTATGGACCATTCCATCCCTGGGATGGAATGTCCATCTGTGGTTCTACTGGATAAAAATGCAAATAGCTGAATGTGTGACTAGCGAACCACGACTAGGTTTTGGGTTGCTGTACAATAATCCGCCACGATATCGCGGTTCACGCTTGTCGGTTCTCCTACATCACAGATTTGGCTTGATGACTTTTATTGGGACTATTTCTCAAGGCTTGTGACTTTTGATTTTGATCCGGAAAAAAACACAATAGCGCTCGTTGTTTGTTTGACCGAGCAACCCGAGCGAAATAGAATTGTTACATGGTGACATGTCGCCTTGTGTTTGGGTCAACGTGGAGGGAAGAGGAAGACACTGTTGCTCTCAGACACTTCCAAGGGACCGCGGGTCTGTCGGTGTTGGCTGACACCTTCCCTTAACAGCAGTAATCCACTCTTTCTCCTCCCCCGTCCTTCCTTGTTTTCTTCTTTACGAGAAGCTGAAAAGTTCTTCCCCCAAACTTTTCATTCCATTCATGTCTACAATGGAAAGAACTGTCTGGTGTTCACTAGAATTGTGAAGACTTGACTGTAAAACAAAAACGTTTCATGTTGGGTTTTTTTTTTTCTTCTTCCTTTTTTTGACGCTTTTTGTGTCAATTAAACCTCACCCTCGGCTCGGTGTTTAATTTCCGGTCTGTCACGAAGCTGTCCTTCAATTATTTAAAAAAAAAAAAAAAGTCCGGCATGTAACATCAGGAATATTTATCTTACCACTACTTATGGCATCAGGAGACACCCAGTTGATTTATTATGGAAGCCCTTTAATGTGGACAGCTGTTTCCTGCAAAAAAAAATAGGTCATGGGTCAAATTAAACGACCTTGTTCCTTCTTTTTTGGGCACAAATTGAGATACAAGGCTTGGACTGCAGTGTGAGGGGTGGAATGTAAACGTTTTGTTTAGGGCTGCAACTAACAATTATTTCCATAATTGATTCATCTGTCGATTCTTTTGTTGATTAATCGATTGCTCATTTGGTCCTTATCCCGTCAGAAAAGTAGCCCAAAATGTTGATTGTTATATAAAAATAGTACTTGCAAAATTCATTCGTTTTTGCAAACTTTGTGAAAACATTAGTGCTTCTTTTGCACTGACACTTTATTTTTACATTTTTGATTGAAACAGCAAATAATGATAAGCTCAGGCCTGTGCGAAAGCCACAGGTCTAAGGTCTCAAATTCTTTTGGAATGATGTTTCTATCTGCTACAGGGGCTGAGATTCTGTAGGTGTTGAATTTCCAGGAAAACTTCAGGTTTTCAAGGATAATTCCAAAGTCCCCCTTAGGTTTTGGGGAGCCGTTGAGCCAGGCGCTTTAGGCCTTAATGGGTGGCAAAAATGATCTGATCTTGAGTAAGTCCTCCCCGGCAGTAGTTGTTGCTACGCTGAGGCAGTTTGACACATTGGCGAATCAGCTGCATCTGAAAGAGAGGTCTTAGTTTGTTCGCAAATTCTCGTCATTGTGTTAAATAAAATTGTATCTGTCAAAAGTACAAGAGGCATCGGTGAGCACAAGGGATGTAACAATGAATCGAAAATCGATTCACCCCAAAAATCGATTCAAAATGGATTCACCCCGATTAATGCATTCGATTAATCGAAATTCACCTACAAAAAGATGTCTTGAAACGCTTTCTCATTCCAGATGCATAGCACATTTTGAATGTGTTTCTCAAATGATGCTTTTGCACCAAACATCATTTCGTATTGCGTTTGTGGATGGCTGCAGAACCACACTATTTTTCAAAAATCGAATCGAAAATCGGGAACTGAAAATCAAGTCGAATCGGGGCTTGACTGAATCGTTACATCCCTCGTGAGTACTCAGACTAAATACTCGAACTGGTATCTACTGGTCTGAAAAAAAAAAAAGCTGTAGTAAAAACCTGTAGTCCATACAAGCTGGCTTCTCTTTGTTGCCTCTCAGCACGTTTCATTGCAGTCTAGAGTTTCTGATGTTTTTGGCATACCTGCGCTGCCCAAAAGGTGAATTCTGCAGTATTCAAATAGTATTCGAGAACCAGTTTCAAGTTTGTCTAAACTTGCAGTTGTCGTATAATGGGCGGCCAAAAGGAAACTTGTTTTTGGTTGAGAATGTTGATAAATCTGCTTTTGGGACTTTTGTCTTGAACTTTAGTGGGATGTCTTTGTCACTTCCATCAACGCCGCCTATCTGCGCGACTGGATCTGCAGTCCCCCCTATCATTACCAGTCTAGCCACTGGAGGGCTACAACTGTGTGGCAAGAGGAAGGACTCGGGGAGTGGTCCGGGGGGGGGGGGGGGGGGGGGGTCAAAGCGACCCCTGACCCCCGGTGCCATTAATCACTAGGCTCCTGATGGCCATGTCCCTGGGGGGAAATCAGTCCGGGGCAAAGGATGATGGGAGGTGAAGCCTGCAGCCAATTACAGATGGGCCGGGAGCAGCTGAGTGGACAGATCAGGGCTTTATAGAGAGACGAAATGAGCACTGGGTCTCCGTGTGAGCCCTGTGGGGCTCCGGTCCTTCTCAACGCCACGTCATCACCGACTCTCTCCGCCTAGTAAAACGGGCAAGACGGAGAAGCCGCAACAATTCCAACGGCAGAAATGGCCGCCTTTGATGAAAGCGCACTTGGCTCCGCTGTGATCAAAAGAGGTGTTTGGCTCGGTCCAATTAGGCTGCTTAAGAGTTAAACGGCGCAGATGTTGCACACCAAAGGCAACAGCAGCTTGTTGACTCTCTGGACACAGCTGTTGCTAATGTGATTTTTTTTTTTTTTTTTTTTTTTTTTGGGGCCACAGAATTATTAAAGGTGCGCCTCCATATTGCGATCGCACCGGACTGAAATGTGAAACCTGGTGTTGACTATTTAATGCCGTCTAAGGTTTCAAACACAGCTCTGCACCACTTAGGATAGGCACAAAATGAAGTCAGTACAGTACGCTCCCACTATTGGCGGCGACTAGGGATCGAGCCCTGCCGCGCGTAATTGACCGCGCCCCAAATAATGTTTAAAATTGCCTTTATGAATACACCGTAAAATATGCCCCGAAATATGATTGCAAAAGACTTGAAAATCATTTCAGATTTACCTTACAGCATAAAAAGAAATTGCTTACACCAAAATTGCACATGCAGCGATGACTCTCCATCGCTTTCACTAACAACCCAGGCTAAACTTGGCTTTTCGATATACAAATACGCTAGGCTTTCAGTATCCCATCAACATACTTCGTGACACCAATCGCTACTATCCTGATGGCCAGCGCTTTGGCACCACCTTGTGGCATCTTATAGTAGGGCTCCTCGATTATGGGGAAGAAAAAAAAAAAATTACGATTATTTTGGTATTAATTGAAATCACGATTATTCAAACGATCATTTATTTTTGTTGCAAAAAAAAAAATTTTTTTTTAATGGATGTAAAAAATATAAAGACAAATACATGTATTTAAGTTATTTTGGACCAAACAAAATGGATAAAATTGATTATACAATTTTTTTTTAAAAGTGCAAATGTATATGTGTAAACAAACATCGTGCGTTGAATAATAACGCATATTGATAATCGGGGTTTTTTTTCGATTATGCCAATTTTGTAATCATGGAGTGCGATAATCGTAATTGTAATTGAATTTGGTTAATTGCACATCCCTATCTTATAGCAAACATGGCTATTTTCTGCTAAAAAAAAAAAAAAACGCAAATAGGTGAAGTCATGAATAACAAAGCAGGAGAGGCGGGGCTTGACTCTAAATGCTCGATCCGTGTCCCTGGTGCTGTATTTGTCTGACATCGCTGTAAAATGGTGACATACATGCTTTTCATGGGACAACAAGCGCTGCACCATTGACTCAATCAAAAAGTCCCGTTTTAAAAAACACATCTGTCTCTGTACACGTGAAGTGTGGCGCGAGCTGTTTGCGGCCTCACTAGCAGCTGGCCAGGCCATCACCACGTTTGGGGGGGCAGGGGGCGTGGGGGGGGGGGGGGGGCAAAGCGCTGTCATTTGTTGTGGGCTCATTGTTGCGGCTTGAAAACATGGCTTCCTGCTGACCTGCACTTTAATTCACACACGAATAACCCCTGGCTGATCTCTGACCCTGCTGGTCGCACTAATTGTTTGATGCGGGTTTGATGCTGCATCAAATAAGCGACCGCCACGCAAGGCCACCGCTTTTGATCCGTGTTCTGGAAACATGGCAAAAAGACAATAAAAACACACTTTCAGGCCTGGCGGGGATGTGTCGTAGTCACCCAGCTCTGGACAAGCTCCTATTGCACTTGTGTTATTTGTGATGTTACTCCATAGTAAGGATGGACCGATTATCGGCGGGGTCGATTATCGGCTGGGTCGATTATCGGCGCTAAGATTAAAAGTCCAATCAAGTTCAAACAGGGTTATTTGGCGCTGCTGGAACTTCCTGCACGCTTTTTTTTTTTTTTTTAACTTGAAACAAAGATGATGAAATTGATCTAGGATGAGAATAGTTGAAGTAAAATATTTACGTTTAGAGTTAAATTTCAATCCGCACTTTTATATTTAACGGTTGTAAAATGATGGATGTTGTTTAAGACAAAGATAAAAATTCAAAGCCACCTGTTCAACTGATGAACATTTCTGTTGAAAATTGAATAGGAGAAACTGTCAAAGTTGGAAAGTCTTTATTTACTCTACAAAACTTTAGGGAGCAATTTGTTGAAGTACTCATTTCACTTTCTGAGACATGCTGCTGAGCCTGGTAAAATTGACGGCAATATTTTTCCTTTTGCTGCAAATAAATATCGTCTCTAAATATTTAGCAGCTTCCTTGGCTGCTAATAATCGGTATCGGCCGTGAGAAAAACATATTGGTCTCTACTCCTTAGTAGGGCTGGGCAATATGGCCTTAACATAAAAATTTGTATTTTTTTCTCAAAAATCTGGTTTCCAACTTTTTTCCCCCTTCGCTCCCCGAAAATGCAAATCGCTGGTATTATTCAAAAGTTTAACTTTCGTTTTCCCCTTATCTGTGCTTTGCTTTATTGCTGCTGACATTCGACTAAACAAACTGTCGCCCAGCAAGTTTTTCCCCTCAAGCTTTAACTTGCCTCAACTACCACAGAAATAGTAGAAATCATTTTTTTTTTCTTTACGGATAATGTGGAAATAGGTGCATTTTCGATGTTTTAGTGACAAAAAAAATAAATAATTTTGTCAAAATATGGCTTGGGCCATTATTTTATGAGGGTGACGATATGTACCTGTATCGGTGTTTGTTTGCAAAGGAAGCTGGCACTGTTGTTTTGCCTGGCGTTAACTGGCTTTGCAGATTAGACCAATGTTCCCCTGCCACAACATTTACACTATCTGCAGCTTTGGTGAGCCAAGCAGCGTCAACACCTCGACGGCAAGCTTCTGCGATATTCCGTCGTGCCTCCATCTCCAGTCAGAACACACTTTGGTCGACCTTGCATTTGTTTGGATTACGAAACAATTGCTCCCCGTGGGAAATAATGAAAATGGAAACTATCCAGGTCAAACTTGTCGCAGTTGGTCTTAAAACTTTGAGTAATTAAAAATGACTTACAAATACTGCTTATATTCTTAAAGTGGAAGTCAACCCAAACTTTTTTTTTTTTTTCAAAAATATGTTCTATGCAGGCCCACTAGTTGAAACAGGGCATTCTGATTAATATTGCGTTTGTGGAATATAGCAAAATCCACCTGTTTTTAGCCGTCTCAGGGGGCGGCCATATTGTCACTTCTGTCGCCTGAAAATGACATCACAGTTGCTCAGGGCTCAGGTAACCACCAATCATAGGTCAGTTTCAGAAAACAGGTGAGCCGTGATTGGTTATCCAAGCCCTGAGCAACTGTGATGTCATTTTCAGTCGACAGAAGTGACAAAATGGCCGACCCCAGATATGGCAAAAAACGGGTGGGATTAATTTTTATTCCACAAATGCACTATTTATCAGAATGTCTTGTTTCAACTTGTGGGCTTGCATAGAACATATTCTTTAAAAAATATATGTTTAGATTGACTTCCCAGTTTAAAAAAAAAAAGAAAATAGGAATAAATCCATCAGAAGGTTTTGTCCAAATTTGCTTTTATGTTTTTGAATACATCATTTTAGATTATTACATTTTAATCCAGAATATTTGAAGAAGGTTAAAGACGTGCCAGGTACACGTGCGGGCAACTTGTATTTTGGGTATTCGGGTATTTTACAACTATTACAAACGGTCAACCTATTTGAAACCGTTGATGGTCAAACTCTAGCTGGTCAGATGGACGTGTGAACGTTTTTCCAGTTCGAGCCACATTTGACATTTTACACAGGCCTTGTTTTCGTACATCCCCACAACACACTCCCATTCTGTTTAGCGTGTATCCTCTATGACTTGCTGTACGCGCCCCATTGTTGACACCTAGAATGAGGAAAGGGCAATGCCAGAAAATGCTTTACTGCCATCACTTCACATGACATGCATGTGAACGAGCATGTAAACACGAGCCTACTCCCATTAGATCTTGTCAAATGGAAAGAAAAAAAAAATATTCGTATCACAATTGTCCATTCACGCAGGCCAGCAGAAATGATAGAGAACGCTGTAATACGCGTGCAAGGTTAGTCAGTAGCAATGCCTCACATGCACAAAACAATTTTCGGAGCGGTTGTTTGTTGGTGCTCTTTTTTTTTTTTCAACGCTACTCAACCCCCACCGAAAATTGGTCTGGTGCTGAATGTCAAACAAAACCATGGAAACGAAGACCATTTTCTGTATCGGCGCAGTGCATCATGGTAGGGCTGCTCGATCGTGAAAAAAATATTAATCGCGATTATTCAAACCGATTATTTATTTTTTGCTACAAAACAAGGAAATGCTTGAATGTACAAAATATCAAAACAAATAGCATGTCTTTGAAACTATAATTATATAACAAACAAAAGCTATGAAATTAGTCATTATGAAATAATTAAAATTAATCTTTTTTTTACGATTATGCCAATTTTGTAATCGTGGAGTGTAATAATCGTAATTGTAATTGAATTTCGATTAATTGCACAGCAATACATCATGGGATATATTGCTTTTCACTTTTTTTTATGCATTGTGTGATACATTGGCTATGTTTACATGGACCGAAATACTTGAATCCAATCAGCGTAATTTTCAAAATGTTGATCCAATTAGGACTTGCGTGTTCAGGCATCACACTTTCGACCGAAAGAAATTATTTTGACATGCGCATATTGACCAAATATACCGGAAATAGTCGTAGAAGCCGTAGCGATTTCCGTGTCAGCAAAACATCTCTCTGTCCATTTGTACTTTAAACGTTAGCGCTATTTCGCGTATTTTTCTTTTGTTCGCTCTGCTTCTACTAGCTTCCTGGAATAACAGAGACGCGTACAACCCACGTCGCAAACGTGCACGTTAAAGACGGTTTGTTCCGAAATTTCGTAATAAGTGTTCTCAGACGCGTAAACCGCCCCTCTCGTTCGGCATAAAATCTTGATCGGAACGGGCTTGATCGGGTCCGAATATTCTGAATGGGGTGTGTACGTGAAGAATTTTTCTTCCGATCTGGCTTGTAATGCCAATAAATGTGTCCCGTGTAAACATAGCCTGTACTTCTTATACATTAGAGCAGCGCTCCAAAACGGTGACCTCACAAGATAGGGCTCTAAACAGTTTAGTGGACAGGGAGTGATTATGAATCTTATTTTCCAAAAAGTCCACTTGAAAGGTTTTAAACCCAGTTGTCGTTGAACAGCAGTGCGGGACAACCAGACCCTGGAGTGAAGAACCCGCGTCCGCTTCAGAATGGGACTTCCTGGCCCGAGTCGGGTCCATTTGCCCACGTAGCCGCCATTGCACGTGTCTTAGACATGTTGCTAAAATGAATCAGGGCTAATCTGGGTGACCTGATCGCTGCGATTCGCCCAAGTCATTAATGAGTCCAATTCCAGGTTAAGGGGCTGAAGGATTGACGGGAATTAACCGGGCGGGGCCACTCTGCGTACGAGTGGCCCCGTATGTGTGCCTCGGGTGTGTGGATTTACTGCCGCAATCCTCTAAATGAGCTTCATTATACTGGACTATCCTGCAGGTTCCACCCACTGCTGTCTGTGGATTAGTGGGCTGCCGCATTTCCGATCAGCCCCCACCCCCCATCCCCCACCCACACTGAGACGTGTTGCACTTTTTGGATTCTCTTACATTTGGGTGTCTTCACTTTATCTCGGGATGCGGCCCCACCATATCCCACCTCAACATAAATTGAATAATCGTTGTGTGCTGCCACATTTTTGCATGAACTTTTTTTTGTTTTGTTTTGTTTTTTTTTTCTAATTATCTATGTTTTGCTTTGAATGTTTTAAAGCACTTTGAGTTGCATTTTTATGTATGAAAAGTGCTATATAAATTAAAGGTGATGTGAATTAATTGTGTTATTATCTCGTTCAGTGCCAGACATTTTCAGACCCTCTTTTATCCTAACGTTTGAAGAAAAAAAAAAAAAAAGAAGAAAAAAAATTCCTGCGATTGAATGGCTGGACTGTGAAAAGACAAATGAATTCGTCAATGGCAGTGAATGAGTTAACAGTATATACTAACAATCAACGACAGGGGGGGAATTGTGTCATATTGTAACTGCGTTGTGGCCCCCGACCAAAATGAGTTTGACATGCTCGGTTTGGCGGAACAAAAGTGATGATAATTGCGTTCCCCCGCGTCGGTCTGTCCGAGGGCATCGTTTTCAACGGAGTAGCAAATTAATGAGTCAACAATTGAAAAGAATAAGCGATGGGCGGATTGGCAACACCCTCCCCTCTGACCCCGCCCGCTCCCCACCACACGCTCCCTGCAAGCTTGAGTGCAGATAAGCTTTTGACGAGATTAATGCATCTGTATCAAAAGTCTCTGCTCGGCTTTGTGTTGTTTGCGAATCCCCTTTTCCAGGTCAAGCCAGATTGCCTTAACGGGGCTAATGTGTTTTCAAGCCAAATTTAACAGGCGTGCAGGACACATGCCAGCCTGATTGCCACCCTCGTCGTCCTCGGCAGTGTCCCGGATTACCAAAACATTAGCATTCCCCCCCCCCACACACACATTTAGATCGTGGTAAAGCGGAAAAAAAAACCATAAAAAAAACATGGCATTGGATATCCTCAGTTTACTTCCAAAGGTGGATGCAAATCTGGCATTGGCGATTGGAATCGTTGATGCCAGACAAACGGGTGACGCTAAATTGTGAAGAATGAAAAAAAAAAAAATCAGGCAGTTTAACGAAGCAAAACATGAAATTTGATAGCCTTGTCTTTCATGAGTAGTACCCACCCAAAAAAAAAAAAATCTCAAGAAGCCTGTCAAGGTATAGGAAGTCCGCCATTTTAGTTTGAAGCAGTCATTGTGCCCGTTCCTCGGCTTCCTTGTAAAGTCAAACCCCGATAGATTGTGTCCACATTCGAATCATTTTATACAAGGTCAACTTGTTCAGGATTTGAAATTTCAGCCTTGCGTGCGGCTGGAACAAAACAGCACGCTGAAAGCCAGCGTCAACCTTGTATCACGGATACGTTCATTTGCGTACATAACTATTTGCTACACCCCTAACCCCCCCCCCCCCCCTTGTTTTAAGTGCTGACAAGCCTCAACAATGGATAACTTGTCTGGCTACTCTGTCACAAATGCATGTGCAAACAAGAAATTCATTGAGATTACAACCACGTGATGTCTTTTCCGCGCAGATGACTAAGACAGCGTGGAATCACATATGTTTTTTTTTCTTTTGTTCCCCCCCCCCCCCCTTCTTACGCCAGGCACCCCGGTCAACCGCATTCCCATCATGGCCAAGCAAGTGCTGGATCTGTACATGCTCTACAAGCTGGTGACGGAGAAGGGAGGCCTGGTGGAGGTCATCAACAAGAAGATCTGGAGAGAGATCACCAAGGGACTCAACTTGCCCACCTCCATCACCAGCGCCGCATTTACCCTGCGCACGCAGTAAGATAACAAAATGGCCGACAACACATTCTGCAATCTTGAAGTGATTGACTTCGACTATAATTAGCGCTCAGGCACCTGAAAGGCCCTGAAAACTTTTTGGATCGGATAACGACCAATCATAGCTTAGCTTCGGGAAACAGCTCAGCCGTGATCGGTCGTCATCGGAGCCCTGAGCAGTTGTGATGTCATTTTCAGTCGACTGAAGTGACAAAATGGCCGCCCCGTGAGATGGCTAAAAACGGGTGGATTTTGCTGCCTAACTCATATTCCACAAACACAATGAGAATCAGAAAGCTTCTTTCAAATAATGGGCCTGCATAGAACATATTCTTAAAAAAAATATATTTACATTATGACTATAATTAAAGGGGACGTCATCCTCTTTAATTATAGTCATAATGAAACATCTCGGCTTTTTTTTTTTTTTTTTTTCTCTCCGCACCATTGCAATGCGGGGCTGCTCATATCAAATGCTCTCACGAGCCACTCTCGTGTTTGTGTGACTCCTCACCGCTGTCGCTGCACACGCGCCGTTCGTCCCCGCCACTTTCCCATCTCCCGCCCAAGCCCCCCGCCGTCCGTTACACCGCGCTGATCGGTCACTTTTGATCCATTGATGGCACCGCGACTGAGGTGGCCGCTTGAGCGACAGCCTGAAGCTGGACAACACTTCAGACGGTGCCGCCGTACGGCTGCGAAAGCTGCAATGGACTGTCACACCGCACTGTCCACTAATAAGGATGCCCTAATGAAGCCTCGTGTATTTTTAATGTGCTCCGCAGGCTCTATCTAATGGATGCCGGGGCTCTTAGCGCCTTATTGATCCGCCGTGATGCAGTCAGCATACATAATAATACCGCATGTTGATTTGAACCCGCCTTCTAACGGCAGGGAGAAAACACTGGAGCTGTGACTCTGCATATACTCCGTGACGTCAGCGCAACGCTCGGCATGTTTTTGTACGCTTGGACACGTCGCCGTCCCTCGAGGCCACAGCGGAAGAGAGCGTGGCTGTCCGCGTATTTTGCAGCCAAGCGCAAGGCTGCGGAGTAATAAGACCGCAGTGCTTAAAACGCGCGCTATTAACCTAGCTCCTTGAATCTATTTGAACTCAAGCCATTTGGCGTTTGCGTCCCGTTTTCCCAGGTACATGAAGTATTTGTACCCCTACGAGTGCGAGCGTAAGGGCCTCAGCTCCCCGGGCGAGCTCCAGGCCGCCATCGACAGCAACCGGCGCGAGGGCCGCCGCCCCAGCTACAGCAGCAGCCTGTTCCGCTTCTCGCCGTCGCCCAGCGCCGCCCCGCACATCCTCTCGCCTCCCAAGATGCACCTGTCCGCCATCGGGCCCGGCACCTCCGCCGCCCTCAACGGCCTGCAGGGCTCGCCGGGGTCCGTCCTGAAGAAAGGTAATAGAGCCGTACACTCACTGGACACATCATTAGGTACACCTGTCGTAACAAGAATAGCATGCTAACTTTTAGTATTAATTCAACATGGTTTATTATTGTGGTCGTATAGAGAATTGTTTTAAGTATTTGAACATTGAATTAAAAGGGTACATGTCCATATTGGTTGTTGATGCTACAGTCGGTTTGACCCAAAGTGTTCCAATGAGAAGATGGTCACTGACTAGATAGAGAAATGGCTCCCTCTGTTGCCCATTTTAAGTAACTGCAACTAGCCCTTGCATACAGTCCAGTGTTACTTGTAATACTGTGTTCAATGCTGCTGGGCAGTGGTAAACATCCCAAGTTCCAGAAAAGTCAACCAAATAAAAGATTGTCTCACTGACAATTATCAGTGATTTTATACGCAACTTTGGGGAAAATTTGAGAAACCCTCAAAAAACACTGGACCTACATTTTGAGGGTGGGCGGGGGATAAGCATTTTTCATTTTCTGCAAAATGTTGATATTGGTGTTTGGTAGTTAATTTATCAGTAGTTTATGGGATAACCAAACATTTTTTCTAACACATAAATAGCAAGTTCAGGATCAGCAAGATGTGTGAGATTTCAAAAACACGTGTTAGGCCATTTCTCACTTCACAGTTTTACTGGGAGGTGGTTTTACCAGAACTAAATTGCACATGACTTTTTTCAGTATTTACCTCATTATGTAGCTTAGTGCTGCGGTCATTTTACTGGAAGTCATCCGAGGGCCAATTGTGAATTACATTGCAGTATGATAAATTTGTGCGCGGTGTTGTATTTGTGAATTTTAATAATAGCAGTTACTATTCCGCCAATGAGATGCCCATACCTACTTTTTTTTTTTTTTTTTTAGCACATAATTGACAAATATGCACTCCAGCATTTATCTTGATACTTGGACACATGAAGTGTTTGACTTGTGTAGCGTGTGTGGTATGCATTTCCAGGTGTGGTGCGAGACTTACAGCAGGCTAGCCTGCCTGGGGCTCCTAAGAACCTTGAGCCTAACTAGTGATTAATAACACACTTCCCACGTCGCATTAACTTTGAAGCCCCCCCCCCACCCCCCGTTGACATCACAAGGTTCCTGTTGAGGACTGTCATTACGCCAGGAATGTGAGCCTGCTGTCAGCGTTAACTAAAAATGCGGACAGTAGCAATTGAGGTGATCTATAACGGCGCTCTCACACTCTCATTTCCCTCCCCCGCCAGATGACCTGACTCCCTCCATCATGGCGGCCAGGCCCTCCATGGCCCTGGCGTTAGGGCAACAGCAGGTGGCGGGTCTGGCGCGCGCCGCCACGCTGGAGCAGCTGAGAGAGAAGCTGGAGACCACCGGTGGCGGCGTGGCGGAGGGCCCCGAGAGGAAGATGGCGCGCCTGGCCGAGGAGCAGCAGCGCCTCATGCAGCAAGCCTTTCAGCACAACCTGCTGGCCATGGCCTCACAGATGCCCATGAACCTGCGCCTCGGGGCCCCCGCCGTCACCCCCAGAGGTCAGCACCCTCCCTCCGCTGTTCGCCAGTCAACCTTGGAACCGACGGGGAAGGAAATGAATGAGCGGGGTTTTTTTGGGGTGTTTTTGCAGATGAGAAGCAGCAGGACATGTCTCTGAGCATCTCCACCAATGGCAATGCCAGCATCACCGTCTCTGTGGAGGTCAATGGCACAATGTACTCAGGTGGGTGCCACCTGCTTGAACTTTCACTTGCGGCGTTCCCGCAAAGAGCAAAAAACAACAACAATCTTCTATGTGTATTTAAAGAGGAAGTCAACCCAAACATATTTTTGGCTCACCTGTTTTCTGAAGCCGAGCCGTGATTGGTCGTTAGCTGAGCCCTGTGCAGTTGTGATGTCATTTGACAGCTGTTTATGAATACACGGCTGTCATGTTGCACAAAACTGGAAATGGGTAAAACACGGCATTTTGTGCCAAGAGCCGATGGCGAGAACAACTATTTTTGTCCGTATGAAGCTCCTCAACTCACTTCAATACACTGTCGTTTCTAGGCACCATGATGCTACTGGATGACAGCAAAGAGTTACTTTCGTCTAAATGAAGCTCACTAAAGATGAAGTCGACCCCAAAATTCAATGCGCCTCCACTCTGATTAATATTGCTTTGGTGGAATAAAATCCACCAGTTTTTAGCCATCTCAAAGGGCGGCCATTTGTCACTTCTGTCGACTGAAAATGACATCACAGTCATGCTCAGGGCTCAGATAACGACCAATCACGGTTCACCTGTTTTTCCGAAGTTGAGCCACGATTGGTCGTTACCTGAGCAACTGTGACGTCATTTTTAGTCGACAGCAAGTGGCAAAATGGCCGCCCCTGAGGTGGACAAAAATGGGTGGATTTGACAATTTAACCCATATTCCACAAAACCAATATCAAGCATAATGCTGTGTTTATAGAACAGATTATTGTAAAGAGGATTTGTTGGGTTGACTTCCCCTTTTACTAAGTGCATCATAGTTGAATGAAACCAAGATGCTACAGCGGCGCATTGGTTCCGCCAGCCTTGTAGTGAACAGTGGAAAAGCGTCAGGCGTCGCATTCAGAGTTGCCATTTTCTTCAATGTGATGACGTCGTGTGTTCCAGGAACACTCTTCGCCCAGAAGGCCGGAGGCTTGCTGGGGCCCACAGTGTCGGCGGTGTCCGCTGCCGCCTCAGCCTCCACCAGCGCAGGCTTTGGCTACTCCGCACCCCCAAGGCAGACCCTCAGCCCCACGTCCTCCTCCTCACCCTCCTCCTCCAAGGGCTCCGGTCCGGCTCACAATGGGTCACCCTAATCGGTCTATTCCTGATGGGCGCCCCGCAAAACATCCCTTCTCTCCCCAATGCCCCGGCCCAGCATGAATATTCTGTCCCGTGAGAAAGATTACAGACTGTTGCACAACAAATACCTCAGAAAGCCTGTCCACCTCTTGGCTGTCCAATCGTGAACACAAAAGCCCGAGAATAGAACATGACCACACAACTATGCATTTCACACACATGCACACACATACAGTACATATGCACACATACACGCAAACTCATGCTAGACACAATCAGCGCAGCCAAAAAACCCACTGACAGGTATCGTCACAACTGAACTTGAATTTTATTTTTTTTTTGTTGCCATTTTGTCATCTTTATTTTTGATTTTGTGTTTTTAGAATGATTTTTATTTTTTTTTTGTTGCTCTTTTACATACCTCAAATCACCCAACCTGCAGTGGTGTCTTTTTACCTCAGGAGCTCGACCGCATTTAACCTCGATTTTTTTTTTTCCTTTTTTTTTTTTTGAGTCAGGTATTTTTTTCCCCAAGCGGATGACGGGACGCCATAGATCGGCACGGGTGATTTCAAGAAAAAATAGAAAATACCTCACAGTCCTTCCCAGTGAAGGGTGGTGGGGGCGGCTCACATCAGAAATGTGCAACGGAACACATGGGACGCTGCCAACCCCCCTTGCGTTGGACCATCCTCAAAATAGAAAATGGCGTCCCTCTCTCAGGAAGTTGGGGAAAGAAATCAAACATGCTCCCCCAGACCCCCAGTGATGAACTTGAAAAAATACCTCATGAGACTCTCCGAGGAGAGCCACACTGCATATACCTCATAGGGCGGCCATGATGGAAGAAACCCCCGGCTGCTGCCCCCCTCCAAGAAGTGGGAACCACAAACAAAATGGCTGCTGCTTCTGCTGCTGGTTTTACAACACACACACCTCATTTCGCTTCCTTTTTCAAAATTTCAGTTGTACCCTTTTTCGGGTGGGGTGGAGGGGGTCTTTTCAACGATTAAGACCTCGGCTAGGAATGTTGTTAAGGGGGATTTCTCAATGCATGCGTACAATCACATGAACTTGAACTGATTTTTAGCCTCCGTTTTGTTATTGCACAGCTACTAGATACCAAAAAAAAAGTGGTCGCCGTTGGTTCCTAATCTAATGAACAAGGCTTTCACGTGGAGATGCAAAAAAAAAAAAAAAAAGCTTTAATCGATTTTTTTTTCTTCCTGAACACAGTTGGCTACTGCCTTCGAAAAAGGTGGGGAGAAAAAAGCGACCAATATGCAGAACAGCGACAAATTAGCCGCATCAGAGCTGTAGCCAGTTAGATGACATCAGTTTAGCATCTGATGTGATGTAGGAAATAATTGTGGGACAAATGCTTTCAACACAACAGGCGGGAGAAAGTATGCATTTAGGCATTGCTGTAGTCATGGCATCACGACATGCTGCAATTGGTCCACTCAATCTGAGAGGTCATGAGCGGGAAAAGATGGACATTTTCAATATAACACGGCCGGAGAAATGAGCTCCACACACGCCTCAGTTACGACTTTGGTACTATTTCGGAAGGTGTAAAATTGCCGGGTTGACTTTTGATACAGAACAGCATGGTGGAAATAGGCAGGAAAATACTGCCTGTAGCAGGCTGTAGCCTCTTTCATGTATGTCGGGTGTAAAACTTTTAGACACAAGGTGGCGCCCCGCCTCTGTTATGGCTCTGATGCTACCTCTGAATGTGTAAAATTAGTCAAAAGTAGACTTTGGCCCGCTTTTTATAAAAAGAAAAATGCTGGTCAAATGCCTTCCATACACTTCGAGAAGCTTGGTTCATCAGAGCCATAACAAAGCATTTAGACGCTTTTTTTAACAGAACCAAGTGAGGGCGGGACAAAATTACGACATCCCAAAATCAGTTAGATGACGTCATTGACAACGCCACAGGATAAGTGAGTAAAATGGGAAAACTCCACACCTACGTTTATACACAGCAGTGACACTGTAACAAAAAAAACTGAAAAATCCCAGCTTTACTGTAAAAGGGGCTACAGTCTGCATTCCGTTTTGATAAGCCGATTGAGTGTTTATTCATTGTTCTTCTAGTGTTCTATTTGGTTACGAATGAGTAAAAAGAGCATACTAGTAGTACATGAACCATAAATTAATAATTGCTCAAGCAGCATACCATAAGTGGAATTCGAAATTCTCCCTTGTTTAGTTGCCACCTTGGCAATGTCCACGTGTGTCCTGCAGAGGGCAGCATTGTCCCACAGAGACTAAGTGCATTGTACTACAAGTGAACATTGCTAGAGGCTGCTTTAAAAGACAACGCTGTATCAAATGAATCATTTTTTAAGGTGGACATCACGCAGACGTCACATTAGTTTGGTATTTATTTTTTTCTTTTCTCTACCAACTGGCTCTCGTAGGAACCACGTGGATCCGTTAGGCTCCATTAAAAAACCTTTTCGGCCTAGAGATGACTGTGTGTGTGGGCATGTGTGAGCAAGTTGGGCTCCATATGGTATGTAGCATACATTAGCATTTTTAGATTTCACACGGATCCCGTTTGGCTACGATAAGCAGCCGGTTTGCTGACAATCCTCTAAAAAGCCGCTAGACAGCTTTAATCCCGCTTTCTGCGATTTTAAACTACCAAGTCCCTGGTAACTCACTTGCTGCATGCTAATTTATAAATGACGTTAGCATCAGTAGTGTTGGTACATGTCCTGTTTGCCGACAATCCTACAAAAACACCTTTTTCTACATTCTGGGATTTGAACTAGCAATTCGTTCCACTAGCCAACTTGCCGGCTGCTAATGTTATCGATGACATCTGTGTGAACAAGTTGTGCAACAGACCTTTGGCGTCAGTAGCGCTGATATATGTCCAGTTTGCTGACAATCTCCCCAAAAGCCACTGGAATTTCTTAGGACTTTTTGGGATCTTAACTAGCAACTCCTCCTGGCGCGCACTAATGTTTGTTTTATTTGTTCTGATATATACCTTAGCATCATTAGCGTTCATGTGGGTGGACTTTAGCTCCTAAAAAAGCAGATAGTCCAACAAAAAAAAAGGACAATAGTGGCTGTTTTCCACTATCAAGAATTTGAACTACCACCACTTAACGCGAGCTGGGTGCTAATGTTATCGATGTGTGAACAGTAGTCTGTGAACAAGTTCTGCTACATACTTTACCTTAGCATCATTAGCACTGGTGTACGCACACTTTGCTGACAATCCCCCCCAAAAGACACTACAGTATATACCTCTCTTTGACTTTTGGGGATTTTTTTTTTTACTAGCAACTCCCCCCACTAGCTGATTTGCCGCACGCCTATGTTTAAGTTAATTAGCATCATTAGCGTCAATGTGGGCGGAGTTCAGCTCCTAATAACGCCCAGTGCCGACAGTGTTCGTTTTCCGATATCAGAGATTTGAACTAGCAACACTTCCCGCTAACTGACTATCGGGTGCAAATGTTATCGACGTGTGTGAACGCGTTCCGCTACATACCTTAGCATCGTTACTTAATTACTACTAAACGGCAAGTTTGTTGACAATCCTCCAAGATGCTACTAGCGTCTTTTCAATTATCAACGATGCGAACTTGCAACCCTTCCCTTTAGCTGACTTGCTAATGCACAAGTGATGCCACTTTACGCTTTTCATGCGCGGTAAGACTGCGATACCGTCACTTCCGATATTAGAAGATACTCGATAGAGCGTAGGTAGCATTAGCATTCAAGGCTAGCTCAATCTTTAGCAAATGCGGGTATCGTAATACTTCTGACGTCATAGAAGAAGCTGTAAAAAGCAGCCCCTAACCTTTTCATACCACAATACCTCAATGCGGCTAGCGTGAACGCTAAAGTAAACATCAAAGGAAGAAGCAGCGCCTCCGCTTGGCTGAATGCTACTTAAGACTGACTTTGTTTGCTGTTGCATTTTGGGAGTTTCTGTTTGTATGTTTTTGTTTGGTCGTCAGTAACTGCAGCCGAGCTCGTTGCTCGGGAAGCTGTCAAGTACTGCGCACGCTTTAAAAAAAATAATTGCAGGGGTGTTAATTTAGCTTTACGATTGTTTAAGAACTAACCTGATCTTTGTTTAAATAAAACTTTTAAAAAAAAAACTAAAAAAAAAAAGATATTAAATGAAAAAAAAGCAGGCGCATTATGCAAAATGGTTATCAGATACCTCATTTATCAATTTCTTTGATGTCGTCTTTGGCTTGTACAATGCTCCGTATATTCATTCAACTGTGGGGTTTGTGCATATTTTTGTACTGTTATTATTACACGGATATGATGATGATGATGATATGACTTCTATATAAATATATTATAGTTTTTTTCTCTTTGATTCAAACAACAAGGAAAAAAGAAGAACGTGGACAAAATGGCGGTGAATGCTTGTTAAAACGTTTGTTTTTTTGTGCTGATTGTATTTAAGAGGAGCACTTTTTGGCAAAGTGGTTTTCACACATTCACTTTTGTTCATATGGTTAGTAATATAAAGACGTGGTTCTCAGGGCTTTAAACTTGTTTGTCATGATAAAGTTTTACTTTATATCTTACTTCCTGGCCTGTTTCTCTTTTATTTAAAAAAAAAAAAAAAAAACATACACACACAATTACTTATTTGTGTTCTTTTGTTGACTTCTCCAGGCAGTTCCTATTTGATAAGATAAGAATGCCTTTATTCGTCAGTTTTTAATGATTTCTAATAGCACAATGATAATACTAGCTTTAATTAAGCACAATTTTATTTGTGATATTTTTGAATATTCTAATGTTACTATTTTTATTAATTGTATTTTTTTTTTACTTCAGTGTTGTGTCTAGTATTGCTTTTTTATGGCAAATGTTAGACATTCCTTATTTTTATTGGACACCAACTGATAGGTATAATTTTAAATAGAAGGGCTTTCATTTTTGTTTTGTTTTTAATGCGTATTACAATTTGGTACAAATAGTTTGTCATAGGCAGAACCTCCTCCCTCCTATTGACCCCCTTCACGACCTGACAGATTCAAGGCCCGATGTGTAGAATTTAGTGCCACCTATGGTGAACTAATAAAATGCAACGACCTAAGATCAAAGTTTTGAAGAGCGTGCACTACGGGGTTCTTCGGAGAGACCATACATCGCAAGCCTACCACCAATTTATACAGCAGGGGTACAGGCAAAATGTTATTACAAAAGACTTCTAACATTCCCTCAAATGAGAAAGTAAGTGCATTGCTTTGGTTACACGTGCCTTAGTCATGATGTGGAGGAACTACGTTCGCTAAGTTGGTCTTCTTGGTACCCGTAGCAGAAAGATGCCGAGATATTGCAGCCTCCTGTCGGGGAGGCGCGCTCTATTTAATACCTACGCTTATATTAAAAAAAAAACCTACATTGATGTGATAGAACTATTTTTTTGCATATTACTGAAATAAATAGTGGATTTTCAAAATGAATGAATTTGGAAAAATCGTAACATTCTACACACTGTCAGTCTTATGGTCCGCAGGTTATTTGTGAGTCACTCAATCTTGAAACCTTTAAAAAATACTTCACCAGAACCAAAGCAAGAACTGTAGAAGTTCTGTTATTTTTGAGTGCTTAATAGCAGCAGGGATGTGCGGCCAGGGCTGGGACAAGGCAATATGGTCTCAGACAAGGGAGGCAGTGGCGCACTGCCCCCTGGTGTTCTTTCCTTTCCTCCGCATGTTTGTCCTAGTCGGAAAGTGCACTTAGGACGCCCCTTTGAACCGGGAGGTAAAAACAAAAAAGATTCTGAGTTCGCCGACCAACTTTAATGTGACGTCACTCGACAATGGCAACCCAATGTAGACAAATGAATAGGAAAATAGAATTTGCATTATTATAAACGTATATTTGGCTTTATTTCATCATTAGCCATCTTTGTTATATATTCGCCTCGAACGCTTTGAGGTCGGAACTGGGACAGTCCGAATAGGGATAGATCCGACTCCATCGAATGCAGCATCAGTCCGATTTACCATCCTTCTCGAATGCAGCATTTCACCAGTGGATTCGAAACGTCATGCACAGCCTACATGACGTCACGTGCGCCTGCTTAACGTAAACAAGCAGCTGTAGCGGCCGTTGACGAGTAACATTAACATGCAGAAGAGTTAAATTGACCAGTCCCATTTAGATCTTCACTTCACATATTCAGTCACTCCTAAAGGCCAGGAAAGGGACTCGAGAAAACAGTGAGTAAACTTTACCATATTATGTTGACATGATAATAGCACAACAGTCATGAATGATAACGCAAACTCATTTTTTAATTCGTCATCGAAGACAATACTTTCGTTTTGTAAAATAGGCAAATGTACTGATGGATGATGCGATGCCACGCTGCAACGTTTCCCTTGCATATCCACAGCAGTTTGAAAGAGCATCCGCCTTTTTGAGAGCGGAGGAAGAAGACCAGTTCGCGTTGAGTAACACGCGTCATCATCATCATCATCATCATCATCATCATCGATCTTCCTCTTCTTCACCATCCCGCCTGCTGAGCTGAACGCGAGGCCGGCGGCGGTGGCGCGAGTGTGCCGTACAGCACCGGACCCACCATGACGGTTGACTTGGACAAAGAAGCGTACTAACGGCGGATTAAGAGATTCTACGGCAATTGGAAGGTAAAAACGTGAGTGACACTCGCAGCTGCCGGTCCGGCTAAATCGAAATCACCATTAGCTAACGGGCTGTTGCCACAGTTACCTTGAAGAAGTAACGTGCTGGTTACTTTACTGTTTACTTGCTTTAAAAAGTAATTAAATTAGATTACAAGTTACTTTAAAGCGACAATGTGTAGGATGTTTAGATTTTTAAATGATCATTCATTTTAAAAACCCACTATTCATGTCAACATTATGCCAGAAAATATGCTCTATCACATCAATGTAATTATTTTTATATAATCGCAGGTGAAGTAAACTGTATATTACATCGGGCGCGCCTCTCCTACAGGCGGCTGCCATCTTTGTGCTACGGATACTCGGAGACAGATTTTGCGAACGTAGTTCTTAAGCATCATGGCTACTGCATTTGTGATTGAACCCCCACCTCTGGTAACGAGTAGGGATGTCTAAAGAGTAATTTATTGTGCAGTAACGCGGTACTTCATAACGCATTAATGACATCACTGCTTGCTTAAGGTAGCTCAACATCGCGCCAACACACATTTTTGACAGTCGATTGCGTAGACATTTTGTCCGCCACGCGCGGCAATTCCGCCGCATGCTCCTGCTAGCAGTCAAGCAAGCAGCCTGCAAGAGGTTAAGAGCAGCTCAAATTTGATTCGTAGATATCAGTTCCAAACGTCGTAAAAAAATGATGTTGAAAAATCCGATTAATCACGATCAATTATGGAAAATTTTGCGATTAATTAGTTCAAAAATTTCAAGCGCTTGACAGCACTAGTTCTAACAAATTGATTGTTTTGATTCTGTCAGCCATAGTAACATGCCCTTCAATGCATTTGCAGCTTCCATGGCGCCCCCTGCAGGAGTACCTGCCTGCTGCAGCCCACCTCCAGTTCCTTTGTCAATTGGAATGGGTGAGAAAACAAAAGGCACACACGCGCGCGTTCGATAGTAACATCAAGGAAGAACTCGCAACATGCGTGCAGCCGCCATTCGTGGTGACTCTCGACGAGGTGGAGCTGGTCCACTTTGAGCGCGTGCAGTTCCTCCTGAAGTACTTTGACGCCGCCGCCGTCGACAAGGACTACAACAAAAAGGTCACCATGATCAGTGCCGTGCCTGTCAACTCCCTGGACCCCATCAAGGAAGCGGCTCAAGTAAGATGGCCGTTGCCAAAAAGGCGCCGCTGCGATTTCCTCAACCTTCTTCCCGCAGCTCGTGCGACATCAAGTACGCGGAGGGCATCCAATCCTTCGACTGGACCAAGATCATGAAAACCATCATGGAGGGCTTCTTCGAGCAAGGAGGCTGGTCCTTCCTAGACCCGGAGAGCGAGGTCCTTGCCCACTTGCTTTTTCGCCGCCACACCCTCGGCTCATTTTGTGCCCTTTGCCCCATTAGGGGAGCAGTCCGAAGAAGAGTCGGATAACGAGCTGTATAACCCGTCTGCGGATGAGTTTCCTAATTTAAAAAAAAACAAAACAACAACAACCGTGTATGTGGCCACTAATGAGCAGGTAGTAAAATTGAACAAGACCTTTGGGTGAAGCCCACTGTCGTCGTCGTCGTTGTCATACGCAGCCGACAAGGAAAGTCATTACGAGGACGAGGGCGCATCCAACAAGAAGAGAAAAAAACGCTCATCGACACTGCCGCCGATCAAGAAGAAGAGGCGGTCCTAGACGTCTGCCTCGCACCGCCCTCCTGCACTCTGACTGCACCGACTAACGACCGACGGACTAACTGACGGATTTAACTGACTGACGGACAGCTCCAGAATGCTCCATAGTAAAATGCTCACCTCTGTGTAATTGCAAAAATCTATTTTTTGTTTTTGTAATAAAATAAGAAGGAAGAAATAACTTTGGTTTGCAGGGACTTTTTCCCGCCTCACTAATTGCAAGTACCAGCAAAAATGGGGATTTTGCATTTCTTGCCTCCTCGGACTCTCCATCATCATTTTCTCTTTATAAATGGAAAGAATGGAAAACAGAAGCACAATATGGGGAAACATCCACACACATGTAAATGAATGTTAATTGCTGATTTTATGTGATGCAATCAACGTCATAGTGTGTCTCCCTTATTGTGAAATCCCCCGCCCGCATTACCTCACGTGACGACCGAAGTGTCGTGTGACTTGACTGGATTGTGGTCATCACATACATGCGTTTGTAGCACACATATCTGTCTATCACATAGCTATTTCACATTAAAATGATCTTCATAAATTATGAGGACGTTTTTATTTAGCAGACTTTAAAAAATTTTTTTTTTTAACTCGCTTAGTTTGGACGTTAGCTGTCCGTACTCGTAGATGTTTATATGTGACGTCACCTTTGAGATGATTGCCTCCACGCACCTTGGAGGACACATTTGTTCGATTTCTGATTATTGACTACAGCGCAGCTTTCAACGAGCATCCCATACTATTTTTTTTCTCATGCTTGGCACAATGGCACCAGTGGAGCTCCAGAGTCAAACTATATTTCGTCTGACGGATATTTTCTTTTGAAGTCTTTGGGACCACAACCGGAAAACCGGATCTTAAAGCTGGCGTGTAACTTGACACACAGGCGGATGAGGTGGAGGAAGAGGAGGGCATTCAGCGTTTGGGAATGCCGTGAAGACCACCATCACCACCGGGCGGGCGGTGCGTTTTTTTTTTTCCGCTCGCTTCCCCGTCTCTCTTCCGTGTTGTTTAACGGTGCCAACTAACGGAATGATTCCTCCGCGGCGTGTTCACCACAAAGCAACTTTCGTCTGGAGATGTTAGCGGGGAAATGAGCAACAATGACCGCCTTCCTGGCTCGGCTGGGCGACTTCGGCGTCTCCTCCTCAGCTCGTTTTTGGCTAGCATGTTTTTTTAAATGCCTGTCAACTTAGCTTGTGGCATGCTAAACGCGGTTAAATAGCCCCAATCCAATATTTATTTAATTAAAGTCTTCCTTTTCAGCCTGGGTGGATTTACTATGAGCACAAGAAGAAATTAAGTGGGGTTGCCTGTGAAATATCCCCCGCCCCAGCACACACCCGTGGTCATGCCCGGTGTGTGGAGTAACAGAGCCGGGCGAAGCTAGCTGGCTGCTAGCGGAACAGCCAGCGGTAGTTTCGGTATTTGGATGATCGTGAGGCCGATGACGAGCTGATCGGCTCGGCTAAAAGCAGTCAGCATGGTCGAACCCAGCCTGGACGACTCCAACGTCAAGGTGGCGGTCCGCGTTCGGCCCATGAACAGGAGAGGTGAGCGACACTTCCATTCGGGAAACGCGTTCTTTTACATGAGCAACTCTCTGTCAGGGTAGATTTCGCTAATTTGCAAGTATGTGTCATAATGATTACCTCCCCCAAGGAGTTTTGCTTGTCATTGACGTGGTTCTGGCTGCGTTTTTTCCTTTTTGATATATAATGATCTTAGACGTTTTAACGATGGGCAGGATGTTAGTGGTTGTTCCCCAGCCTTTTTTGGAGCCATGACACATATTTTAGATTAAAAAAAGAAAACTTAAGGCACACCTCCCAAAAAGGAGTCGAAGCACAGGTTAGTTATGCATCTTCTGCCATTGAATAAGAAAACATTTCGTTGCTCTGCCCATCACTATATGTCACTGGCATAGATAGGTGACAAATAATCGTTGGGAGTAAATAAATTGCTCTTAATTTAGTGTGAAACTGATTGGGAGTCACCAGTTAAAGTTATGTCACTTTTTAAAAACAAAAGGTGAAAATACGATGTCACCAGCAACAATTAATTAATTAATTAACAATTCATTCTTTCCAAAGAGAGTGAAACCATTGAGTTGCATTTGAGAACACACAAAACAGTTTTTCGCCAACAGAAATTGTGGTAACCATCCGTTTCGGGATCGTTAAACCTCTATTGTAATATTTTAGCATTCTTAACAATGACCCAAGTATAAATCAGGACACACACCTCACGCTCATGTGAACCCAACCATAAGTGTTTTCCAAATCACTGTGTTGTGACAGATTATCAGGTGTTCAGAAAGGTGGTTGACTTCTAATATGTTTGCTGTCTTTGACAGATGCATCATGGGAAATGAAATCAGGTGGAAAAAAATTACCATGATTAAAAAAAAAAAAAAAAAAAAAAATTCTCATAACCAGTAATGAACTTTCCAGTCCTCCCTAGTAAGTAAAGCTCTGGTCTTGTGCTCACATTCTGCTGGCTTTTATGACTCACTGTGCCAACTCAGCGAGTCCCGTTCCGAAGGGACCTGTGGCCAAAATGCCACAATATGTCACCCATGGCTTTCCAAGTAAGGCAGCGACCATATCGATGTAATGTTCCACCTCGTTTTATAATTTTATATTTGGTACGAGAGCTAAATGCAAAAGTCTGCACGGGAACCCTAATTACGTTTAGAGCAAGATAGCTTGAAATTCTCCTAAAAATGAAAGATCCTCAAAGGGATATATTAAAAAAAAATCGATGAAATAAATATACAACAGTTTAAATTTTTTTTTTTTTTTAGGAAAGTGAAACATCAATACTTTGTGTTCTTTTCGGACACGAGGGACGCAGACAAATCCAGTAACAGTTGAGACCAGGGGTCGGCAACCTTGAACACTTAAAAGAGCCATTTCGACCCGGTTTCCATGGAAAAGAAAACACTGGGAGCCACAAACACTTTTTGACATCTGAAATGAAAATGTTGCTTTTCTTCCAGGAAAAGCAAATTACAATTGCATTATTCAAAATAAGTTTATATTTTTTTTGTTTTATTTCCCCTCTGGTATTTGTACCGATACCAAGCCATGTTATTTTTTTCCCCAGCATTAAATTGCCTGGCCACAAACAATAGAAATAAACGTTTTTTTTCTTTCTTTACAGATAATGAGAAAATAAATGCTTCTTCTCTGGAAAGTGTCCCTTTTTTTTCAAAGTGTGTATGCAAGTAGTAAGTGACCTTAATAAATTAACATTTTCGATCAAATTGCCCGGCTCTCTGTTGCCACCTTTCTAACGGCCCTTTTCTCATGTAATGAGTTGTGCAGGTGAGAAGACCTGAGCAAAATGTTGCTGTCTTGGAAGCACACTCAGTACATTGTGTTAAAAGTTTTTCAATGTGGAATCACTGCTTCAGCGACATGTAAATAGGGCAGCTTGTCTTTGGCAATGTTCATTGTGACTGCCTTCCTCCAGTCTTCTTTTCTCCTCATACACAAAACAATGGAAAATTGGTTCTGCTCATTTTGTGTTCTACTTCGGAAAATTCACCCGTTGAAATAAGTGAATCAATACATTTTAAAATGTCGCTAGCAGGGATGGAATAGTTGCTAAATATAGTGACCGAAGCATTAATTTGGCAACCCGGACTGTGCTTTTGTAAACTAGATGCTCTCTTTTTGCAACTATGTTGTTAGGGTTAAGCGGTGCATGTGAGTGAATATCCACTTTGATCGCACTGTGGAAGAAGAATAAAAATACTTCAAATCAAGCAATAAAATCAACAAATCCCCTAGCCATAGTTACGCTCCTTTTTCGTTAAAAAAAAAACAAAAAACATTGATTATAATCCTGTATTGCAATATTATCATGGGTAAAATGTCGAGACTACGCCATACTGTTTACTCTGCATGGCTCTAGTTTCCAGCACCACCTGTTGCTTTGGCATGCACTTGACAGCCTGTAAATGCGCTTGGATGTGTATAGTGGCTATTTATTTATTTATTGTTTATTAAGAACGTCCAACCCAAAGGCAAAAGACGGCTGACACACGACCGCTAATAAATCGGCAGCAACAGCTGCTCGGAGGGGGGGGGGGGGGGAGTCGGGGTGCAGACGACGCTTTTAATGCCTGCCGCTCCCCCCCCCCCCCCCCCCCTTTTTGTCGACATTAAATCACATCGTCCGATTCACGCTGTCGTGACTGGCCAGCTGCCAAGGCGGGCGTCGCGTAAAGTCAAGGAGGGAGGCATCATTGTCAGCCGGGGCCTGAGCGAGCGATTGAGTCAATGCGTCTAGACATTCCTGCAGTGCATCTCGCGCAGTCGCTGTTCTTAAATCAAGCTGCGAGGGGAACCGGTCACGAGGGAAGAGAGGTGACAGCTCGCTTCACACGCGCTGGCCACACCAGTTCCAGGTGGGGAGGAAATTGCCGATTACGGGGGGGGGGGGGGGGGGGCTCTTGGTGAACTACAGTGGTACCTCGAGTTAAGAGTTTTTCAATGTTCGAGCCAACAGTCAGATAATTTTTTTTTTTTTTTTTTTTTATGCTTTGACTCGCAAACGTGAGACACAAGCACTCTGCGGTAATGGTCGTTGGACAAGGGACTTTCACTTGTATCGCGCTTGTCCATCTACAAACACTCAAAGCGCACTCGAACCCACAACCTCTGGTTTGGCAGAAAACCACGCTACCACTGTGCCATGGTGGCAGTCACGTCACGAGTAGCGCTTTGGCAAATAGCGAGCAATTCTTCAGAATAAGGAGGCTTCAGGCTGCTTCTCACTACTCGTTGAAGTTTACTGTCAAACTAAACGGAATGCTAATAGAATTACAAGTATCTAAGCAACCAAAACAACTGCCCAAAGAAAGGCCCTGCTAGCTTAATGCTAACATACAAGGGAAAGCGCCATTGACATGCTAGTTGCAGTTTTAGAACTCTTTAAGCTGGTGGTCCCAAACACTGGTCTGTGGCCCTGGCCATTTGCTAGCGCCCCCCAGATGGACTAGAAAAAAAAAAATTGCTTTTTTAAAATTATTTTACTGTTTGTAGTGGATGGAGCATATTAAAAAAAGTGGGTGTGGCTTATATTCAGATGAGCTCAATAGTCTGGAAATTAGGGTATGTTCCCTTTTAAATAGTGAAAAGAAGAAAAGCTTATTGTCCAGTGTCCACTCACCATTTCAATGGCAATTTTTTTTTATTCTCCCGGTTATGAAATGTGTTCATAGCGAAGTCCAAACAGTCCACGCATTGACTTTTTAAAATTTTTTTCCAGTGACAAATGTTTCATTAGTGCTCTCGTGACTCGTGGCGCATATTCATTTCGTTCTGAATCTTTGCGCCCAAAAGCGTACTTGCTGTTTAAAAGATAATTACAAGTTATTAGTGATAGCTGTAAACCTGACCAAGAAGAATTGCATGTGGCAGGAGACTAAGCGGCTTATGAAGCCCGTAGTTGACAGTGCAGCTGAAGGCAGTCCAATTGACTTTGGAAGCAGCAGCAGATGCCACGTTTCCACACCGGAACGCTTCTGACTGAACGGAGCTGCTGTGCTAATGTCAAAACACTAGCGTGTTCTTTAAAAAAAAAAAAAAAAAAAGGGGAGGGGGGGGGTGTCAAAAATGAAGGTTGTGGTTTAACATCCCAATTTGAAGACAGTCCATTCTGAGACTCTGGTCATTAAAAAAAAAAAAAAAAAAAACTTTTCCTTGGAAATCATGTAAAGTGAATTCATTTGCTCAGTCATAAAAATGTTATTCACCGGACGAGCTAGGTTTTAAGGTTTCCATTTTAAACCCTTGCTATTCCAATTTTTGACCATGTTACATTTCCAACATGGATAGATTTTATTTGAAGCTGTGCGTGTGTGTATGTGTGTGTGTGTGTGTGTGTGTGTCAAGGGATATGTTGGTGAAGCCGGCTCGGCTATAATAACTGGCCAGAGTTTTGCCAATGAAACTCTGACGTTCTTACTTTCTCATGAAACAGTGAATGCTGCTCGGTGTTGTAATCTTTCAGAATTGTGTCCTTGTAGCATTTGTCCACTACATGCTTTCTGCCAAATATTGGCGTTGGCCTCAAAAAGTCCTTCTCGGTCAGGCCATATAACATGTCTAATCTTTGATTAATAACACTGGTCAACCGCAATTTTTAATCAGGGATGACCTGTTTAAGCATTTATTTAATGATGCATTTCCAAAACTTCCAAGTTGTGTTTGATTATGGACTCACAAATTTCTAGAGATGTTTTGTTTCAACTTAATTTTTGGGACGGACACACTTTTAGAAGTGTCACTGTAATTTGATGAATTATGTGAATTATCGCTAATGGTCACTTGGTCACCGGTTACACAGCTCAATAATTTCCACATGCAAAGTACCCGCTTGTTCAGTCCAGGTTGAGGAACGGCAGTGTTGTGGCGGGCAAAACGGGACAAAGGCAGGAAGGGAGTGAGTTGGAGAGAATATTTGCTAATGTTGCGTAAGAGCCTCCGTGTTCCCATGGCCGTGGCCTTCGAAGATCAGAGCGATGGCCAATCGGCTTCCCATGTTTCTGACCCGAGCGCCCTTGTAGTCACGGCGATGCAGGAGAGAACCGGCCAATGGAAAGTGGAAGCCCGTTCTGTTTACATTTTACGGTGATTTCACTCTAGCACCCGGTACGGAACACAAACCGAAATGAATTCCTCTGAAGCGGTTCCAAACCAAATTGTTTACATTATAGTTGCCTCCAGTTCGGTACGGTTACCAACCAAGACGAGCCTGAATCTGTTGCATTTTCAGTCGATTAATCGATGAATTGTAATTTGAAAAAAAAAATTTGAATTTCTCTCCCTTTATTAAAAAAAACATGACATATAAAGATACGTTTACGTGGACGCATTTATTCGTATTAAAAGCTTGATCAGAATAAAAATGCATCATGTACACCCCCCCGTTCGGAATATTCTGACCCGAACAAGCCCATTCCGAACAAGATTTTATTCCCAATGAGAGGGGCGGTGTATGTCGATTGATAATCCGATCGGCCCGCATGAAAACACTTATTCTGAAATTTCTGAACAAACCGTCTTTACCGTGCGTGTCTGCAATGTCAAGTGTACGCGTTTTTGTTATTCCCGGAAGCTAAGAAGCAGAGCGAACAAAAGAAATGGCGGGCGCAAGACTGAACTGGATACATTGTAGCTCCATTAGGACGTTTTAACGACGTAATAGCGCAAACGAGAAAAATATGCGTAATAATGCTAACGTTCAAAATGGAGCTGGATCGAGAGATGTTTTGTGACACGAAAGTTGCTGCGACGACTTCTTCTTCTACTACTACTTCCGTTATATTTGGTCCATCTGCGCATCTCAAAATAATTCGTTCTGATCGAAAATGGATGAAACACGCAAGTCCTCATCGAATCAATATTTTTAGTGTCCATGAAAACAGTGCATCCCATCACAATTTGAATCCGAACTCTGATCGGATTAAAGAAATTGTGTCCATGTATGTCACATTGACGGCGCAGAAATGCACAAATGTATAAAGTGCATTAAAAAAGGCGCCTGGTACCAGCTTGTTCTCACTTTCTGACGGCCATAGGAACGGCCAATAATAATACAATAAAACTACTCGGCTATAAAATTAGCAGAAATATAGCACTCACCTTTTTTGACCGTAATTTTCCATTGCTTGTAAAAGCAACCATTTTTCGTACCTGTTCAATTGTACTGTATAAAAGACATCAGGAAAGAGGTGGACAAAGTTGACTCAATTTTGTGTTTTTTTTTTGTTGTTTGTTTTGGGTGCGGTAGCAACAACGTATTCTCATGCCACTGCATCGAATTTCCTCTCAGTAAAAAGTTTTCATAATTGATTGCCCACCGTTTGTTTGATCGTTGTAAACTAATTATTCCCCACCCCCGCCCCTCCTTTAAAGTAGAAAGGCTGATCACTTAAAAACTACAGTTGCACACACTTTAAAAAAAAAAAAAAAGTCATCACCATCCGAGCTTGTTCGTGCATGCTTGGGAACAGGGAAATTGTAATCGAGTGAGGCGATTGTCTATTTAAAAGCAGAGCAGGATGAATCAAACATTTGAGTCTGCAGCGAATTCCAGAGGAAGGTGCGCTGAAGGGGCGGGAAAAGACTCCCACCTCTGTTTCTTATCAACTAGCCTACATAGCAACACTTTGGAGAATCAGGATTGGGCTTTAAATATTGCATATTATGCATTTCGCAAATTTCAGTCATTGTCCAGGTTATGTTAGTAAAACCACCCGACACTTTTTCAGACATATTTTACGACTTTGTGCATTGATGGGTGGGCAAGTGGGTGACGTAATTATTTGTATACGAGCGCTTCAAAAGTCAGTTGTCCCCGTCAGAAGCGCAAAGAAGAATGGACACAACATTAGGACCCGACTACTCCTTCTGCTGAGTTGCCGATGACCGTCCCGGTTTTCGATATTAAACAAACACTTCAGGGTCGTGCCGACTGTGTGCCCTGCTGTATTGATTAACTTCAAAACCCAACTTACAAGCAAGGTAAAAGGTCACGTTGCAGACTCCGCCCTTCCATTTCCCAAAAGGATGTTCCGCGCTTATTGTGTGTGTTAGCATTTTTTCCCACCTCGCCATCAAAGTCAGCCAAGGTCCGATTATCACAATTCGCTAAAAGATGACATACTGTATGATTCAATTTTCAAAACGAGTAACTTAGATTATATTAACCGATCTGAGCTTGACATGTAACACTGCAATCATTGTTAGGATGTCACAGGAGAATAGATGATTTCAACTCTGTTTATTAACGATATGCACTGTCTGACTGTCCTGTCCTGTCCTGTCCTGTCCTGTCCACAGAAAAGGAATTAAACACCAAGTGTGTGGTGGAGATGGTGAAGAACCAGACCGTCCTCCATCCCGCGATGGCCAACCTGGGCAAAGGCGACTCCAGGTACGTCCAGTTTGTTGCTTGGTGGGAATATTCGTCAGTCTACTCCTGCGTGTTGCTTTTGGAAGTGTTATTGTGGCACGGTCAGCTTTTGTGCGGAATGCAGCCTTGTCGTCACCATGCAGCAGTTGGCAGGGAAAAATGGAACGAGCGGCAATGGGCTCGGTTTGTTTTCCTCGTCCGTTTCAAGCATCCGCTCGCTTTTTATGTTTTGTCCACGCGAGCGAATAGGGGTGTCACAAAAAAAAACGATTTGAATCAGAAAATCGGATTTGATTGCAAGGATTTGAGTACACTGAATTGAATCGTTCCACTTTCAAACGTATCGACATGCGTATCGAAGAGTCTTTTATTGGAGAAATATATCTTTTGAAGGAAATGCTACTTACAATCCTGACAAGTTAATGTACGGTGTATAAAATGACAACAAAGAACTCATTCCATCGTACGCTCTTGAACTGAGCCGTCCCGTATCGAATCGAATCATCATCGAACTGTCCTTGAATCGTATATCGTGAATCGTACTCCATATATCGAGATGCTTAGCGAGTCAGCTTTTATTGGGAAGGTACATGGTAAAACCAGGGATTATCAGGCGGGCCGATTATCGCTGCCGTTATTGTGCGTTTTGACGAATGTCGCCATCAACCTTTTTAAAAAAATCTGATGGCTGATAATAAATCAATTTAAAACTTGTGTTGAAATCAAAACAAAGACATGTGAAAGTTAAATTTTCTGTCATTTTGAAATTTTGGAGAACTTCATTTACTGTCAAAAACTATATGGAGTAATTTTTTGAAGTGTTTTCATTTCACTTTTTAAGGCATCCTGACGACACTGGGTGCTCCCTGAACCTTTTGTTAGAATTTGATAAAGATGTACATTGTCAAAAAATTATGGAAATAATAATACCCCAAAAACCTACAATATGCAAATCTGAAAAATTGTTCAATAAACATAGCTTGAAGACGTTTCAACAAAGTTAAGAATTAAAAAATTTTTTTTTTTTTTAGGTTTTGATGCCAAGATTTTCTTTTTTACGAAAAATTAATATCGGCTCCAAATATCGGTTATCGGCCGCCTTGACTCCTAATAATCGGTATCGGCCCTGAAAAAAACATATCGGTCCATCTCTAATTCATATCTTTTGGGACATTTTTGTTTGGTGGTGTACAGTGACATTTTTCTATTGTAAAATATGTGCTTTGACTCAAAGTTGAGGGAAACACTGGTCTCTGAAATGTGTACGATACCCATTTTTGCCTCTTTGTAACGTCAGTGTTTGGATAATCGCCCACCCGTTGCCCCGGTATGCACTTGACAGCCCACTGCCAGTGCAGAGATATTTTTACAACAGCCAGTCTGAGCCGCAAAAACTCTTGACGGGGACAAAGTTTAATCACCCCTCCGTCCCTAATGAGATGGCTAAATCAACAGCCCGACTGGCGACTACATATTCTCCATTCGGAGCAAGTCATCTGTGTCGGAAGAAAGGATCTCGTGACTGGTGGAACAGACTGGGGAAAAAAATAAAAATAAGGGAATGAGGCCGAGTTTGAGGCCTCGGCCTGGAAGAAAGACAGAGGCCAGACAATTGCGCGTAAAAAAAAAAAAAAAAAAAAAAAAAAGATGGACTCCGCTCAGCCTGTCTTTCTCCCACCGCGTTGGCTTCCTCCCTTTTTTCTCAAGTCTTCCGTTTCTGAGGCAACAACACGCGGGTTGGGGGGGCTGCTTAGGTTAACTCCGGGTCGACTCCAGCGACCGTGACTCCAACGTTGGAAGTCCACGGGCTCATTCACGGGAGCATCTGTCGACCATAAACTTTCCCCTGGTGACTTTTATATGGAGGCGTGAACAAGAGCTTGGCTGTAGTTTCTCCGGCCGCCTGTGGGGCTGACAAAAGGCCGAGGAAGCAACGAGAGTGCTTGGCCCCGCTGCGCAGATGCTTCTCCGTTTTTTTTTTTTTTTTTGTGCCTCGGCTAAATTTGCATAAAGGAAGGAAAAGGCTTTACCCGGCGTTTGCTCGCCGACAGGAAGTGGGAGGGAACGTGTTGTGATGCTGCAGGTGCAGCTGCACCGCCAAGATGCCTTTTGTCTAAAATGCTGTCAAATAGAAGCTAGAAGCTAAGCTAACTCTTGTTACTTGGTAGACACGCATTTGGGAATACACTGATAACACAATAGTTTCATGGAAAGGATATTGGAATTGAATTTGAACTCATTCACTGCCATCGACGAATTTACTCGTCTTTTCACGGTTCAAGCCATTCAATATCAGGAACTTGTTTATATATATATTTTTTTAAAATTCCAAACGTTAGTTTAACAGTCTGAAAATGTCTGGCACCGAATGGGTTAAAAGCAATTTTGTTGACGATGGCGCTATCATCATCATCTAATTATCCGATTGCGGCGTCGGTGTGTGAACACTTCCAACAATTATTATCTGTCGATGCAATTAAATGCCAGATCTGTCCTTTTGGCTCTGATTGTCAATTTTGCGGTAACCTTCATCCTTATTACCGTCGAACCAGGAATGATTAACTTGAGTGGGCTTATCCCTGTTTGGACACAAATAAACAGCTTTCCATCCGACTGAATTACATCGAGTGGGATTGTCCCGATTGTTGTTTTGAAAGACTCAAAGCAAAAACCAAGTGCCGCTCGCCGCTCCGTAAGGAGTTTCTAACAAACTTGTTTACTGCTGGTCGGTGACTGGCCGAGTGCCCTACAGTGAGTGCATTAGCTCATTAGCACCGATTTGTTTTGTTTTGGGCTTAGAGCCTATCACGATGGCCGGTATAAATGGACTAAAGTCATGTAAGGCCGGTTTGTGTAATCCCATTGACAGAAGCCGTGTAAAAATGAGATGTGCAGATTTGCCATTAAATTGATTGGATTCCTTCTTTGCTCTGTGCTTGTTTCTTCCCCTGGGATCAGTGACAGATAATTCTTCTAGCATCTGATAGAGAATTAAACCGTTGTCTTGCAGTTATTTTGACGATGGCCATTTATCAGATGACATTGCCTAACAAGTAGCACTGGGCGATTGTGGGGGGGGGGGGGGGGGGGGAGCAATCATGATTATTTTTGATTGTTATTGAACACACAATTATTTGTTGAGTTCAAAACTTAGCATTTATTCAACGACCAAAAACTCAACTTTGCGGTAACTTAAAAGAGCAGCCAGAGAAGAAATTAGTGAACAAGTCAAATACTTTAAAATAATAGCAATTAAAAAAATTAAAAAACAATATTTATTTTATTTGTTTTTTATTTATTGCTGAAAAAGTACACTGGCGTTGATTCTTTTTTTCACCAGTTAACATAATATAGTGTCAGTGTTCGGTCGGCACCCATATACAGCCACTGGGCAGTCAGTGAGTGTATGTAGGACAGGTGTGCACGTAATCCGCTTCTGAAATGACTCAAAACGTGCAATTAGGGTTGCTTAGGCAAAAAAAAAGAAAAAAATATGAATCACGATTATTTTGGTAACAACTGAAATCACGATTATTTAAACGATCATTTATTTTTTGGGGTACAAAACAAGGAAATATGAAGACAAATTTCTTTGAAACACTGTGAATTCCTTTTGGACCAAACGAAATTTCTAAAATGTGTTATTATAAAATTAAAAAAAAAAAAAGGTGCAAATAATAATAAATTCAAGTATGATTTCCTTGTGTGAACAAACAGTGCTTTGGATATAAGTGCATATTAATAATCGTTTTTGACAATTTTGTAATCGTGGAGTGTAATAATTGAATTTCGATTACTTGTACAGCCCCACGTGCAATATGATGCTTGGCCTTCGAGAGGCGCAAGACCTTTTAGTACAGTCTCCGGAAGGCAAAAGATGCTTAAGTCTATATGGGAATATGCCTTTTATCAGGTACTGACATAATATAATATAATAAATACTAATACTCTCATCCCTGGTCAAAGTAGTGTAGTGAGTATCAGGTGCGGCATTGTTGTGGCCCATCTCTTTTTCCGACTCGCCTACCACCTCCTGAGTACAAAAATTGCCAGGTTGACAGAAAAAATGGCGGCTGCAGCTGCCATCCTAATTACGTGTGGTGTCACGACTGCGCCAACTCTGCTTCAGTTGAACATTCCAGTCTCACGCCTCCACTCCTCGTTTCTCCCCACGCAGCCGTAGATGGTACATTCCCCGGGGGGGGGGGGGGGGGGTGAAAGAACAATGCAAGAACGGTGGCAAAAGGGGGGCGGGGGGTGGAAGCAGCCATGCATTAAGATATTTTCTAAATGACGGTGATGAGAGTGGAGGAGCAGGCCCACGGCTTTCTGGCCCATCTAATTCTCGCTACTCATTTGGCGTCGGGCGTTGGGGGCGCGGGTGATGCTTTACCTCGTTAATAGACGTACAGCGGCGAAGACGAGTCTCCTCACCCGCCGACTTCAAAGCTGCCGCGACAGCTGTCATCACAGCAAACGTCAAAGCCCTGCCATGCTCTCAAAGGCTGTCACGATAGTGTTAAAAAAAACAACAAAAAAACCCAACGTCAACAACCTGTGTTTTTATCAACAGTTTGATAAAACATTTATCCGGACCACCGATTTTTATTTTTTACATATTTTTTTTTTATGTAACGTTTTACAATAGGCCCTTGTGTCTAAAAATCATCATCCACACATGATTTATATTTTAGAAACCTTTCCCCAATGGATCAGTGAAACCAGACCAACTCTTAGTTGTGCTGTCGTAAAAGCTTTATACAGGGCATGTTTTAGGTAACTTTCTAAATATTTATTCGTGTAAGGAGAAGGTAACCGCCATATTTTATGACCAAAATAATAATAATGTTATAATAATAATAATAAAAGAACAACCCATGATAAAAGATCAAGATGAACAATCTCAGTTTCTATCATTTTATGACATTGTCTAATTTTAATTTATTGTACAAAAAAAGTAACTTTTTCAACATATTTGGTGTAAATAAACGGTCATGAATATAGGGCCCTGTGTTAGCAGCAAAAAAAAGGAAAAAAGCATCAAAAACCCATAACTTTTATGAACCGATTTCACCAGCGAATCGTGGCTCCATGAAGCTCGATCAACCAAGCTTTTTATTGTGCCGTGAGAAAACCTCAAACATTTTCTGTCTTAAGTTTATGTAAAGAGGAGGGGAAACCGTTGTCGTCCAACTGAAATAGTCAAACTACTTACCCGCCAGAAAATCAATGCAAATGTACATTTTATTTGAACATAAATCCAAGAATTTTCTTTTTCAAATGATATTTTTTCAAAATGTTTTATTGTCTCATGCATGCCGATATCGCTGGCGCTGGGCCAAATCCTCATAAGTCACACTGAATTTCATATTTCTTTTCAAACATCTTTGCTATTTGTCATTGTTATTTTTTACACATTGACCAATCCAAAGTGTTGAAAAAGGCTTTCTCTTTGTCCCAATCTAATGCTTAATGGTTGAGCAAAGTTGGCATTTTTGGGAGCTCTCCGAAAACGTGACCATTTTGGAGGAACAAGATTTTCGCCCGACGCCATCGATATGTGACGATGATTTAAAAAAAAAAAGTGCTATTTTCACCCTCCCCCAATAGTATGAAACCCGTGAGGCCAATTCCTTTCGTTTCCACCGTACACTAATAAACTGAACTGATTATTATTATTTTTTTTTAAATGCATAAATGTCTCTTTTCGCACTGAATTTTCATTTGAATCGTCACCGTCAGCAGGTCCCTGGGCCCATCTGCCGCACATTTGGTGCTGGTGCCAACCATGTCCAGGGCAAAATAGAGGATTTAGGGGGGATGGTTTGATTGACTTTTGTCAAGCACGTCCATTGAAATTGACATAACTGAATAAGACCTTGGCTTGAAATTGAAGGCAGCAGTCAGACATTGTTGCCCATTCCAAGTGAGATGTGGTTTAAGAAGCACGCAGAGATGATTTTTCACATGCTTTTATGTTGACATTTTGACTCCTCAACAAAGCGATGTTTGTGGTTGATGAGGAATTTCCATCTGGGGTTTTGGTGTCAGGTTTTTCAGAAGATCAGACGTTTGTTTGTTTTTTTTTTTTCTTCTGCTTATACGGATTGGGGTGTGTGTGGTTGATACCCAAGTCGCATGAAGAACTAAGTCTGCCAAGTAAAATCTACGACAACTCTCCCAGGGCCACTTTTTCATGGCCAGCGCTCAAAATGACCATCCGACTTTTCCGCTCGAGCAATATTGCAATTTAACATCGGCCATCTGATACAGTCTGATAGGGGCTCATTTGGTCGAATTCCCCAGTATGAGGTCGTCAAATTTCTGGAATTGTCCCAAAATGGCGGCCTTAAAACCACAATGGCTGACTTCACCTGGCTGACTTTTTGCTGCTTGTTGACATTATTATTCCCATCATTTTATGCACATAATCCATTTACGAATTTTCAAAGGCTTATTTTAAATCGAGAACATTTTTTAAATATGTACGCCTCATGAACCAATTAAAAAAAGATGCTAACGAGCCTAGACACTAGCCAGTGGCAGCTGTCGCTAACTCATTCACTGCCAGACATTTCCAGACCCTCTTTAAACCTAACGTTTGAAGAATGTTGAAAAAAAAAAAAAAAAAAATACAAATACATTCCTGGGATTGAATGGCTGGACTGTGAAAAGACAAGTAAATGTATCAATGGCTGTTAATGAGTTCCCGAAAATTGCACACGGCTGCAAGTTTGCGCACGGACATGCTACATAACATTCACTTCACTCATGAGGGATGTTCATTTCAAACACTCCTACTAAAGCAAATCAATCCACATGTGCAAAGTGGTTCAAGTACATTCTATTATGACTATACTTGGAGACATATTTTTGGATCCATCTCTGTGTGGATGTGTAATATATATATATATGTATGATATTCAGAGCATCTTCCCCCTTTCAAATGTCACTTTCACTTCTTATCATAACCTCGACCCACTAACCCCTTTAGCCCCCCCTTTAGCCCCCCTCCCCGATGTGATTCAAAACTACAAGTTACCTCCAGCTATACCAACCCATGTACCATCCCCCAATAGCCCCCCCCCCCCCCCCCCCCCCCCACTGCTACGCTACCACACTGCCCTGGAGATAGCACATAAAACGTTGTTGTATCACATGAGAAGCAGTTAAGAAGTCAACAAACGCGCGCGCACACAAAGGTCAATGAAATGCGCGGCGGGTGTCGCAAGCTATTTCGGGCTCTCGTCTTCAAAAGACACGTGATTGTGATTCTTTGCTGTAAATAACCACAGTACCCCTCACTAATCGATGAAATGTCTTTCCTCTCTTTTCCCACATGCACTTTGACCCCCTGCACGACATGGCCAGGAATCAGTCCAAGGTAATGCCAACTTTCTGACCGTGTCAGCACAGCAGTGAGCTCATTTTTTTTTTTTTTTTTGCTGCTCGTGAGTCACCGCTGGCCTTAAACTTGGAATTGGCTCCCTGTTGGGAACGCCACATAAGCTTTGTGTTGTACATCCACCCCATCGCAACCACTTAGTCGCGTGCATCTGCCTGTGTGTGCTCTTCAGGTTTTTGCCTACGACTACTGCTTCTGGTCCATGGACGAATCGGACAAAGAGAAATTTGCCGGTCAGTTTGCCAAAAACATTACGCCGGCGCTAGGGCTGAACCAGTTGAAGAAAAGATCGAATTGGGATTTTTTTTTTTCTGGCAGATATTGCGATTTCGACTCAAATCGCAATTATTTTCAAATCAAAATTCAGTGTAATATTTCCTAGTGTGCGGTAACATTTACAAACATGACAGAAAATGACATCTGACATACTGACATACTGCTTGCTGTCATAGTTATGTCATTCTCTGTTAACACTGTAGGTAAAAATGTTTTTTTTTTATTTGAATTATTTCACGTTCACAGTAAGGGTATATAAAGCTCAGTGTAAAATTGATAATGAGTGTGTTTCTGAATGGTTATTTATAGCAGAAGTCAACCCAAACATATTTTTTTTAATAATATGTACTATGCAGGCCTACTAATTGAAACACAGCATTCAGATTAATATTGTGTTTGTGGAATATGAGTTAAGCAACAAAATGCACCCGTTTTTTGCCATCTTAGGGGGCGGCCGTTTTGTCACTTCTGTCGACTGAAGATGACATCACAGATGCTCAGGGCTCAGGTAACGACCAATCACGGCTCAGCTTCAGAAAACTGGTGGGCCGTGATTAGTCGTTAACTAAGCCTTGAACACCTGTGATGTCATTATCGGTCGACAGAAGTGACAAAATGGCCGCCCCCTGAGATGGCTAAAAACGGGTGCATTTTGCTGCTTAACTCATATTTTGTATTAATCGTATTGCCTTGTTCCAACTAGTGGGCCTGCATAGAACATATTCTTGAAAAAAATATGTTGGGGTTGATTGACGCTTTAAGTGAGAAACCGGTGACCCGGTTGACTGTGATACAAAAACACGCTTTTTTTTTTTCTTTGAATTAAACGGCTCGCAGCTGATTGATTTGCTTGCTTTGATGTCCACGAGTAGCACGACGCTTCTGATTAGTGAGCTTGGGGCGGGAAAAACCCCGTAGATTTGTTGATCACATGATTGGGTCGTCAGAAATTGTGATTTCCATCAGAAAACAATAAATTGTTCAGCCCTACCCGGCACATGCGGTCAAGATTGATATCTTGATATTTAAAAGCCTCAAAAGCGAGTACAACATGCGTGTCTCTCCAGGTCAGGAGGTGGTGTTTCAGTGCCTTGGGGAAAGTCTTCTTCATAACGCCTTCCTTGGCTACAATGCCTGTATTTTTGCCTATGGACAAACCGGTAAGTTACTCAACCGCAGACGGGGTGAGGCTGTCAACTAAATGCTGCTTGGTTGGAATCTCTGGCAAAATAAAACAAGTTAAAGTGGGTATTTAAAAAGGACGAGGAATGCACCGAAATGGCAAATGGTGGAACTAAATAAACATAGTAGCCACATAATGCTAATAGCTGTTAAAGACAACATTTCGTTGAACGACTTATGGAGCGTATACAGCCGGTATAGAGCATCATAAAACAATTGACATTGCGGTTGTCTTATGATCACGCATTTCAAGTTTTTGCATTTGTAAGTAAGGTCAAAAGCAGTCATGTGTGATCGGCCTTGCTTTTCAATCCCGGCGCCTCATGAATTTTGCAAACATACATAGCAGGGGTGGGTGTCCAAATCGGGTTCCCGAGGGTCTTTTTGCCTGTTTTGTTTTTGATGTTTCCCTCATCCAACACACCCGATTCAAATGATCAGGATCGTTATCAGCTTTCAGCGCAGCTTGCTGATGATCCGATCATTGAAAACAGGGAAACGTTTAAAACATGAAGGACCTTGGGGACCCGATTTGGACGCCCCCGATTTACAGTCAGCCTTGGTGGAGGTCTGCATTCTCTTGAGTGTCTCACACGTATTTTTGCAAGCTTTTCCTCCGGGCTTTCTCTTAAAAGGCGCCTTCCTCCTCCTGTTTACTACGTATGCGTAGGTTCCGGAAAGTCCTACACCATGATGGGTTCGGGGGACCAGCCGGGTCTCATCCCCCGACTCTGTAGCGCTTTGTTCGACCGCACGCAGAAGGAGCAGCGTGAGCAGGAGAAGTTCACCGTAGAGGTCTCCTACATGGAGATCTACAATGAAAAGGTTCGCGATCTGCTGGATCCCAAAGGGTACGTCCACAATTAACCTCTTATATAGTTTGAGCCACACTGACAAAATAAATGTGGTCAAGTTACCTTTATTATTAAGGATATTAATGTAAGTGATTTCTCACAATGATCAGGAAATAATTGAATATCAATATGCAACACTTACATTTTTATTTTTTAGAACTTGTAAAACATTCCTAGAAAATCACATTGTCCCATCACTGGTGATGGCGGTACATGCCCGCAGGCTACTCATATGGTTCCCGAGGCTTACCTACCTAAACTTTTGGTTTATCCGACAACAGGAGCGTGCACATCTTGAAGCTTCAGACTTTGATGATCCTAATTAAATTGAATGACATTTTGAAAAATAATAATAAAGTTGAAATTAAAAAATACTTTAAAAAAGTCAATAAATTACCATTTAATACATTTAATATTTATTTTTTCTACAATTTTATCTAAAGTGGAAATCTAGGCAAACATTTTCTTTTCAATATTTGTTATATGCACCCACAAGTCTGCACAGTGTACTCTGCTTAATTTTACATTGGTGGAATAAGAATTAAGGTGCTAAATCCTAAAACCTGTTTTCAGCCAGCCAAGAAGGCAGACATTTAATTCAACACTGCCAACTGCTGTTGACTAAAATTGACGTCAGAGTGCCCGCGACGTCACAGCTCAACTGTTTCCTGGGCTTTTGTCACGTGACATTCGCAATGCGAGATCCGGGCCACTTTGACGTCATTTTCAATCGAATCTCACTGTAACAATAAAAGCACCATTTTCACATCAAATGGAGCATGTACATTTTATTTCATTATTGTTGTGATAATACCAATAACAGTGACAATTTTTAATAATGCTAATCATTTTATCTGTAGTCACAAAAAAAAAACCCTCGACTCAGCATTTGTGCTTTTCATGTAATTCAGCATCTCCCCTGTTGGAAAATCTCTGAACATGTGATGTTAAGGAAGTGATCGATTTGCCGTTGAAGGCCAGCTGCTGTGTGTGGTCACTGGTTTTGGAGGTTGTCCCCGGTGGCGTTCGGGTCATGTCCAACACTAAATCAGCACCACTGATGACCCAACCTTTGACTTGGCCGGACCTTTGAACTCTTTGCCTGTTTGTGTCAAAGAAGAGCAGACCATCTGACAACCATATGTGCTTTGCCAGTGATGAAGTTCTCAGTCTGAATGAGGGTCAGAGAGCACGAACCGGACCGCGGCCGCGTGGTCGGGAACCGCCACGATCTTGAGACGGGACAGAAAGTCGTCATTGTTCACCATTCTGCTTCTCTTTGCAGAGGCAGGCAAACGCTGAGAGTGAGAGAACATAAAGTGTTGGGCCCATACGTGGATGGCTTATCTCGGCTAGCTGTGGCTTGCTATAAGGTGAGCTTACGGTACCGTATGTTTCTCTAAATGGTCATTTCGCGAGTTAAGCATGAAAAGTGGCCCGTGGGTGCAAGGGCCCGATCATTGCCACCCGCAGTTTTAACTATTCATCATTCTGGTGAAAATGTACTGTATGTTTTTCGCTGTAGCGGTCCCTGACGTAACCCTGCAAAAAGTCACTCAATGGCGTGCCCACCTCCAGTTTGAGTGATCGACACGAAATTGGGTGGGCATGTGTATTGTCACGCAATGGAATTCAAACAAGTAAACACCAATTAGAAGTGGGTATTTTTTACACAGCAGGTTTTGCTAACACGTGGTAATATGGGCGGGGGAAAACACTTTAGTATTTAGAGGATTCGCCATTAAAACGGGGGGCGCAAAGTTTCATTCGTTGCTGCATGCAGCATTCATTTAGTTTTCGTTATTAATTATTAATTGAGATGTGGTAAATGAGCAGCTTTTTTTATCACCCAAAAGTACTCGCGCTGGCGTCCGGTGAAATCCTTGTACCTCAAAAGTCGTCTTTTCAAAACGGTATGTTTAATCTTCAAAGAGAGCAAGTCATTTTCAATATGGTACTTTAAATTGGTTAATAATTTGTAAAAAAAAAAAATAATAATAAAAAAGCACACGTGTCTACTGACCTATAGTATGGATTTGTGAAAAAATGTACAGAATTTACCAAATTATGACACAGGAGGTTTTGGGCCGATGCCTGCAATGTGTTCATGTATGGAATGGAATGTAGTGTAGAAAACAACAAAGTCCCCTTCAAGAACTAAGACGCGCTTCAATCATCGACAGGACATCGAGGTGCTGATGTCGGAGGGCAATAAGTCTCGCACCGTTGCCGCCACCAACATGAACGAGGAGAGCAGCCGATCGCATGCCGTCTTCAACATCATCCTGACGCACACCCTGACGGACGTGCAGTCCGGGGTAAGTTCAATTCTGTGCGCCTTCTCTCTACTGTGGGAGGAAATCTCTTCTTGCTCGTGACTGGCTGCAATTCATTTTGTCACATGAGGCTTGTATAGTTGCCAGTGAAGTGGTTTAGCTTGAAGCCTCAGGCCTCACTGATTTTTTTTTTTTTTACTCCTCACTCTCATTGACGGTCACAAAGCACCCACTGGCAAATTGTTAATAATTAACAGCCGCCGGCTCTGTTTCCAGTTCTTCACTTTTTGTCATCAAGTAAACATGGCTGGATTTACACTGCATGCATGGTTCAAGTGAATAATTCTTTTTTTTTTTTTTTTTTTTTTGGGGGGGGGGTTGAATCAAATCTGAATCTGGTCTCTTTCAAATGTCGATACATAGAGTATAGGAGAAGTGTTGGATAGCTTTGCGGATCAGACATACACAGCTTGATGTCATCAAACTACACACACACAGGTTGGCGACGTGTCTGCACAGACAACACAAATATACTTGGAGCCGCAGTGGAAACCAGCCTTTGTTGTAGGTTGAGTGAGGAGCTTCAATGTGAGGATTAGTCACTTTGTCGAACAAAAAAACGGAAGATTCCCATCAGCTCTCGTGCAAATCTGCCCCAGTCATCCTCTGCTGAGTAGCAAGCATATCCGAGATTGGTCAGACTCTGCGTGGACGTGCGACGCACAATAGCCTTTTGTATTGTCGAGCCACATCATCAAGGGCGCTCGCGGCCTCGAAACATATTTTTCTTAACGCAGCAAATGAGCCACTCATCGCGTGAACCCTCCGCCTCTCTCCTTTCTTCTCTCTCTCTCTCTCTCTCTCTCACGCAGACGAGTGGTGAGAAAGTCAGTCGGCTGAGCCTCGTGGACTTGGCTGGAAGTGAGCGAGCGGCGAAAACCGGAGCAGCTGGAGAGCGTCTCAAGGAGGGCAGCAACATCAACAAGTACGTTTCAGCCACACACGCACACACACCCACACGCACACACTTTTCCGTCAGAGATGGGCAGTCAGGGGGAAGCAGGGGCAGCGGTGCCTCATCTGCATTAGGAAGAGTGCAAAGTAATGATGATCACATAAAATTACGTTCAATGTTAGTTGAGCTGCGCTTTGTCATGATTTTGGTTTTGAATCCAGAAGTGATTAAATTGTCCAAATTGCTGAATTTGCATATTTGCTGTTCAAATATATGGGCGGAACACAGAGTACAGCAACCAGAAGCTCAGCCTCACCCTCACCAACTACCCGCCCAATGGCACCTCAGCAGTAGCTAGGAAGCAGGCCAGCATCTCTCCAACAACCAGTTGCCATTTTGAATACCCCAAAATAACTTAACTCAAAAATAATCGTAACTTGATATTGGCATTTACTGGCACATTCTAACCACAAAATATTTAGTCCTTTTCAAAGATAATAATAATAAAGTGTGACTATGTTTGCGTGCCTGTCAGGTCTCTGACTACGCTGGGCTTGGTGATCTCCGCTCTGGCAGAGCAAGGAACCGCCAAAAACAAGACCAAGTTTGTTCCTTACCGAGACTCTGTTCTGACATGGCTGCTGAAGGTACAAACGTGCACTCCCCCGCCTCCTCTCGCGCCGCCTCTCTTTTGACGTTCCTGTCATTTCTGCTCTCTCAGGACTGTCTCGGCGGCAACAGCCGCACGGCGATGGTGGCGACCGTGAGCCCGGCGGCCGACAATTACGAGGAGACGCTCTCCACGCTGCGCTACGCCGACCGGGCCAAGAGCATCGTCAACCACGCCGTCGTCAACGAGGACCCCAACGCTCGCATCATCCGGGAGTTGCGCGAGGAGGTGGAGAAGCTGCGAGTGCAGCTCACTCAAGCCGAGGTGAGATCCCTTTGCCGTAATCCGCCAAGATCTCGACCGCATCTTTGCCTCCTCCTTTTATTTTTGTTCCGTGCAGTCTTTGAAAGCTCCGGAGCTCAAGGAGCGCCTGGAGGAGTCTGAGAAGCTGATTCACGAGATGACCATCACGTGGGAGGATAAGCTTCGCAAAACAGAGGAGGTTGCACAGGTGACAACGCCAACAAAGTTCATCAATTAAATCGGTCATACATAAAAGTGGGCAGTACGGTAGATTAGTGAATATGTTTTCCTCACAGTCCTGATATCTCCTCTTGGATATTGTCCCCGTGCTTGCGTGGGTTTTCCTTGATTACTCAGTTTCCTAAAATGCGCATGTTAGGGTCTTTGGAGAGTCAAATTTGTTTGCAGCTGAGAGCACAGGAGACATTTTTGTCATTCGTACATGTGCAAAGGGAACATTCAGCAGGCATGAAACCACCCAATCATGATTTTTGGTGTACACTCATATACAGAGGCATCTCCATGCTAACTTTTTTTTTTTAGACTGAAGTGACTAGACTCCTTTCAACTATTTTTTAAAAATGTTTTGCAACCCACAGTCTGTTGTTTTCGTAGGCACGTCAGAAGCAGCTGGAGAGTCTGGGCATTTCCCTCCAGTCGTCCGGCATTAAAGTGGGCGACGATAAGAGCTTCCTGGTCAACCTGAATGCAGATCCAGCACTCAACGAACTGCTGGTGTACTATTTAAAGGTACACTCACAAGAAGCAATAAATAAATTCAGTGGGATAAATTAAGTACGGGCATCAGAAATGCAATGATGTATTTCCTTTATTTTTTTTTGTTTTGTTTTTTTCCAATTATTTTGAGATGGCAGAAAGTACTGTCTTTCCTCAATTAACGCCCCGCCCCCCCCTTTAATCCTTCAGGTATGTTTTGCTTCTTGAGTACACTAAAAACCTGTTCACTTCATTTTAAGTTTAAAAAAGGTGTGCATAGTACATGTGTGTGCGTGCACTGTATGCACGTGTTTGTATAATAAAAAAACAAAGGAACAAAAAGGTTTTTTCAAAACATTTTAAAACATATTTTTTTAAACTTCAAGTGTCAAATTTGAACCCATCACAGCATGAGGATTGATAGCCACCGTGCCTATTTGTTGTCGGTTGCAACAAGTGACAAACGAGTAACAATAATGATCTGAATTCATAGACACAAAGGTGAGTGCCTTTGCTAACCAAAGAAGCAGTAGCTAACCAAGCACTTCAATATTTCAGATAAAGTGAGAAGACTAAAGATGATCTTCTGTCATGTGAAGGCAATGTATTTAACAATCTGACTCAGTGCCAGCGTCTCCATGTTTATTAGTTCCGTTTGCTTCCACCTTTCTCCTTTACTTCCATTTCTCGGTAATAGTCCTTTACGTTTTGCTTTAATGTTGACTTGAATATGGGCAATATTATCTAGCATTCTTCCATAAAAATGCATTCTGCTTCTCAGGAGGACCACACCCAAGTGGGCTCGGCAGACTCCCAGGACATCCAGCTGTGCGGCATGGGCATCCAGGCCGAGCACTGCGTAATTGACATCGGCGCCGACGCCGCCGCCGCCGTCATTCTCACCCCGTACCCCAACGCTCGGTAAACACCACAAACGCAGCGTACAGTACACTATATTTTCTCTGTAAATGTTCTTAGGCTGGCTTTTCCCCAATTTTGCTTATTGCTTTCAAATATTTCTGGGACTGTCTATTTCCATGTACATTTCAAATGGCAAATTTTACACACATTTGAAAGGAGCCTGATTCCTATCAGAACATATCTGATTCCTTGCGTTTTGGGTTTTTTTCATGCTACCGCATCCCAATTGCACCATTTTAACCATGCTGTGTAAATCCAGACCTCCTTACTAGTTAGACGCAATGTGCATTTCGTTTCCTTGAACTTGTGACGTGAAAGTGAAAATGTTGTTGAATCCAAACTAAAATGAAATGTTGCAGGACGTGTGTAAATGGGTCTCCCGCCACCTGTGCACTACAGCTTCACCACGGCGACCGAATCCTCTGGGGCAACAACCATTTCTTCAGGTAACTAAATCCCCTGCCAGTTTGCGTGGGAGGAGGGGATGGGGGGGGGGGGGGTTCTATGCATCAAAATTGAGAGCCATCCACCCTTTTCTCCGCAGGATAAACCTTCCCAAGCGGCGCAGTCGAACCGCAGAGGACGAGGAGGGCGATGGCAGCATGATGAAGAAGAGCGGCAGCAGCGAGCAGCTGGATGCGGACGGTGACTCGGCCAGCGAAGTGTCCAGCGAGGTCAGCTTCTCCTACGAGTTCGCTCAGACCGAAGTCATGATGAAGGCTCTGGGCAACAATGGTAAGCGGATGGGTTTTTTTTTTCTCAATTCTAAGAGAAAGATAGGGTAATGCTGGAAGAAAACTTGTTAGAGGTTGTAAAGGACTTGAAAATGGGAAGGAGATTCATCTTTCGGCAAGACAGTGGAATGGTTTCCATCAAATAATATTCATTCATGTGTCAATTGAGCGTCTGTGGCAAAATTAGTCCAAACATGGCATTCTGATTAATATTGCGTTGGTGTAATATGAGAAATCCACCCGTTTTCAGCTCAGTCGGCGGCCATTTTGTCACATGTGTCGACTGAAAATGACATCACAACTACTCAAGGCTGAGGTAACGACCAATCACGGATGACCTGTTTTCTGAAGCTGAGCCGTGATTGGTCGTTACCTGAGCAACTGTGATGTCATCTTCAATTGACAGAAGTGACAAAATGGCCGCCCCCTGAGATGGCTAAAAAAAATGGGTGGATTTCCATAAACGCAATATTAATCAGAATGCCCCGTTTCAACTAGTGGGCCTGCATAGAACATATTCTGGAAAAAAATGTTTGGGTTGACTTCCGCTTTATCTAGTAAAATGTGCCTGTCGTGATCTGCACACATTATTACATTTTATCTCTGACGCATATGTTGTTTTATTTAAATGCATCTTTTTGTCATGTCATTAGCTAAAAAAAATAAAAAATAAAAAAAATTCTGACCTATTCCAAATGATGTATCTAGCCCAGTGACATGCTATTGTATTGCGTTTATGCATAGTATTGACTGACTTCTATAAATGTGATGTGCTATTAAGAGAAAACCTGTGGCTAGTAAATCCCCACTGAAGGCCCAGGAACCAAATCCACTGTAAAAAACGGCACAACCCATTTTCACATGCATTTTATCCTGCCAGACCCTATGCAGAGCGTCCTGCAGTCACTGGAGAGGCAACATGAAGAGGAGAAACGCTCAGCCCTGGAGCGCCAGAGGCAGATGTACGAGCAGGAGCTACAGCAGCTCCGCCGCAAGCTTAATCCGGACCGCCTGTCCGCGGGCCCCCCGGGACCGCCGGCGTTCGGCCAGCCCGGCACCGGCCAGCAGTCTCACTACCGCAGCATGGAGAGGCTTAGCATGGGAGGCATGAGCCACTCCAGCAGCGCTCAGAGCAGACTGAGACAGTGGAGTGAAGACAGGTGTGTGAAGATTCAACGCAGGGACGTTTAGATAAGGCTACACCATCAATATAGTGACTCAAATATTGTGTGACCAGATCACTTTTGACAGTGAAAACGCAAAGGAAAAATTGCCACACCAAACCGTACTGAACTGTACTGCACTTGCCCCGCTATAAACTCACTTCTCGTTCTACTTCTGCTCCAAATGTTCTCTTGCAGGGAGGCCGTGTTGGTGAGGAGTTTGAGGCGGCTGCGGGAGCAAATAGTGAGAGCCAACCTGCTGGCGCAAGAGGCCTGCTTCATCGCCGATGAGCTGGAGCGCCACACTGAGTACAGAGTCACCCTACAGATCCCCTCAGACAACCTCAACGCCAACCGCAAGGTCAGGAATCTCAAACTCAAACTACGTTTATATTTCTGATTTTTAAGAAGATTTCAAAATTGAAATTAAAAAAAAAAAAAAAACGTTCTCACAAATAAACGAGAATGAATACAGTAAATAAATATCTGTGTATCAGTTTCCATGCCCTCATTAGCGTGTATGTACGTGTGTAGAGGGACGCCGTGCTCAGCGAACCCGCCATTCAGGTGCGGCGGCGCTGCCGCGGCAAGCAAATCTGGAGTTTAGAGAAGACTGAGAACCGGCTGGTGGACATGAGGGAGCTCTACCAGGAGTGGCAGGACTACCACCTGCACGACAACGACAACCCGGTAAGCTAGTGGCGCAAACTTGACGTGCAGAACTCTGGGAAGTTGAACGTTAAGTTTAACACCATCTCTTCCAGGGGATGCGCTCGTACTTCCGCCGGGCCGACCCCTTCTTTGATGAGCAAGAGAACCACAGCCTGATAGGCGTGGCCAACGTCTTCCTGTCCTGCCTTTTCTATGACGTCAAGCTGCAGTATGCTGTGCCCATCATCAACCAGAAAGGAGAGGTAACGGGTCACTGAGTCAAGTTGATTGCTTTTTTTTTGTATTTTTTTTCTTTTTTAATCCGATTAGCTTCAGTCAATAAGTAGTCATTACAAAATGGAAAAGCAAACAAAGTCAACCATTCCTGTGACAGAGCTGTTGCCTGAATGTTGCCAGATTGTGACATCAGTTGGACTAATTTACATAATTCCACCCCCACGCAAAGTTTCTCCACCCATGACTTGGTAGCTAGGCTTAGCGAAGATCTGCCACTTTCAAGCGATCGTTGAAAAACAATCTGATTTCAACATAGTAAAAAAAAAAAAAAAAAAAAAAAAAAAAAGGATGTCAAATCTAATAAAATTGTTGATCCTAACGGTATATCGCCAAAAACATACAACTGAGAACCGTTGCAAATTCTGGGAAAAATGCATACGTCATTCCCAGACTGGCAATTTTCACGAAGGCTAATGGTTGTGTGTTGTCGTCGTCAGGTGGCTGGGCGTCTCCATGTGGAGGTGGTGAGGGTTGGTGGGGTTCTGGAGGACAACATCGCCGGTGGAGACGATCCTGACAGCAACCCGGATTCAGAAATGCAGGACCGCAAACTTGTCTGTATGGTAAGAAACGCCAACTGCCCCGGTGCCTGCGTGTCAATAATGTTCCTGAATTAACCTCATTGATCATTTGCTTTCTCCAGATTAAAATCCTGCAGGCCACCGGTCTCCCCCAGTACCTGTCCAACTTCGTCTTCTGCCAGTACTCCTTCTGGGACCAGCCCGAGCCCATCATCGTGGCCCCCGAGGTGGACCCCTCGTCGTCGTCGCCCAGCACCAAGGACCCACACTGCATGGTGGTGTTCGACAGCTGCAAGGAGCTGGCCGTGTCCGTGACGGAGGATTTCATCGAGTACCTGACCGAAGGGGCCGTGGCCATCGAGGTGTTTGGACACAGGCAGGCTGACGCGGGCAGGAACCCGGCCCTGTGGGACCTCAGCATCATCCAGGCCAAGACGCGCACACTACGAGACAGGTGAAGTTTTTTGGGGTTTTTTTCTTCTTTCTTTCTTTCTTTCAGGGGCCACTGCAATTATTGTTAAAGTATTTATCGGTAACAGTGAAAATGAGTGGAAATTTACCCTGCAAGTCGATTTTGTGTGCGGCCCTAAATTTTCTACTATAAACTTTCAGGTTAAGAGCCCATTTGTGCTATTAAAAGTTAGTCTGGGGCCTCAGAAGGTCATATTAACTCCTTCACTGCCATTGACAAATTTCTCTTGTCTTTGTCACAGTCCAGCCATTCAATTCATGTGTATTCAAAATTTTTTCAAACGTTAGGGTAAAAGAGGGTCTGAAATTGTCTGGCAGTGAATGAGTTAAGCTCACGTGTAAAGGCTGTAGTGGATTTTATGTTCACCCTAAAACATCACTCAAAATCCCAATAGTGTATCCCTAACTTTTTGTGCGTAATCCATGTCCTTTTTCCACTTTCATACTGTATTTGAACATCCAGAGGTATTTTTTTTTTTTTTTTTGCGCTGCAGGTGGAGCGAGGTCATGCGCCGGCTGGAACTCTGGATCCAAATCCTGGAGATTAATGAGAACGGAGACTTTGTCCCGGTTGAAGTCATTCCCGCCCGAGACGTCAACACCGGCGGAATCTTTCAGCTTCGACAAGTACGGATGACTGAAACCCCCCCCCCCCCCCTGTTGTGACCCTACAGAAGCAGTCCCAAAATAAAGTCACGCTGACGTGGCTTCTCATTCCCCCAGGGTCAGGCGAGGAGAATCCAGGTGGACGTGCGCTCCGTTCAGGACTCGGGCACCATGCCGCTCATATCGGAGATCGTGCTGGCTGTGTCGGTGGGCTGCGTGGAGATCACGAGCACCATCGGCGGCCCCGAGGGAGATGAGATGGACAGTTATCAGGTGGAAAACAGTGATAGGGGCTGCAAATAGCAAAAGAATGAGAGTAAATGACACTAGAATTGTTTAGAATTGCTTATACTAATCATTCAAACCGTAAATATGTCAAATCTTTGCTCCCGAAACTAAGAAGTGAATTGGCCGATTGTGACCCGTGAATCTGCAGGGGATTGCTTTGCCGTCTCTATTTTTGCTTCTTGTGTCGTGAACTTGAGTTTAACGTCCCTTTTCTCACACAGGAGAGAGACCTGGAACGTTTGCGACGTCAGTGGTTGGCGGCGCTCACCAAAAGGCAGGAGTACTTGGACCAGCACTTGCAAAGTCTGGTCAGCAAAGCAGGTAGACCGCAACTGCACACAAGACGAGACTGTTACACGCGTGTATTTGATGTGTTCATCGGTGTGTGTGTGTGTGTGTGTGTCCGTGTGTAGAAAAAACAGAGGACGACATGGAGAGGGAGGCTCAGCTGCTGGAATGGCGCTTGACACTGACAGAAGAGCGGAATGCCGTTATGGTGCCCTCTGCAGGCAGTGGTATTCCCGGAGCACCTGCCGAATGGTGTGTTTTTGTTTTTCGAAACAGTCTCAACATGCCACCAAAGCTTTTTTTTTTTTTTTTTTTTTTTTTTGTCTATGTCATCCAAGTTCGTCAAAGTTTGATCAAAGGTAATGAGTTCATGAATGCTGATGTTCATGGACTTGTGTGTGTGTGTGTGTGTCCACAGGGTTCCACTTCCGGGCATGGAGACTCACATTCCAGTCCTCTTCCTCAACCTCAAACGTATGTCATATCTTTGCTGCCATATGAAATAATTATTTATTCTTTCCGACCTATGCGTTCACTAAATAAGTCATTGTGATTATTCTAAGGGATTCTAGGACAAATTTAGAGACAAATTCAAGGCAATTTCCTTTTTTTTTTTTTTTTTTTTTAACTCTGGAATTTCCTCAAATAGTGTCCATCTCGTTAAAATGCGCCGGTCCCCAATAAATCGCTACACATTTCACATTTGTGCATCCAGCTGACGACCTGAGCTCCCAGGACCAGTTCGAGGTTCCCGACGCGGGAGGCTGGGATGCCACGCTGAGCGGCGAAGACGAGGACGACTTCTTCGACCTGCAGATCGTCAAACACTACGACGGCGAGGTGAAGACGACACGGGAAAAGGAGCGTAACTTGAGTCTTGAGTCCACCCTTAATCGCGCTTGGTCCGGCTCCCAGGTGAAGGCGGAGGCGTCGTGGGACTCCACCGTCCACGAGTGCCCGCAGCTGAGCCGCGGCGGAGCTTGGCCCGACAGCCGGGTGTACCTGACCGTGCGCGTGGTGACGCAGCTCAGCCACCCGGCCGACATGCAGCTGGTGCTGCGGAAGAGGATCTGCGTCAACGTCAATCCCGGACGCCAGGGCTTCGCCCACAACTTCCTCCGGAGGATGTCCGCGCGCAGCACCATCCCCGGATGCGGCGTCACCTTTGAGGTGGTCTCCAACATCCCAGGGGTAAGGCGAGGCACCGGTAAAGTGCTGTGACCCCGGTTTGAATCCGGGTCACGGCACCAATTGAAAGGCTCTGCGGGAACCCCCCCCGCCCGGTACTTTTCTCTTGAATGCTCGCAACTGCATATTCCCACTTTTTGTGGAATATTTCATCGATCGAGACACGGCAGTGGAGCCTTTTTCTGCTACGTGCGGAAGGAGGTCTGATCCGTCCAAAACGGTTCTTATTATTTATACGGGCTGATTTGCCCCCCCACACGCAATGTGACAATGTGTGACTCCACAGTCTTAACTGGTTCCAACTAAATGTGTGTAAGAGTCCAGATAGGTTGGAAAGTGCTGAGCCAGGAGACAAGGTCACAGCGGCACAACGAGGTCACCTATCTACTTATCTTCCAAAGTGGCCTAATCCAACACAGACGTTCTCTTTTTTTTTTTTTTCAGTTCAAATGTGAAAAAAATACTAATAATTCTGGCAGTTGCACCAATTTAACTAAAGTACTTTGTATTTCCCTAAAGGGCTTATTTTTCGAGGAAATAAAAATTCTCACAACACATGTGACATTCAAATTCATACTTTTTTTTTAGAGAGGTCATGAACTGTAACTGAAGTCATTTTAACAACTTAACTCATTCACTGCCATTGACGAATTTATTTGTCTTTGCACAGTTCAGACATTCAATCCCAGGAATTGATTTATATATTTTTTTCTATTTTTTTCCAAGGTGAGGGTAAAAGAGGGTAGCAGATCTCCAAACTACAACTCAGGGACCTTGTTTTCGAGAACCAAGCATTCCATGTGTTTTGTCCTCCTCCCCCCCCCTCATCAGGACGCTCCTGGATCAGAGGACAGGGAGATGCTGGCTCGCCTCGCCGCCAACGCTCACAGCAGCGAGTCGGCCGACGATGAAGCCGCCATCGAGAAGTATCTGCGCAGCGTCCTCAGTCTGGAGAACATCCTCACCCTGGACCGACTCAGACAGGTACACGCTGGACCTACCGTGTTCTTTGGACGAGAAGTCACTCGGTAGCATGGGTCGCACCAGTCATAAAAATACATCGTGGTGACGACAAAAAAAAAAAAAAGCACCCGCTGGATTATAAAGCGCTTTTTTGGGGGGGAAATGTGTTTTACAAAACGTGAGGAACGAGCACATTTTTTAATTCACACGTGTCGTGTTTTTCATATAAATGTTTACTGTATTTTCAAACTCAGTAACAGATCAACCACATGAATCATGGCTAAGCAGAGGAAACAGGACAGATTTAAAAAACAAAAAAATAATAATAATAATAATATATTTCTTGGTGTTGATGTATTCATAAGCAGGTAATGTGACACTTGTGTTGTGTGTTCAAGGAGGTGACAGTGAAGGAGCAGCTCGCTGCAAGAGGAAGAGGCAACCGGCGGAGTCTCAGCTCTCCGTCGGTTAACCGGGTAAAAAGTGAAAACTTTCCGTGACAAACAAACCACCGCATTGATGTCTCTGTCGTGAGAAAAAAGTATGATAAGGTGAATGAAGCGCCAGGAAAACGCCAATTTGAAACCGTTCCTCTTGGAAACCACGAGAGACAGCGTGTCAGGCGGTCCCTAAAGCCGCAATTTGCAACATCAGCACTTTCAGGATAGGAAGTGAGCAGTTTGCGTCCCGTTAAATGTTCTTCCTTTTTTTTTTTTTTTTTTTGTAAATGCCAAGGATAATCATATCTTTGTTGGAATATTTAAAAGAAAAATATCATTCATATTGACACAAGTTGAACTTAGGAGGAAAAAATGGCAGATTTGTTAGAATAGTCTTATAATACAAGAAAAAAAAATCACCATTTGTGGAAAACGTTTTAGTTTAATTCACCAGGAAAAAAATAATAATGTTTACATGCAAAATTAAAACTTTATCAGAAAAAAATATTTGATTTACAAGTCATGCAATGACAAGAAAAAAAGTTTTGTCGAGACAGCAACTCGGTCCAACCCAACGCCACCATCTGCAACATCAGCACTTTGACTACATGAAGCAGTGTGTGTGTCCTAGAATTAAACTTTTTTTTTTTTTTACACTAAGAAGTGCCTACTAGGAAGAAAAATGTTAACTTCATTTTCATATAAATATTGATATTCACTCAATGTCCATCCTCAGCTGTCTGGAAGTCGACAAGACTTGTCCACCACCTGCCTGCTGGAGGACAAGGTAACGCGCGCAACGACTCATTCGGTACACTTGCGCAATCTTAATAATGTTGAGAAAGTGTTTGATGCTTCAAAACGAATCAAAAGTTCCCACGAATTCCCGTGTTCGATGACGTGACCTTGCTGCGTGCGTGCGTGCACGTGTGTGGCGTTCAGGGTCGCTGGGAGAGTCAGCAGGACATCTTCATGCCGTCCGCGTACCATCGCACGCTCCCCCGGCCGGCCTCGTCTCCCTCCACCTACTGCCCGCCGCCGCCGCCGTCGCCGCAGCAACCGCCGCCCTCCTCGACCGCCGTCACCTCGCCACACAACCAGGAGGCGGAGCAAGGTAAACCCCCGCGGCCGAGCCGTCGTCGTTCTTTGGCTTCAGCTTCTTCTGCGCGTGGCTTTCACAAAACGAACATCTTTAATTAGTCCGACAAATGACGCGCGGTGCTTAAAAGAGCTTCTTTTTCTGAAAGTCATCTCACCCTCTTCCCTTCTCATCAACTTTTCCTTCCTCTTTGCCTTCATTTTTTTTTCCTCACCTTTTCATTCCTCACTTACTTTTCTCTTCACCTCCTTTCTTTCTCCCTTTTCAAATCTCCCTCTTCTAACCTTCTTTTAGAGTCAACCAAAACCTTCACACGCCAATCAATCAATATCTCACACACTCATGCTTCTAATACAAGATTGCTTACTCTCACTGGGGTTGGATTTTATTTTATGTTGTTGAATGATGATGATGATGATGATGCTTTCCCCCAATCATGTTCAATCGACAATTTGATTGATGGCAATGCATTTTTTAATTATTTTTTTTTTTACCCCCCCAACAGTCTTATTGCCATGTTCTTCAGCTTCTTGGCTAATCTTTCACACCTCCTGTGCCTCCTCGATTCCTTGCCTCCTTCCTCTTCCTCCTTCTCCGCCTCCCCTCTCAGGTCGTTCAGGACTTGCTGCCTCTTATCTTTCAGTGAAGGCGTTGGTTCCGCAGATGCCCAAACTGCTCAAGTCTTTGTTCCCGGCGCGCGACGACAAAAAGGAGCTGAGGCCGTCGACGCACGGCCAGCAGGTGGGCAAAGATGGCCTCCGCACTGCACTTCGCAAACTGCTGTAGCTGCAAAAATCATTTGACAGAAATGTTTGTTGTATCATTTTTAGAAAGTGTACAGTATACATACCGGCGAGCTGATTAAAAAAAAAAAAAACATCTTAAACCAGTCACTTGGCTTTGGGCCAGTCAACTAATGTCATCGTACAACTTTATCGTAGAAAAATAATGGTTTTATTTTCATAAGCTTGCAACTTTTTATCCCTGCAAACTCTGTCTCTTTCTTTTAAAGGTTAAAAAAAAAAAAAAAAATCCTGAAATGCTAAAAAAAAAAAAAAAAATCCTTTAAAAACAATTAAGTGCAGCATTATGATTATTATTGTTGAAAATATGCAACTTTTTATTTCTTAAGGCATATAGGAGTCCAGCGTTCCCCCACAATTCGCAGGGGGCAGAGAGCGAAAGGTGTTGATGGCAAAGTACAATTTTTTTTCTGTCAGGCTTCTCTACTCACTTCTAAATAGTTCCTTGCCACCAGGATGCCATAAGATGGCGCCAAAGCTGTGCTTTTAGTTTCGACAAGGCTTTGGTCTGAGCACAAAAACAAAAAGTGGAGGGTTTTTTTTTTTTGTTTTTTTTGTTTTTTTTTTTTTTTTTTTTTTGGTCAAAACTGAAGCATACGTTTTTTTTTTAAACAACAAAAAAAAATGTCATGCCCCAGTCAGCCAACGTAACATTTCCTTTTGTTCCATTTGTGTTGTCCGTCCAGCAGCACATGCCGCGCATCATGTCGCCACCAGGGCTTGATGACAACAGAGTCAAGGTAGACATGGTGAGGATGCACTACTCACCGCCTGCGTTTGTTGTCTTATTTTGCCTCATCACACATCTGATTCGGTTTGAATTATTTGTTTATTTTATTCTTTTTTTTGTTGTTGTTAAATTTCTTAAGCTTAACTCTTCTCCTGCACTGGTAAACCTTTCCCTGCAATAGGCAAGCTCGTGTCCCTTACTGCTGCTGTTTTAGCATAAGCAAGTAACTCCCGTGGCTCATCATTTGAAAAGTAAAGTCAGCATCTTACAATTAACATTTTTAATTCTGAGAGCAGTCGCTTAATTACTACCAAAAAAAGAAATGTCATGAAAATGAATTCGTAATTCTGTACATTTAAAAAGCTTCAGAAGTTTAAATCACAAAATTCACTGTGAATTTACCATAATTGTTGTATTACAAACAAAAGGATGTAAAATAATGAGAAACAAGTCATAAAATGACTAGAAAATTGTTAAAATTGAGTAATGGTTTTGATTGTTCAACGATTAAGTAAAATGTCAGAATTATGAAAAAACAAATGCAAAAGTACAAGAATTAAGTCATATTCGTGAGGAAAACGTTGTAACTAAGAATAATATATAAAAGGGAAAAAGTCCATTGGTGCTCATTTGTAAATTTACCAGAGTTGTTGTACAATAAAGTTATGAACATTAAAAATAAGTTTAAAAAATTTCAAGGAATGTTTACATGCAAGAATGAAGTGCTAAAATTAATTCATAACATTACAAAAAAGAATGTGGAGTGAATTGAAAACAAGACTTTAATATTACGAGATGAAAACTTGATGTATGAGTTTGGAATATGAGAAAAAGTTGTTACTGCAAAAATAGCCATAAAATGTCATGATTTTATTTGAGAATTTGTTGTAAATCTACAACATAAAATATGTTCAGTATAAATCATAAAAGAAAATTCTTTTGAATAATTATCACCAAAAAAAGAAAAAATTCAGGAATGAAGTCCTACATTTGAGAAAAAAAAAGTTGTAAATAAAAAAAAAATCGAATTATTATATTTACGAAATGAAGTAAAAGTAATACATTTTCAAGAAAAATGGTCAATTCAAAAAGTTGAAAGCTTTTCACTTACAATAGTAAGTTTGGAAAAGTATTACGAGAAAAAAGTTGGTAATGTACACTAATTAATACATTTACGAGAGAGAAATACATTTATACAAATGATTCATATTTGAGAAAAAAAAAGTTCATTAGAAGCCTTGACATTATGAGAAGAAATAAATGTACAGGAATATGAAAAAAGTCAGTGACTTGCGAGTCTGACGCTGTTTTTGTGTGGTCCGCCCCCCCGTCGGCCATGGCTAGGCCGCCCCGCGAGCGCCGGCCAGAGAGCGGCGGTCCGACCCGGCCGACGCCACCCCTTCTCTTCCTCTGCATGACCCGCATGACAGCGCCCCCCTCAGCCCGCTCAGCCAATCGTCCAGCGGCTACTTCTCGGCCAGCGTCTCCACGGCGACCCTGTCCGACGTCCTGCAACCCTCCTCCTCCTCCTCCCTCCTCCTCCTCGACGCCGCGCTCGCCGCCAATCACGACGGCGTGACCGCACGCCACTCCCTCTCTGAACAGAAGCCGCTCGACGACTCGGCCGCGCCCGACTGGCTGACGGACGGCGCCCACGTGGCGGTCGGGAGCGGCAAGACGGGCACCGTGCGCTACGTGGGGGCCGCGCACTTTGCCGAAGGCGTGTGGGTGGGCGTGGAGCTGGACTCCCCCGCAGGTGAGCTCAAATGGCAGAATCGTGGCAAGAAACAGAATTCCAGTCAGAAAATGGATGAACTCAACTCAGAACAGGAGAAACTGAAAAGTCATAACATGGGGGGGAAAACTTTGGACTTTACGAGGGTAGTAATTCATCATCAAATTACACATATGTATATATATATATATATATATATATATATCAATCAATCAATCAATCACATTTTATTTATATAGCACTTTTCATACATAAAAATGCAACTCAAAGTGCTTTAAAACATTCAAAGCAAAACATAGAATTATCTTCAATCAAAAGAAAAGATAAATTATTTAAAAGTTGTTGAAAGCCAAACTAAAAAGGTGTGTCTTGAGCTTCCTCTTAAAAATATCAACAGTCTCTGCAGACCTGACATCCTCTGGCAGGCTATTCCAAAGGTGAGGACCAAAATGGCTGAATGCAGCCTCGCCATGCATTTTGGTCCTCACCCTTGGAATAAATAAAAGGCCGGCGCCAGAGGACCTCAGGATCCGCGAGGGCTGGTATGATAAAAGCAAATCAGATAAATAAGATGGCCCAAGACCATTAACACATTTATAAACTAATAAAAGTACTTTAAAATCGATCCTGAAACACACAGGGAGCCAATGCAGCAATTTCAAAACTGGCGTAATGTGCTCCCGCCCTCTGGTTCTCGTCAGCACCCGAGCGGCTGAATTCTGCAGTAGTTGCAGTGGTGAAATGCTCTTTTTCGGGAGGCCAGAGAGCACACTTATAAGTGTAAGGGAGAGGGGAAAAAAAGACGCAAAATTACAATATTAGTCATACAAGAAAAAAGATTATTGTAATGTGTGAGAAAAAAGATGCACATGAAGTCAAAAATGTTCTGTACAATAATATGTTCTATGCACTTTCACTAGTCTAAACGCGGCATTTGGGTTAAATTCCCCTTTAAGAGAAAAGCATGGGAAAAATGTGTATGGTAAATGCATGAAAATTATTCAATTGAACTATGAAAAAAAAAAAAATTCATTTGACAGGAATTGTCGTAAAATGACGGCATAAAAACGAGACATTTTTCGAAAAGAAAGTTTTTAATTTAAATATGTTGAGAAAAATTATATTTATGGTACTAATAATATGATCAAAAAAAGGGTTATAAATGTAGAAATAAAAATGGAACTTGTGAGTCGCTGGACTGGTACCGTCCTAATGGTAAGCTCCGTGTGTCTTCGTCCCTTTCAAGGTAAACACGACGGCTGCGTGGGCGGCCACCGCTACTTCCGATGCCGGCCCGGGCACGGCGTTTTGGTTCGGCCGGAGCGCCTGAGCTCCCGCGACGGCCGGCGCGGCGGCCCGGACCTCCCCCCCGCCGCCGCCGACGCCGCCGCCCGCGTTCCCGTCCTCAGAGGAGACAACCGCAAGTCCTGGAGCAGCTGAGGGCAGCGACCCGCACGCCGTCTCGCTCGGAGAAAAGCGGAAATCTCCTCTTGGGCTGCGTGTTTTCGCCGGGAGAAGATAAGAGCTTTTCATTTAGCTTTGTGGCTATTTTGGCATCTCGACCCACAATTCCTCTCGCTGTTTCTCGGTCTGCGTTAGAGGCCGTCCGTCTCAGGGACAGCGAGCGGGCGGGTGGGCGCATTTTTTTTTACCATTGTGTGCAATAAGTCCGTTTTTGGCTCCGTGTTGACGTCAAGGATGATGCGCGGGGCCCGTCGTGTTCGTTGAGTAAGTGCATCTTATTTTGAAAAGACTTTTATTCAGGCGGGAACAACTTCCCGTCTCTCGTATTGTTGTTGGGGGGAAAAAAAGCAAGATGGCGTGCACCTCTTAGTGTACATTCCAGAGATATCATAGGAAATGGCCAATCTGCCACTAAGCCAAGCCCTTGCCACGTATACTTTTAATCTTTTCTTTTCTTTTTTTTTTAGATTTTTTTATTTGTGATGACTCATCACTGCGGCGGGTCAGTAAATTGTTCGAATGATGTTAACATACACACGTAAATACAAAGGCTGGAGTCTGTGTGAGTGCACAGGAGGATTATTAGGACCACACTGATGACCAAAAATGCAAATAACAAAACACTGGCATTTTAAACGATGAAAAAATGACTTTTTGACTATTGTGAAAATGTGCACTCCAAAGAATAGTGGGCTCAAAGATAACGGTGGGTCAAAAAGTGGCCAGCCAACACAACTTTCGGGATTATTCATCTAACCCAAAAAAGATTGGGTCAAATGACAAAAAAATAACCCAAAAATGTTTTTGACCAACTTTGGAGGTTTCGCACAAGTCCGACTGTTTTTAAAGTGTACATTTACGACAATGGCATAAAACTGACAAGAAAAAAAGTGTGGGATTTAAGAAAACAAAGTAGTAGCATTTCCTAACATTTCAAAAAATGGAACAAATCGTCGCTGTCCTGTGAAAAACACGCATGTGCGATTTTGGAAAACATTTTTTAATTTTCACGTTAATGCGATGTCAGTAACGTTAAAAAATTTTCACCATTCGCGTAAAAATAAGAAAATTGAAAAAAATGGACAGGGACGAAATACACGTTTATGAGAGACATAAATTAAGAAAAAGTGTTTTTTTGGTAAATGGAAAGTCAAAATGACTATCAAAAATTGTTCCTTTTATGAGGATAAACTCTGAAGAAAAACTTGTCAATTTAAGAGAGTTGTCTCAAATTAGAACAAAAATCACCTTGGGAATTTGAGCAAACCTTTTTGGGGAGTAAAGTGGTACCCTACGAGAATGTGTCTTGTAATTTTACAGAATTTAAGTTGTCAAATTCTGACCCAAAAAAAGTATGTACTGCAAAAAAAAAAAAGGAAAAAAAATACTGTTCATTTGTGAGAAGAAAATAAGATAAAATTTTCACTTTTGGAGTTGTGTGACTTAATTGTCACAGTGCCTTTTATGTACGACTCTTGCAACATGACAGTTTCCTTCTTCTGATGTTACTGTACTACTTTTCGTTTTATTCCTTTTTTATCATTTTTACTCAGTGTGGCCCTAATAATAATCATAAAATTGATGATGATGATAATAATAATAATAATCATCCTGTGAGCGCCATCCCAATTTTGGCGCAGTATGAGACATATCACATTTAGTTTCATGTGTCCAAACGTACATGCATGCCTCTGCGGCACAAGCATTTCATATGAAGCCTTCTTTTCTTTACTGTCATGTAAAAAAAAAAAAAAAAAAAAAAAATCTTTTTAAATTGCACAAAATGATTTGAATAATCGCTGCTATCAACACTCCAGAGTGACCCCTCTAGTTGTAGTCGACGCACACATTACAGTAGTTTTCTTTTCTTTCAAATGGAGGATGACTGCGGCACATTTGTCATGTGACTTTTGCAAAGAGGAAAACGGAGTATTGGTGCTTGAATAGCAACCGGGACCCACCAGCGCACCTGATTGGCTCGTTGATTATTTGGTTTTAAGCTAATTATTTTCGACGCATAATAGGGGAAAAACATGAGAACAAAGTGATCATATTTAAAAAAAAAAAAAAAAAAAAAATTGGATGAACAATTTTACAAGTCTTAAACATGTGTAAATTAATTACAATTGCAATTTTACAAGAGAGCTGTTTTGAATGACAAAGTGTAAAATAGAATTTTATCCCCCCCCCTCAAATTTAATCACAAATTTATATTTAATTTTTTTTTTTTTTTTTTTTTTAAACATCATAAATTGCAGTTGCGTGAGAATAAAGTCCTACATTTACCACGATGCTCAATCTCGGTCTATGGCAGTAAATCTATATTGCGAGTGGAAAAAAGTTGAAGATTTTAAAAGAAAAAAAAAATGTAGTTTTACGAGAAAACTTCAATTCTGAAACTAAAACCTTAGTGTGAGGACAACATTTACAAGAAGGAAAAATTACAGAATTAGAATTATAAATTCTACATGGAGAGTCATAATCGTATAACAAAAAAAATGAAATTGGAGTTTTACTATACGTTAAGTATACTTACTCTGAGAAAACAAACGAAACATGATGGGGAACTCGTTCTACATTTCTGCCATTACCAGTACTCATATTTTCATTTACAAGGAAAATATGCAATCGTTCAAGGATAAAGTAATGTTCTGAGAAAAAAAAAAATCATACCTTCTTGCTAATTAAACTGCATTGCAAGAAAGATGACATTATTCAGAAATTAAAGTTGGAATGTGACATGAATGCCGTTCATTTTAATTTTAGGAAAAGTTTACACACTTGTTTTTTTTTTTCCTTTCTTACCAGAGTAAAGTTGTAATCTTACCATTTTCTTTTATGTTAGTAAACTGGTGCAATCATGAGGAAGAAAAAGTAATGATGTTAATGAAAGGATGCATTTAAGGTGATATGAGGTTGGTTGTCAGTGCAGGTGTCTGATGGTCAAGGTGGGATGTGGTTTTATCAAATTAGGACTCGAAGGAAATGAGGAAATGTGTGTGTATGTATGTAAATATGTGTGTGTGTGTGTGTGTGCGCACGCATGCATGTTGGGTCTTGGAAGGTAAAAAACAAACAAATGGACCTAAGCAGGAAGGGGGGGATCATATGAGAAGTCATCATCTGAATTCGAAGCCAACTCTGCCTTTTCTACCCGGGGTGGGAAACATAGAAAAAAAAAATATACATATATATATATATATTCTGTGACAATTTTTGTAGTCTGCACAAAAACGTACCGAATAGGAAAATGCTTGCGGAGTCTCTGGCGCCTCTTATATCAACATTTGCACACCCCACCCCTCAATGCGTACTTTCTATAAAATATTGCTGACTTTTAATTGGTCACATTTCAGTTTGTGACGTCGTCGCATTTCACAGCAGGCGCCTCTCAACAAAACATTGGTGGCCATTTCTTAAACCAATCCTCGCCCTGCCCAAATTGGAAGGCGTCATCTAACTTTGCAGGTGGAGCTATTGGGGGGGGGGGGGGGGGGGCTAAAATGTTAATTTTACTTGTATTTATTTTATTTAAGGTTGATGTTGTGTTGTCAACATAAGCGCAAATACGCAATACAATCTTTGTTTTTTTTTTTTGTTGTTACTAAGGGATGAATAGGATTTGAGGATTAATACCGCAGCAACTCACAAACATTTCATATCAACACGACAAAAGATTAGCAATCATGTTTCTTGCTAGCGTGCGTGCGTGTATGTATGGAGCTATAGAAGAAAAAGACTGCTCAGCGCAGATGTTTATTTTGTTTTGATTGCCTATTAATTTAATTGTTTTCTGTCACTATGCTGCAATCCAAAGAGAGAATGTGTATTATATGAAAAGAAACATCTATCATGTTTTTTTTGTATCATTTGAACAGTAATCTGATAAGAAAATAAAGGAAAATGAAAAATCAACGAGTACTTTCTTTGTTGTTAAATACTGAACATCAAATATTAAAGGTCCTTATGTAATGATATTAATGTTTGTGGCTTGGGTTGGACGATTCGCCTATTGGGTAGGTTGATGGTGCTCGCGGCACTGACATATCGATCAACCAATAGGCGAATAGCTCAAACTAATGACACATTTAGGACCGCCCCCTTATTTGAATAACATTCCCTTCTGCACCGCAGGACCGAAACTGCCAAAATCAAAAATAAATAAATACAAGTGATAATAAAACAATACAATTTTAAAAATGTGGAAATAAGAACAAAAATATATAATACAAAATACTAGTAAAAATAAATATAAAATGTAAAAGTAAAAAATAGCCAAATGTGGAAATAAATATATACAGTTGAATATCATTTAATTTTATTTATTTCAATTATATATTTTTTTATATTTGGATTTCTTTATTTTTGATTTTGGCAGTTTTGGTTCTCCATAGAAAAACACGAGCTAGCTCATTCCCGTTCAATGGAGACACGAACACTGCCTCCAAGTGGACAGAGGAGGGATGGCCATTCAACACGTGAGGTTTAAGAACTGCTGTGTGTGCGAATGAACAAAACACCAAACGTCACTTGGTCAACTGTGATAAGATTTAATTCCCTTGTAAATAGAATAAAAACAATAATCCATAAAAACTGTAAAAATAGAACAAATCAAAATTATGCAAATGATGGCAAAAAAAAGGCAGTACAATTAGTTGTGTGTTGTTGTTTTCAACATTTTGAGCATCCAAACAAGGCACTCGAGCTTAAAACAAGAAATCAGATGACAAACACATTTAGATCCATATTGCCTTTTACTTGGCCTTATTCTCATATTCACGTTCATACAAAAATGAATCCACTGTGACACTTTTGACAGAAATTTTCACACATCATTTTTGTCTGGAAGATTTTCTGAAAGCAAGTAAAAGTCGATTGAACAGAACTGACCGCTCAGTTGTTTTCATTTTACGGTCACGATTCCCTTTACCGCCATCTTCATCATTCAGAATTTTACAGCTATAAAAATAATAATGATAACCATGAGCTACATTTCCCTTTGAAAGGATGCCAGGCAAGGTACAGAGCCGTACACAAGGGTGGGAACGGGGGGTGGGCGGTTTACAAAAAAAAAGGGATGAGGGTTAAGTGGTGTGTTCAGGAAAACTGGGAAGTCGGAAATTTTCGACCATAAAGGAGAAATACATTCTGCGGAAAATACGCCTCTTAAAACAATCCAAACAATCGTGATGATGAAGGGATTCTTTTTACACTTGAGTGACATGATAATAATGAAATAATCTGGACCTTAGTTTAGCCCGCATCAAAGGATTACCGTTTTGGCTCACATGAGATGAAAGAATTATTTTTTTAAGCAGACTTTTTTTTTCCAACAGTCACATGTAAATAGAAGCTCCATTCCAAAAATATCCTTTGATGTTGCCTAAATTAGGAACAACAAAAAATAAGCAGCGGTTTACCTAAATTTTGCCTTTTTTTCCACCCCCCAAAAAACAAACTCTTTTCTGGTGCCTGATTGATTAAAATGGACAAAACAGTTTTTTATTGTAATCATATTTTTATTTATTCCTTCTCCAGAAATGACTTTCTTCTAGCTCCTGATATTATTTTATTTTTAGTTTTCTCTTCTACTTTTTATTCTTTTTGGGCTTTCAAATTAGGTTAGGGTTTTAAAGTAAGGTTTCAAAGTGGGGTTAGTGTTACAAAGAGGGGTTAGGGTTTCAGTGTAAGCTTTCAAAGTGGTGTTAGGCATTCAAAGTAGGGTTACGGTTTTAAAATAAGGTTTCAAAGTGGGGTTAGGGTTTCAGAGTGGGGTTCTGGTACAAATGTAAGCTTTCAAAGTGGTTTTAGGTTTCAAAGTGGGGTTAGGGTTTCAAAGTAAGGTTTCAAAGTGAGGTCAGGGTTTCAAAGTAGGGTTTCGGAGTAGAGTTTGTGTTTCAAAGTAAACTGTGAAAGTATGGTTAGGGTTTCAAAGTAGGGATAGGGTTTCAAATCGAGGTTTCAAAGTAGGGATAGGGTTTCAAATCAAGGTTTCAAATAGGGTTAGCGTTTTAAAGTAGGGTTAGAGTTTCAAAGTAAGGTTTCAAAGTAAAGTTAGGGTTTCAACATGGGGTTAGGGTTTCAAAGATAGGGGTTAGGGTTTCAAAGTACTGATAGTGTTTCAAAGTAAGGTTTCAAGTAGGGTTACAATTTCAAAGTGTGGTTTCAAAGTAGGGTTAGGATTTCAATGTTAGGTTTCAAAGTGGAATTAGATCTGTTCAAAGTAGGGTTTCAAAGTAGGGTTAGGGTTTCAAATGAAGGTTTCAAAGCTGCTACCCCTTAATGAGTTGTTGTGTCACCTTGGCCACCCCCCTGAAAAACCTCTTATCATGGACTTCAACTGTTTATTTTTATTTTTTTTCCCCAATTCCGTTTCGCTGCAACGCGGGTTTGGCCTGAGATCTTTGCGATGTCCCAGCTTTGTTGAACGCACCACCCTCTGACCTCCCGGCCGTGCTTCGCAAGACCAACGGGATCAAAAGGAAGTTGAGGTATTTGTGGTAGAGTCGCAGGAATTTGGCGAGGCCATCGTAGAGGTCGTCTTTACAGCAACAACACAGACAACAGAAGGCACTTGAACGCAAATTCAAAGGTGAATAATTGCAATTGGCGAGAATGTCGAAAGACGTCAACAAAAGAGCGGAATTGCGAAACGGCGCTCGATCGAAACCTCCACAATGGCTCCGCGTCATTTGTTGTACAAACACTTGTCAAGATATGTTCAGCTGCAGTCTCAACATGTCCTCGTTTAGCTGCTACATGTGACCACCGAGTGAAAAAGAAGCACCTTTATAAACAAAGACATGACATCGTGTGTTTTAAACACCGAGTAAGGCAGAAAACAAAAGTGAAAAAAAAAAAAAAAAAAAAGGGGGACATTTTGGAGTGACTCCACACATTTGATGTGTCGAAATAAAAAACGTCCATTTGAAAAGCTAATACTTTGGCTTCTGGCAACGGAAGCGACTTTTCGTTCCTGGAAGTGGAAACATGTTTTTTGTAGAATTAAAAAAAAAAAAAAAATTGCACCCTCACAGTTAATATCATGTCGGATATATTTATATGTATACATGTACAGTATATAGAGGAATATGTCTTTTTTTTTTTTATGACATAACAGCGCGTTGCTATGGTTATGGACGCCAAGAAAGGCCTTTCATTGTTGCGTTTTGTGCACGTCACGCAGCTCGAAAATCATGCACTCACATCTTTTTTTTCTTTTTTTTTCTGTTTCTCCAATCCCCATTAGTTTTCTAAATACTTTTACTGTGATTGATAAGAACATTAATCAGCATTTAATATCGTTTACCATTTCAACCGCTTTTATACTCTTTAGCTGATGAAAAGGCGCCTCGTTTTATTTTGTAAAAAGAAAAACAACGTTAAAGGCCATAATTTATTAACAATTACGATTCGGGCGTGATGGTCATGTTGCGCAATTGAGCAGCATGCAGAATGGCAGCCGCGCTTGGTTACTTTTTTACCGCGTGATACGAACTTGTCGCACTCCGCGTGAGAGCCAAACGGGGGAAAAAAAAAGAGCATTTCTTGGCATCCATAACTCAGCTTATTTTGATCATCAATTTGTCAGGTCACATACCGCAAACCTCCGTTTTTTTTTCTTCTTGTTTTTTTTTTTTTCTTTCCAGCTACGGCGTGGAATTATACGGCGCTAAATTGCAACATTGAAAAAGAAAAACGCTTCCATGTACGGATTTCGTTTTGAGGCTGCACCGTTGCGATCACAGTGTGACGAGCGTCTCATCGGTCGTCATGAACTCTCGTAAATAACGTTGACTTACAGAAAGTGGAGTGTAGTCGAGCAGGTTGGTGGCGGGAGGTATTTGGGCTTTTGCTCAAATATTTGCATATCAACGCGTCCTTTCAGTCGTCTTCGATCACCTCTGTCTTGATGTCCTCGGCCAAAGTTAAGCCCGGCCCGTCCGCTCCGTCGAGAGCGGCTTTCTCCAAACTCCGCTCGTCGCGGAGGGGCGACGGCGGCGACCAGGATGCGCGACGCCCCGGCGCCGGCGCGCGGCCGGCGTGGGAGCAGCCCCGGGGCCCGGACGCGCCCCCTCGGCTCAGGGCGGCCATCCAGCTGGGCAGCAGCGTGGGAACCTGCCGCGGGAAATGACACGCGGGAGTTATCCTCCGCTTCGCGAGAGGCCGGCGAGGTCAGAAGGGCGAGTCATTTTCAGGTAATGCGCAATTTCAAAATATGACTTAAATTCATCAAATGTTAACTCGTTCACTGCCATTGACGGATTTGTTTGTGTTTTCGCAGTCCAGCCATTCAATTCCAGGAACTTTTTTTTTTTTTTTTTCACACTTTTTTCAAATGTTAGTGTAAAAGAGGGTCTGGAAATGTCTGGCAGTGAATGAGTTAATAAAAAAAAAAAAAAAAAAAAAGACAAGAAATTCTGACACTGGTCAACAAATTCTTGCTTTTTTTTTTTAACCAGAGATGCTGTTTAAAAGACTGTTTTTTGCATTGATTTCAAATCCGTCCTCGTTTTTTTAATAACAATAATAATAATAATAATAATATTAATTTCTACAAAAACAACAGGGACCTCACAGCGGTTGCTTCTCAGACTAGGGCTGCTCGATTAAGAAAATAATATTAATCATGATTATTTGGGTGATAATTGAAATCACAATTATGCAAACGATCATTTATTTTTTTGGTACAAAACAAGAAAATGTTTAAATGTAAAAAATGTACTGACAAATAAATGTAAGAAAGTTTCTTTTGGACCAAACAAAATTGATAAAATTAGTTTAAAAATAATTTGAAAAAAAACCCAGTGCAAATGTACAAATTCAAATATGATTTCTTTGTGTAAACAAAAAGTGCGTTGGATAAAAATACATTTTAATAATCATTTATTAAGATTATGCCAATTTTTAATTAATAATAAAAAAATAATAAATAAATAATAAAATAATAAATAAATTACAACACATGGTAAAATGCGTATTGCGCAAGCTCTTATAGGTGAAACTTAAAAAAGAAAACTGCTAGAAAAAAAAAGCTAAGACATTTTTTGAATCAGCATCAAAAATACTTTTAGGGACACATCAAGCCATCTTTGATTAAAATATGCTGTTGTTGACCAGTCTAATAAACAAATAAGTAAATGAATAAAATCTCCATTTCGGCCAATCAGGACCCAGAAAGGAGTAATTCCGGACAAAAAAAAAAAAAAATGGACGTTTCCAAAAATGTAGTTATCGTGAAAAAAAGCAAAGGTCTTCGTATACCTGCTCGTCGTTGGCGTCTGCCTCGTCACCATTGGACTGACCTCCAGGACTCTGGACGTCGATGCTGTGGCTCTCCAAGATGGCTGCTGCTTGGAGAAAACACACACTCCTCACAGCTTATGAACAACAACAAAAAAACAAAAACAAAAACAAAAAAAAGGCAAGCGACAGAGGAAGACATTACCGATGTTGGCGCGTCTCTTGATGTCCTTGCGGCGGTTGGCGAACCAGTTGTACACCTTCAGAGACGTCACCTTCTCAAAGTCCAGAAGCTTTTTTCCTGAAAAGCACACACAGCAAGCGCTCACTTGCCTTTCTGGATGCCAAGGAGCATGAGGAGATCAGGGCACACCTGGTTTTTGAATGATGGCGTTGCAGGCCGCGGAAATCTCCTCCCTCCTCGCCTCGTCGGGATATTGATTGTCACTGAAGTAGCTACACGCGCGCGCACGCACACGCACACACGCACATCACGGATAAAGGCGTCCTGTCGCTTGTTAATATAGCCGTCGGTGTAAATATTAACCTCTCCATGACGGCCAGACACTCTTTCCTCCAGGTGAATCGGTTCCCCCGGCGCAGGCGAAAGCTCCCCGGGGCGGGGGCGAATGTGGGCGGGGACTGGTGCCAGTCCATCACCACGTCCTCCAAGGTGAGCGGGGCGCTATGCATGGCCAGTGTGGCACCTGATATAAATGTTTACAAGCACGTGGACACATTTACTGTCGGTCGTCCTCTCCAAAAAAATACACCCCAAAAAAAATGGATGCGCGGTGAGCCGGAGGTAAATTCAATGTTTTTCGGTGGAAGTCAGAGATGGATAGAAACCGATATGAAGACAGATAAAACACCCGATATACTGAACTCGATTCAATTCAAGTGTCGACCGATATACTGAACTCGATTCAATTCAAGTGTAGAAGACTTTAGGGAAAATATTCTATGGACTGACGGGACGAAACTTTTTGAAGGCGCGTGTCTCGTTGCATCTGACTTAAAAGGGGAAGTCAACCCAAACATATTTCTTTCAAGAATATGTTTTATGCAAGCCCACTAGTTGAAACAAGGCACCCTGATAAATATTGCGTTTGTGGAATGTAAGTTAAGCAGCAAAATGCACTCGTTTTTAGCCATATCAGGGGGTGGCCATTTTGTCACTTGTGTCGACTGAAAATGACATCACAGCCGCTCAGGGCTCAGGTAACGACCAATCACGGCTGACCTGTTTTCTGAAGTTGAGCCGTGATTGGTTGAGATCTGACCCCTGAGCAACTGTGATGTCATCTTCGCTCAACAGAAGTGACAAAATGGCCGCCCCCTGAGATGGCTAAAAACTTTTTTGGGGGGGGGGGGGATTTTGCTGCTTAACTCATATTCCACAAACGCAATATTAATCAGAATGCAATGTTTCGACGAGTGGGCCTGCTGGGAACATATTCTTGAAAAAAAATATGTTTGGGTTGACTTTCGCTTTAAATGTAACATAGCATTTCGGAAAAAGAACACCATGGTGGTAAGTGTGATGGTCCGTGGCTGCTTTGCTACTTCAGATGCCGGATGACATGCTGTGCTTGATGGAACCATGAAAATCCTGACGGAGAATATTCGGCCATCAGTTTGCGGCCAACAAATTCACCTCTGAAGGGCTTAAAAAAATACAAATGAATAAATAAATAAAAAGTCGAAGACCCGAATTGAATTGAACTGAAATGCCGTGTCACGTCCTATGCAAACTATGCCAAGAAACACCCTTGCCAAATTAGACAGACAGCTAAATAAAAAAGAAATAAAATAAAAAAAACCAAGTGAAAAATAGACGGATGTAGGTGCTCTGACCAGGGCTGCTCTTCTCCAACTGATACCATCTGAAGAAGGCTCGTTTCTTGGGCTCGCTGAGGTCGGACCCTTGCTGCAGCAACCAGTGGGAGATGCGACTCTGACTAATTCCTGCGAGAGGAGCGAGAAAGGCAGCTGAGCTGCGAGGAAGAGGAAGAGGAGGAAGAGGACTTTTGTCAGCACGCACCCGTCACCTGCGCGACCACGGCCTGCGAGATGCGTCTGCTGGCCAGGAAGCTCTTGATCTCCTCCTTCATGGCGCCGCTGTCCCTCCTACAAGCACACGCACGCCTTTCCGTTTTTCCCGCTGTCTTCTCGTGATACCGAGCGGTAAACCGAGCCCTGGGAAACGTTCCCCACCTCATCAAGTCTTCCACTTTCTCGTCGACGTCCGCGTCGTCGTCGCCCGCCTCGAACCCGAAGCCCGCCGCGCCGCCGCCGCCGCCGCCGCCCGCCAGGGGAAACCTGGGCAGCGGCGACGTCTTCCCGTTGGTCTGGGCTACCGTTGCCATGGCCACGGGCAAGGGGTCATCAAAGCCGCTCGGCGACAGGCGGCGGCTGGTGGAGAAGACCGTCTGAGTGGCGGCGCTGGAAGACGAAGGCGCTTGATGGTTTGAGGGGCGTCGGTGGGGGCGGTCCAGGCGGTCCAAGGCGTCCAGGGCGTGGAGGAGCTCGGCCTGGCCGATGCCCGTCCTCCTGAGCCTCTGGAGGAGGTCGATCTGCTCGATGGTGAAGCGAGGCTCCTCACAATGCTGGAACATCCTGCGACAGACGGAGAGGAGTCTTTTTTTTTTTTTTTTTTTCATCCTCGTCAAAACGTAACGTCTTCAAAAAAGTTTTCTTGGATCTGTTTTGGCCTCCATTTTATGGTTGTGAGCGATGTGCCCATTTTGACTCGTTCCCCGTATATTGTTATTTTATAAAGGATGGTTAAAAAAGAAAAAAAAAAAAAAAAACTAAAAAAAAGTCATATCCGGCGTTTTTTGTGGAAAAAAAACGACTGAGATATGGACAGTGTGTAATCATAATTCATTATACCAAACAATATTAAATACGAAATTATGAGATGCACAGGAAGTTCAACTGAAAGCTGCCTAAGGCTGTAACTGAACCCTGGTCATCCATGTCACAGTCATCTGCTCTAACCACTCAACTACAGTCATCTTGTCCCTGAAAAGCTATTATAACAGAAACAAAGTGTCAGCATCATGTTGAATGCTTCCAAAAAGGCATTTGATAGGAAATGAGACGACCATGTATAAAAATGTGTTTTTTGTGAAAAAAATACGACTGTATAGTAAGGTGTTTTTTGGGAAAAAAAAAAAAAAAAACACTACTTTGAGATGTCGACAATGTGTAATCATAATTCATTATACCAAACAAAATGAAATGAAAATATGAGACGAACAAGAAGGCCAGCTGAAGGCTGTCGAAGGCTGGAATCGAACCACAGTCAACCATGTCCGACTCATCTGCTCTAACCACTCAACTATGGTCATCTTGCGGCTGACCGGCTGTTGTAATTAACAGAAAAAAAGTGTTAGCATGTTGAATTGTAATGCAGCATTCAAAGGCATTGTTTGATAGGAACTGAGACGAACATGTATAGTAAGCCGTTTTTTTGGGGAAAAAATGACCATGTATATAGTAAGGGTTTTTTTCTGACAAAAAAAAAAATGACCATGCCATGTAAAGTAAGGTGTTTTTCGTGGAAAAAAAAAGACCATGTAAAGTAAGGCTTTTTTTGTGAAAAAAAGCGACCATGAGACGCCAGATGGCGTCAGATGTTTTTTTGTAAAAAAAAAAAATGTAGAGCAAGGCGTTTTTTGTGAAAAAAATTTACCATGTATAGTAAGGCGTTTTTGTGAAAAAAAAAAACAACCGTGTAACGTAAGGTGCTTTTTGTGAAAAAAAAAAAAAGACCATGTATAGTAAGGCGTTTTTGTGAAAAAAGCGACCATGAATAGGAAGGTGTTTTTTGTGGAAAGAAAAAACAACCATGCAGAGTAAGGCGTTTTTTTTTGTTTTTTTTTTTCACTGTCCATTTTTAAAACCCGTTTGAAGACACATTTCTATTCTTTGGTTTTTAATCCGACCTGAAACTTGAAACACTGACACCGGCCTCCTTATGAAGCTCCCCGAGATTTCTGAATCACAGTTGCTCGACAACCCTGTCAACACTGCAGTCATCCCTGTCACATTTTCCCCTTCCACTTAACAATCTGTTCATGCACTTTGATGCAATCACTCTGTGAGTAACCCGCTTTGTTTTGCAATTTCTTTTTTAGACCTTTTCTCCTCATGGAGAACATAGCAAACACAGCATAAACATCAGCAACAAGGTTTTCCTGTTTTCTTACTCCTAAGAGGAGAGGGGGTTTTTTATTCTAAAGGAGATTGAGGGCTGCTGCAGCAAAGCGGAGACTGGGGCAGCATCCAGAGCTGAAGGCACAGCCAACGTTAGTGTACGATTATTATTGTTTTAATTGTATTATTTAACAAACTCCTCTCGCGCGGTTGACAAAAACGAATGTGAATGAGTCACAAATAAACATTGTCAGTTGACTCAAATTGCCTGACAATAGTTGAAAACCAGCTCTGTGTTTTGAACTTTTCCATCCCACGCAAAAGCCCATTGAAAAAAACAGCTGATTTTGTCCTGCTTCTTACACTGTACAACTAAGCGTCAGTGATTGTCTCCATAGGTTTCGCAGCTGAGGGCGATGAGCAGTGAGTCTAAATCACAGCGGTGAGGTGGATTGTAAACATGCCGAATCGTATAGGGCATCTTCTTAGACCGAGGGATACTAAAGAGTATCAGTTTGCGAGATTCTATCTCAACGTCTGGGCAAAACATAGTAGAACCACGGGCTGTTTAAAGGGGGGTTCGACCGCCAGTACCTCACGTAGTGAAGGAAATCAAGCGGGCTGATGAGAGCGTTTTAAACAGAGCAAGCGGCTCGAAACTTACCTTCCTTATTCCAGTAGACAGTCCTCCACTGATCGTAGTTGTAACATGCGGTCTTATAATTTGTGTCAATGGAGCCGGGGCACTCGTACTGTGTTGATTTCCCCCTCAAAAACGCCTCCTCTGGGTTGTATTTGGGCTTCAGCCCACCGTCACACAGCTTCGCCTTTTGTCCGCTAGACGGGCGCCATGTTCGACACTGTAGGCGCAAGGGACGATGGGAGTTGGAGTTTCAAATACAGGTGTTCTGATTTGTTATGACCAAATATGGTACACATATGATAACACCAAAAAAAGGTCAGCATATTTAAAAAGTTGTATTATTTTATATTTATAATACATAATTAATTACGAAATGAAATGAGCATTTCAAAACTTCGGAATATTCCTTTCCTATTAATAAATGGACAGTTGAATGAAAATACAGATTATCATATTTACAAAATTTAATTTTAAAACTAAAAATTGTACCTTGGATTTTAAGTGTAAAATTTATTTTTTAATAATTGTAATATTTTTGGGCGCAATTAAAAAGCCACAAAATTAACAAATGCAACAACAGATTTGAGTTGGAAAATCAGTTTTGATTTAAAAGATGTGAGAAGATCGAACTGAATCACTCTTTAAAATGTAACTATACATATTGAATCTTATTGGAGGGATGCAAACCGCTAATAAATGCATATATAAGTAATAAGGACAGATGTACATAGTAACATTAATTACATTTATTCTTTTTTAAATCATTTATTCATAAAATACATTGCGATGAAATGAAATGTTACATGTCATAATGCATTTTAATATAGTACAAAATAACATGAACAATAAAATCATTTTGACACTGACATTTGTTTTACATTCTAATTACTTAATTAATTTACTGGATATTTATTTATTACTTGAAAGAATCACGACTCAATGAAACTAGAAAATCTTTATTTCACTTTGTAAAAATATACAGTAAGCGGTTTTAGAGGTAAATTCACAGTCCAAAGCCCTTAAATCCGCTGTGCTGAGCCATCTTTCACGTTTGATGTCAAGACTTGATTGACAGGCATCGGTGGGTGGATAGTTTACCACAGAGGCGCTCGGGCTAGCATTCCCTTCCACGTGAGCGAGTCCACTACCTGGAAGGCAGCAAAATTACTTGGCCACTTAACTCAATGAAGCGCAACAGTCTTTGCTCACCTGCATTCTCTTGTGAAGGAACATCAACTTCTGGTTCAGACATTCAATCTCCTGAGACAGAGTGTCATAGGGAATAAATATGAACATATGATTTAAAAAAAGAAAAAAGAAAAGACAATCTTCTACAAAGGATGTTGTGTGGTTGTGTTAGTTGTTTTCATTTACCTGGCTCAGTTTTTCATTGCGTCTCAGTTTTATTTGAGGCAGAAGCTCCTCAAGTCTCTGAATCTGCGACAATTCAAGACTTTAAAATCATTTAAAAAAATCAATCAATCAATTAAAGGCAATATTTTGGCATAATTCTTTAAATATAATGAAATCAATTTTACACATAAGAATAATTTATAATATGTATTTAATTTTAGAGCAATTTAAAAAATAAAATAAGCAATTTAACATTTCAGAAATGTTTTTGATGAATGTAAAAGAAAAATGAGTCAAAAATCCAATAGTTTAAAATATATCTCTGAATGACATAAAATAAATACAATTCAATAGTTAAGATGACTTTTTGCAGAAAATAAACAAAATTTAATATTTAAAAATAATTCAAAGAAATAAAATGTGTATGTAAATACATTTCAGATTACACTATTTTATATCAGAATTAATGCAAATAATATTCAATGCAAACAAAACCCACCATATTTACCCTATTAAAATAAGCATTTCAGATTATTTTTCCATAAAATAATACTTAGGTGATTACTGTGTATTTTACATTTTCATTCATTAATGGGAATTTCACTAAAAACATGGAATTTTGTTAAAACATTCATATATAAATTATCATCGCTATTATTTTTAGGATATTTCACACCTTAAAAAAATAATGGGCTATTTGAACATGAAACATGAACTGGATGAGAGAAAAATGGATACATAAAGACATACATTTCAGATTTCACATCTGAATTTTTGGCAGCCGCGTACCCTCTTGTCGACAGAGTGCAGTCTACTCTTCATGCTCTTGTTGATCACAGTCATGGGGATATTTTTAGGGTTGGGACGCACTAGAAACAAACAAACAAAACCTTAAATACATTAATATTGCAAAGAAAGGTCCTCTCTCAGTGCCATTTTGACCATCATTTTGTTTTCCTCCGAGGCTGAAAAAGTACCGTGGATGCACGGTAAATTTTAACACTTGTGTTTGGTAATTGTCATAATATTGTGTGTAATTGGATCTTGTCAAGTTTGACGTGTCCTGTCAGAACATGTTGAATTATCAATTAATGAAAAAATCTTTCAGAAATTTGAAGAATAGTTGTAAAACGTTCGGAATCAGCTAGCTAACTGAATCATGTTGCCAAGCCAAGGTCCTCCATGTGCTCATAAAATGCTAACATTAGCTAAAAATCTCCTCTTTGTGATTGTCCATCCTGTTAGCAAGCTCATGTACACACATAATTGGACAAAATTGTTGGTGCCCCTCTGTTAAGGAAAGTAAAATAATAAAAGAAATAACAAGAATCATTTAATTAAATTGAAAAATAATGAAAATAACCAATGAAAAACTAATCTGACCACTTGCCACTGATGTGTTTGATGACATGGTGTGCATCACATTTAACATGGACTGGAGGAAGCAAATGAGAGAGTTGTCTCAGGAGATTAGAAAGAAAATGATAGGCAATCGCAACGGGTTAAAAACAAAGGCTACAAGACAATCTCCAACCACAATTCAAAATCAATATCTCACTTTCATGAATGCATTTTCAGTAGGATTTTTTTGTCTTGTGTGACGTTACCATGCTGAAAGATCTTGGCGACCTCGAGCAAGTAGGGCCTGTGAAGACAAACAACACCAGTGCGCATAATGTATCGTCAACACTTTATTCTTGTAATCTAGAATAGAAAAGAAATAAGGGGTCAAAAAGTCTACCGTAGTGCAGACATACAACCGAAAACTACACATTCATAATTGGATTTACTCATCCCAAATTAGCTTAAACTAAATGAAAAGAATGAAACTAAAGTTAAAAACTGCATAAATAACATACCTAACACCAACGTCTTCATCCCCATAACAATGAGAAGCTCTATTCTAACATATTCTAATATTTACACGTATCCTGCCTTAAAACACGTCTACAGTTATGACAACAAAATATTCGCGTAACAAAATACAAGCGATCACTTGTAAAATGCATTCAAACTACGTCATGAAATTTTCCCCTTCAAATGTCAATCCAAGTGAATGAATAAATACTAAACGTACACGTGTTTGCCATTTGCTGGGATGGAACCGTTGAGGGGGATCAGACAGCCACGCTGGTTTCTTATCTGAATACGCATGACAGTCATTGAGTGAGTAGCAATAAAACATAATAATAAAAACATTGTTATTTGTGTGTGCAGCTTACCTTGAATACAACATCTGAAGAGTTCAGGTCGAAGGAGGTGGCGATGATCTGAAAACGATTAACAGAAAAAACACTTTAGTCATTTTGACTGACTGTTATGTGCGTGTGTATGTTGCTATGACAGCAGCATAAACAACAGGGAGCACCTGAGCGATGGCGGGCATGTCAGCCGCCTGAGGAATTGACACTTCGCGGAGAGCCACAACTCGGTCATCTGCAACATTTGACACCGTTAATAGATTTTAATAACAAGTACTACACGTAACGTGCATATGTGCCAAATGTTAACCTCAAGTCTTCGTATTTCAAGCATAAAATCGTAGTGCTTGCAGTCAACACTTAAAGGTTTTTTAGGCGACACCGCTGCACAGTCGTCACACCCCGCTCCACCTGACCCCGCCTCTTAAAGGCACATGGATGTATCTAATACAGACAAGAGAATATGTACAGTATTTTTCTATACATTGTATACTTGTTGTGTTCTAATGTGTTTGCGATTTGTTTGGGACCTGAGCTCAATTTTGAGCTTCGTGGCAAAAGGAATGTGGTTTTTTAGATTTTATTTTTCAATTTGCGGAATTTTTTCCCCCAGGGTCATTATGGGGTGTTCTGGGTATTATCTAGAGGAATAATAATGAATTTATTCCATTTTTGGAATGAGGCTGTAGCCTGTAACAAAACGTAGAAGTGAAGCGCAGGACATTCATCACGTGGCACAGGAAGACACGATCAGTTTTATTGTCTATAGAAGTCATTTTCATTTAGACTGACTATGATTATAAATCCAGATTCGGATGACGTTGCCGTCTTTGGCGTAGCGCTCCCATCGTAAAAGGAGGTGAGCTGGAGTTGTTAAGAGCACTTGACAGTCAAATGCAGCTGTGGACTTGTAACATGGACAAACGCTTCCTTCTTTAACTTCATACTCGAAACCAAACTTTAAGAAGCCATTTGCATTCAATCAGCGTTCATGATTTATTGTTTATTATAAATCAATACAAGCCATGGAAACGAGCTCACGGTTGCCACGACGACGGCCACGCGTACGGATCACAATCGCGAGAAAACGTCACGATTGTTGAATTGAATATGGCACCTGACGTGAAACCACAAACCGTTTTTGTCGAGTCTTCTGAGGGCGAGCCAGGCCTTGGTCACATGCGCGGGGGCGTCGAACCTAACGTCAGACATTGTAATTGATTTATTCACTTTTTAACGTCGGTCACGAGGAAGCAATGATCGAAGACAGGACGCGCAGAAAAGGTACAAGTCAATCCGGCCATCGATTTTCAAAATAAGAGTACATGTCATTAGAACGCGAAACAAAAGTGGTGAGGTTTGTCAGTTTATTTTGAAAAGCACCAAAGGAAAATGTTCTCAGTTGCAATTGAACGCCAGCTCTCACATTTATTACCTACAGCAGCATATCACAACTTACATTCTGTACTTTCACACAAATTAAAGTTATTTCAGAACAAAAAAGCTCATGTATTTAATGTAAATGTCCCACTTTGGAGCAGCTTGCATGTCTCCAATTTGACGTTTTGATTATTTTCCCCACACTGTGCTCCACAACCAAGATCTTCCCTAAAAGCGCCATGCTTTTTTTTTTTTTAGGAGGTGATGGAAATCATATTGTTAGGACTCAGGATCTCGATCCAGTAGCCATCGGGGTCCTGGATGAAGGCCAGACCTTTCATTTTACCTGGGAGATGAAAACAAACAAACACAATAACAGAAACGTTTATAATAATAATAACAACAGGGATCCATAATTTAGAGGTGATTCCCAATTGTGTCATGACATGATCAAGCACGCAGCAGTAAATGATCCTGCTTCACTTAACTACTAAGGAAATGAGTTATTCACTACAAATGTATTTTTGTTCACAATTACATTTGTGAGTATCATCATTATTTCAGTACTTTTGTGCCATTTTATTTTGGTGGCGAGAGATTTTTTTTCAAATGTAAAACCCGTCCAAAGGCGCACCCCAAAAAGTCGGGACCACTGCTTTAAAGTTAATGTCAAGCATCTCACCGTCGTCGGGTTTCTTGACGAAGGTGACGCCTTGCTCTTCGAACAGCTTGCAGGCCTTGTTGACATCCGGCACGGCGATGCCGATGTGGCCTGTCGAGAGGAACGTGAACGCAAATCAACGTCTTTAGCTTTTTCTTTGGTTTGTTTTGAAAGAAGTGCTTCATTTCTGCTAAGACACAGACAGCATGAGCACATTCACTCGCCAAAAATTTGATTGCTCTCAACACTGCTAAAGACATGCACATGTTCATATTGGAAAAGCAGCGAATTATCTCGCTGTTGGAAAGTTTGTGCTTCCAGGCCGAAAAGATTTTGCCACGGTCACCTTGCCTCGCCTGTACAACACAACATAAAAAAAAAAAAACACCCTAACGGTGCGAATGTTTTTCCCCACCTAGAGGAAGCACAAATTTTCACATTATCTGCAAAGAAAAAATATTGTATAATTCGCAGCAATGCATGTCACTGCAGGGGAAAAAAAGTTTCAAAGCCTTTTGGTATCAGGGGAAGTAAAACAAATGACCCAAAAACCAAACTTGTTTTGAATAATGTCATTTTCATTTGGTTGTCGGATAAACCAGAAAATCATATTTTTGGCGCCCAATTCAATTTTTCCTCCGACACCAGTCAAGTTCTTCTTACACTTGTATGGCTGTAATGAAAGACAAAACGCCAGCTTGCCTTTAGCAAGCCTCCCGGTGCAGAATGCGAGGCATGAGATTGACTGCCTTGTCAACTTGCACGCCTCAAGGGTGAGTAGATTTACTTTACTGCAGTGAGTTTTCAGAAAAAGTGTTGACTTCTTCATGTATGACAGCTGAGAGTGTTAAAATGCGACTTCAAACATTGTCAACACACTTAACCCATTCACTGCCATTGACGAATTTACCCGTCTCATCACAGTCCAGCCATTCAATCCCATGAATTTATTTATATTTTTTTTCTATTTTTTTCAAACGCTAGGGTAAAAGAGGGTATGAAAATGTCTGGCAGTGAATGAGTTATAAAAAAGAAAAAAAAAACCGTAACATTATTTTGACATCAATTATTTCGGATGGGGAAAAAAATCGCCTTATTTAAAAGATATCTAAACTTACCAAAGCCACGTGGATCCGAGTTTCCGTTGTGGTATGACTGGCTTTCATCAGACTCCGAACCCCAGTTACTAGAAGAGGGGTGCAACATTAAAAAAAACAAAAAAAAAAAAAAAAACAGGTGTGAAACCTAAGCTACTCCACCAGAGCTGCCAGGACTCTGCTGAGCCTGTTTTAAACCACAAGGAGTGTTGAACTGACACCGCCACAAGTTAAAACGTGCTGCTCTCGGAACCAAGGCCAGCATTTTAGGGAGCCGCCGAGACCCTTACTGCGTCAACTCGATGGTGGCCCTGCGGGAGAAAGTCCAGGACGTCCTCTCCTTCACGTCGGCGGGGACCTCGTTCTTGTCTTCGTAGCCCAGGAAGAAGAGGGAGAAGCGCATGGAGGGGAAGTCGAACCTCTGCAGCAGACTGAGGGGAAATTGGACACACACACACAAAAACAATAAACACAGCGCCATTCAAATGAGTGCGTGTTAATACTCACGTCATGCCAAGGATCCTGGTGTAGAAATCCAAGGATTTAACCGGATCCTTCACCCGCAGCATTGTCTGCTGCATCATGAAATCCTACACAACATACAGGAATGTAGTTTTGACATACATAACCAGAGGCCCGATTGAATCTTTTTAAAAAGGAGGGCTGCAAAAACAGAGGTGAACAAAATGTCCCATTCCGACACCAGCCTGCGAAAAGTGGCATCCAGCCAAACGGCATCAATGTGTGAGCGTACACTTGGAACTAACAACCATTCCCACCTGTGTGTGTAATGGCAAATCTCAGCAAGCCTTAAAAAATCGGACAAGGCTCTTTCAAATCGGTGAGCGCGATTGGGGCAAAGCTGAGAAGACTGGCAACAAAGAAGTTGTAGAATCAAGAACACTCGTTTTGAATGATGCTGTGAGAAGATAGTTGCAATCTTACAAGAAACACGGAAAAAGGATAAAGTCAGAACGCTATCAAAAACATGCCTTGAGTTATACTCCAGGTGAGGTTATCAGACAAAACAATCTGAATGTTCCGAGAAGAAACTTGTGTGGTTATGAGAGGAAAGTTGTATTGCCACGGTATTTTTAAGAATATTTTTACTGGGGGGGGGGCGAGTCCAAAGTTTTTGAGAAGCCAGTGGTATAGCATGAAAGTCACTGTTATAGGATTTAAGTTGTTAGGTTACAACAAGAAAGTTGCAGAAATCAGAAATCAATGCATGATAAGTGATTCGTGTCGCAGGGTGTACATTTTTCTCAAAAATTTACAAAATTAGAAAACCTCAAGGTACAATAAGCTGCATTCATGTTTTACTTCTGTTTTTTTCGAGCTAGGGCGTAAATGTGAGAGGCTTATTAGAGGAGCTTTTCAAGACAGCGTGTGTGGGTTCAAAGTTGAAACATCCAGAGCTCACACTCGAATGTTGAACACTTTCCTGTCAGTCTGAATGTATGGCAGCAGACAGGGCCAACATTCACACCGGCCGTTCTTGGTTGTCAGGCGAGAGGGGCGGGCGGGGGATCCAAAAGAATCTCAACAATCTTCATGAACATACATTGAAATGACAAGAATTAGCTGTTTAGTGGGGAGTGATTTCTGTCGACTGGCTCCATTAGGGTGGGAAATTATTCTTGGAAAATGTGCAACACTGAAACAAATATGGGGAATATATATATATAAAAAAAAAACTAGATTAAGTTTCGATTCAACTTTGTCATTACTTGTCACAAGTAGTAGGCAACAAAATGAGTCTATTCCTGAATGAGCTGAACAGAATGAATTGAGAATAGTTTGAATAGAATGAGAAATGTAGAAAGAGGTCAGTAAGTAAAATGGAATTTAAAGACGTTGACATGTTTTAACTGATTAAAAGCATTCCCACTATAAACTCATAAAGCTCATAAAAGCACAGCAAGGCAATTGTTTATCCTGAACTTCCTAAAGAGTGGAGCACATTTAAATTGGAGTGGTTGTGGAAAAAAGTAAAAAGTATAAAGTATGAGTTACACAATGAAAATCGCCTCCATTCAGGTGTGGGAATTATTTACAACGAAACTGTGCAATTGTGGGAATTTAGTGAATGTAGAAAAAATGATGAGACTTTTGGGAATATTTTGAAGTTGCAATGGTTTGGATTTGCTGAAAAAAAGAAGTTCTTGAATACTATACTTTTTAAATCTATCATGTGCTAGGCTAGCTAGCCTGTCACTTAAGTTAGCTTCGTAATGCTAACTCACACTTGCATCCTTTACGCCAAAATGTTGACCATTTTTGCACTAATACACACCATCATCCCAACTCTACATCTATATATTACACTTTTATTTTTTTAAACTGCCATTTTTGGGAACATGTCAAGTCATGTCGTGACAAAATTGGCCAAGTCCGATAATGGACGCAGCCCAGAGTCACCGGGAAATAGTATCTGGTCGGCCGGCTCTCAGTTTAGGGTTCGACAGGCCAAAAAAACTTGACTCCCGTGTCAAAAATGTGACAACAGTCCTTACCTTGGTAACGGGGTCTCCATCTTTACACGCCGCCGCCACCAGCTCGTCCGATAGACCTCTGTCGCTCATTTTGTCTCAGGGAATTTAGTTTAGTACCTGGGTGACATGTTAAGAAGAGTTCGGTGGTGATCGTCGACACTCGGCTCGAGCTCGGTAGCCTTCGGCGGGAGCGGAGGTGTGTGAAGTAGAAGTCAAGCTCGACTCTGATTGATTCCCTGTCAAGTCTCCATAGGACTGCCCTAAAGACACCCACCGCAATAAAAGCAGTCGAGTTTTGCGTAGTGCATTTTAATGTAATATTAAGGTATGTTATGGCGTAAGTTTTACACTGAAATAAATATAAAAGAATATTCACACACATTCTACAGGAAAAAAGTAATATTTTACGCCTTGAAATAAGTGTCAGTCTTCTTATTTTGAAAATTAGAGCAGGACGTGATCTGTAGTGACGTAAACATGATGGGCGCGGTCGCCACAAGTTTGACAAGTTCATGTTTTTTTTGTTTTTTGTTTGTGCAGTTAAATCAACCATGTGGCAAACAAATTTCCAAACGACAATTTTGTGTTAAAAGTCAAGGTAAACTTGTGAAACTTTAAAAGGTAAACAAGAAAAAGACAAAATCCACACCTTTGCCACAGAAATAAGTTTATTATCTCGACAAATTGTTTAAATTGTGACCCCGCAGCATAAATAGCTGTCTTTTAAAGTCACACAGCCAGCTGTACATCATGATTGGGCTGTAGATCAAAAAGATGTACGTTTTTTTCTTTTAACTGCAAGACTACACAGAAGGGAGCTGGATGGGAAAAAAAAATCTAAAGCCCAAATCGAGAGTACCTGAGAGAGGCGGCCATTAATTCCAAGGTAGTTTCTGCCATGACCGCTTGGTTCCCCGTGATGAAAACGATGGTATTTATTCATTAATTGCCATTTCATTTAGAGGAGTTTATCTCACATGTGATTTAAATAGTTTCTCTCACCCGATAACATGCTTTCCTTTAAAAAAAAAAAAAAAAAATAGATATGCATGATAGAAGACTACAAGTGCCATTGAAAACCCGCTCACAGGAGATACAATACAAAAAAAGAGTTGATGAAAGGAAGGGAATAAAAAAGCCCTTTACTGCTACAATAAAACCATCCTCAATAGCTACGTCCAAACATGGTGTAGTATTGAGCCGGTGCCTTGCCGCAGACACACAGCTGACCAGGCTGCAGCGTCTTGAGTGGCGAGAAGGGGATGCACAGACTCTTGGCACCCATGGATGGCGCTCCTGGCTCCAGGTCCTGATCCCTGACACGCAAAATAAAACCATTAGCACTCCAAAAAGGCAAAAGGAGGAGAACTAGGACACATGTGTACATACTTGGCAGTGGTTTTCTTGATCCAGTCCTCACACTCCATGCCACCACAGAACGGGATCTGGACAATCTACCACACGGGAACACGCGTTAAGGAGGTTGCACACAATCATGCCCCTTTTGAGCATTTCCCTTCCTTTATGAACCAATTCCTGAATTTTGTCTATCTCTCGTAGATTATCGGGGTGTCTTAAAAGTGGTTTCCTCTTGAGTCTTGAATCGGTCATCTTGAGTACGCGAGTAAAAACCCAAGTGCACAGATATTAAAAATCGGAACGCGTGTGCACTTTAGTTAACACAGTGTTGACTGAGGGGAGGACGTCCTCTGGGTGCGGTGGTACCAGTTCTCACCTTTCCAGAATCCAGCTCCTTCTGGAATTGTTCCATCGTGTCTGCAGCCACCAGGTGAGTCTTCAGGTCATTTGATGCTCTGTCAAAAAAAAAAAACCAACAACTATATTTGAGTATTTATGTTCATATTTAACAGTGTACTGGAATGATATTTAGTGACTTTTCCAGCTCCACTAGTAATAATTCAAATTGCAAATCTTTCTTTTTTTAAAAAAATAAATAAATGACAGATTTTATCAAAAGGCCCTGCTTAAATTATCACCTAACATTGCCAATAAATACCTGTAAAAGTCACATGGTAGAAGTAAAAGTGTCAATGTTCTATTAACCCTTTCATGCAAAGTGCAAAGTCACTACAGTGGACATCTATTTAAAAGTTGCTGCCACCTATATTAATTAAACTAAAAAATATATTTATATTTTAAATAACATTAAATCATAATGAATGCATGAAAGGATTAAAAATATTTTTGGGAAATGTAAATTAATATTGGCGAAAGCAACTTTGAAATAGCTGTCCGCTGTAGTGACCACTATGCATGAAAGGGTTTAATGTACTAGTATGTCTTACTTCTTGAACAGGCAGCTCTGAATGTCCTCCAGCATGGCGGCCAGTTTCTTCTCCACCTCGGCCTCGGGGATGGTCACCTTCTCGCCAGTGTCTCTCCTAACGGCAACGCACTGGTGCTGCTGCATGTCCTTCGGTCCCACCTCCAAGCGGATGGGAACCCCCTGGGGGGATGAAAAAAAAAGAAAGGAATTCATTTTTTTCACCAATTTGTAATGAATGGCATCCGTTAAGGTGGTGACTTTCGACCTTGAGCTCCCAGTGGTTGAACTTCCACCCTGGCGAGTAGTTGTCCCGGATGTCGCTCTTCACTCTGATGTCGGCGGCTTGCAGCCTGTTGAGGTATTTGTCACACTGGTTCATCAGCGCTTCCTTTTCCTGGTCTGCCAGCGATGCCGTGATTCCGCATGGAATGATGACAACCTGAGCAACAGCCATGCAGCCATGTTGTTAGTAGAATCAGTGAGCAATCAGTGGAGATTCGCTTTCTAAGTGCCACAAACACACCCCCAAAAAATAAAAATAAATAAAACTGGAAAAAAAAAAAAAAAAAAAAAAGTTTACGCTGTGGAGTGTCTACCTGAAGGCAGGCCACTCTGGGCGGCAGCACCAAGCCCCTGTTGTCTCCGTGCACCATGGTGAGGACGCCGATGGTCCTGGTGGTAAGACCCCAAGAGTTCTGGAAGGCCAGCTGCTTCTCGCCGGGCTTCTTGGGGTCTTCGAACGTGATCTCGAACATTCTGGAGAAGTTCTGACCGAGGTGGTGGGAGGTGGCACCCTGCGGCGGCCGGCAGAGGCCAAGTTAGCACGCTAGTCCGGACCGCTACACGGCAAGCTCCGATTGGGGGAGCACGTACTTGGATGGCTCGGCCGCTGGCGGAGATGAAGGCCTCCACGGTGGTGGTGTAATCGCCTCCGGCAAACTTCTCCTTCTCGGTCTTCCTGCCTTTCACCACTGGGATGGCCATCAGCTCCTCGTACACTCTGGCGTACAGGTCAAGGATCTGAAGCACCTATGAATAAATATAATACATTCTAATTAAGCAACAAAAAGAGCAATGGCCCTGCTCTGCAGGAATAATTTCTGAAAGGACCTCCCATGGCAGATCTCTAATTTAAGGCAGGTTACCTCCTTAGCGGCCTCCTCTTTGGTAGCAAAGGCCGTGTGTCCCTCCTGCCACAAGAACTCACGAGTCCGAAGGAAGGGCTGGGGGTGTTTGAACTCCCATCTCTGGGAGAGGAGGGGGGGGGGGGGGGGGGAGAGGTCAGGTTTCGAACTGTCCAACTTTAATGAACCCAAAGTAGAGAATGGGAAATGCATCGACTGACCACGACGTTGCACCACTGGTTGAGCTTGATTGGCAGATCTCGATGGGACTGGACCCATTTGGCATAGGCTGGATACATCACTGAAACGCAAAATCGTGTATTTCTTAATTCTTCTTTCCTAGGTATTACTAAAAAAAAAAAGAATACTTTTGACAGGTGAGTAGAAAAAAATTCGGCCATTTTTGCCAAACAGACATCTGAAAAAATCATGAGTGTGATTATTATTTTTTTTAGCTCATCTTTCAAATAACTACCTGCTCCTTGTGCTTTTCATAAGCTTCAGCTCAATAGATGCCAATTCCCGTTACTTATTGACATGTCTTCACTAAAACGGTTTAAAAACCTTGGAAAGACTTCACACTGGCCGAAAATTGAGCTAAAAGTTTAAAAGTAAACAGAATTTTTTTTTTTTTTAATTATTCCAGAATGTCCGACCTGTCTCGCTGGTGGGTCTGACAGCAATGGGCTCTGCCAGCTCTGTCTTCCCTGAGCGCGTTACCCAGGCAACCTAGAGAGCAGGGCAATTGATTGGCAACAATATTGGGAGTTTTTAAACCAATGAAAATCTTAGGATTGTATTTTTGTGCTCGTTCACCTCTGGAGCAAAGTCAGCAATGTGCGTCTTCTCCTTCTCCAGGGCGGCCTGTGAGACGAACATGGGGAAGTAGCAGTTCTCCACGCCCAGCTTCTTGATCTCGCGGTCAAAGAAGTCCTTGATGGCCTCCCAGATGGCGAAGGACCACGGGCGCAGCACGTAGCAGCCGCTCACGTCGTAGTATTCGATCATCTCCGCCTTGGTGATCACCTGGTCACCCAATAATTACACACGGCCATCCTACGCCCTAAGAAATGTGTACCCCATTGTTGTGGTCGGTGAGTGTATTTCAATGTACCTGAGAGTACCAGTCTGCCAGGTTCTCCTCTTTCTTAGCTTCTAATCCCAAGCTGAAAAGGACGGAGGCAGATTAATATCAGGCGAGGTATTTCAAAAATAAATAAATAAGTAAAATAAACAGCTGTCAATTACGCACACTAAATGGAGGAATGCAATAACGGTAATACTGTACATGGCACATATCATAGCTTATAAAATTGTTAGATCATTTAAATGGAAGGATGAACGAACGGAGCAGGCAATACGTTGGCCACTCACCGTGTTTGCTTTTTGGGGCCTTGACCGTCTCCTGCACCTCCAGCTCCTGCGGCGGAATCCTTGCCCTGACTTGCCTTGTCTCCTTTCCCCTTCTTGGCTCCTCCGCCAGCTCCTCCTGCGGCACCTCCTCCTCCTCCTCCTCCCTGCTTCTCGGACTTGTTCTCCCTCTCCTTGCGGTTCTTGTCCTCACCGCCAGCCGCCGCCACCGGTTTGTACTCCTGCCCGCTGAGCGTCTTGTATTGGTTCTTCAGCTCCAGCAATGTCTTCACGGCTGCGTCCACCTGATCCTGAAACAGATGACCTCAGCGATGCGTGGCCTCCTTCACGAAACGATTCCCACGTTATGCAGAAAAACTAAAATAGGTGAGTACTTTAGCGGATATCAAATGATAAGTCGAAAAAGGGATTATTGCTTCCATTTTTAATCAGAATTCCCCCTTTGGTCTCACCTTGGGGGCCTTTTGGGCCTTCAGCGTCCTGACCAACTCTCCCTGCTGAGCCACCTTCTCAAAGAGGCCGGCGGCGGATGCAATCTCGCTCGGAACTGGAGCTGGGGCTTTCTGGGCCGGCGCTGCCCCGGGTTTGTACTCCTCGCCGGTGGCCTGCTTGTATTCGGCCTTCAGTGCGAGCAGCTGCTTGACCGCATCGTCCACTTGGTCCTAATTGAGAACAGAGAGTGTACCTAATCAAGTGACCGTTGAGTGGAGGGTGGATTAAACGCCTCCTTTGAAATCCTAAACTTGGTTTGAAATCCAAAAATCTAAACCTTAAACCCTGTTTGAAACAATTTTTGACACCCTAATTTAGGTTTGAATGCTTATTTTGAGACCCAAACCTTTATTTGAAACCCTAACCCAGACTTGAAACCCTAAACCTGGTTCTAGTTCATCCCAGCTGACCGCCAAAGACGGTGCATAAATCATTCGGGGTCTTAAAACGCTGAATTTGAAGCCCCAAATTAGGACTGAAGACCAAATTATAAACCCTAAACCAGACTTGAAACCTTAACCCTCATTTGAAAGCCTAAACAAGGATTAAAAACCTCATTTGAAACAATTACCTTTTCTTGAAACCATAACACAGACTCCAAACTCTAAACCTCGTTTGAAACCCTAATTTTGGTTTGAATTCTTCATTTTAAACACCAACTTGGCATTGAGCCTTAATTTACATTTGGAACTCATCAGTACAAGATGGACTATATCTCAATTGAGTCTTGAACTCCCCTTTTAACAATCATGTTATACCTTGGGTGCTTTTTGCGACTTGAGTCTCCGCACAAGATCTCCCTGCTGCGCGACACGCTCGTACAAGCCGGTTGAAGCAGAAGAGGAGGAGGAGGAGGAAGAGGAGCGGGAGGAGGAAGAAGAAGAGGTCACGGCAGACGAAGGGGCAGTGGAAGCAGTCGCCGGGGTCGGTCCGGGTTTGTAATCCTGACCCGTCAATTTTTTGAACTCGGCCTTGAGCGCCAGGAGCTGCTTGACCGCCGCGTCGATCTGCGCCTGGTGCCATCAACAGAGTAGCTTGTAGCGGCGGGCTAACTAAATGGGAAAGCCATGCGAGCGATGACGGGGGAGGATGACGATTAGCAGAGCGGCATGACGTTAGCGGTCGAAGATGAGACACGTGACGGTGTGAGGATGAAATTGACGGACAGATGAGGAACAAGATCAATGCAGCTATAGAAGTGACTGGAACCACTGAAGGGACGCATGCATGCGATGTGGACATCTCATGTCAATACAGTGGAACCTCCCAGATCCAACAGGCCAAAAGTGGCACAATTTGTGAAGTTGAACTCATTCAATCCCAAAGACATATTTATACGTCTTTTCAAAGTCCAGCCATTCAATCCCAGGAATATATATATATTTTTTTTTAATTTTTAAACGTTAGGGTAAAAGAGGGTCTGAAAGTGCCTGGTTTTGAATGGGTTGACTACCATTCCCCCCCCCCCAAAAAAAGCCTCTAACATCAAACTAAACTTTGGGTTTAATCATCATTTTGTTAGACTTCAGCTCAGTGAGCTTCTATAGTAGGGGTGGGCAGAGGTTTGATTTTTTTGAAATGGCCGGTCAATTTGTAGGTGAGGTAACAATTGTTAAAATGTGTGAGTCAAACGTGTGCAATTATTTTTGATACCAAAATAATAATTCATTTATGTTTTGTTTCAATTGCTCATCATTTTTTGCTAATTCAAATATAGTTGTTAATATTTTTATTTGATTATTTCCTATATGTCAATTAGTCACCATTTTAATCATCCAATTTGTGGGGAAAGCAAGAAAAAAAAAAAAATCCAACAAATATTTCAGATGATGTACTTTTATATGCTAATGTCAAAGTTCAAGCCATATTTTGCCCATTCCTGACGTAAATAAAATGAACTTTCATGTTTCGAAAGGAGAGCAACGTGAAAACTCAACCAATAGTAACAGAACAGGTTCTGTTGTTTTGTTGGAGGTTCCACAGTAAGAACATTGAGGCCAGTTACCTTTGGCGCCTGCTCTGCCTTCAGCTTCCTGACAAGCTCGCCCTGCTGAGAGACGCGCGTATACGGGCAGGGGGCAGAGTCTCCTGACGGGGAAACTGGAGCTGGGCCGGGGGCTGGGGGAGACATACCCGGTTTGTAGTCCGATCCAGTCTGTTCCTTAAACTGAGCCTGGAACAAAATAAGAAAGGAACAAACTCATTGAATCATCATGAATAGGATTTTATTATTTACAGCAAACTAGAGGGATAGATCACATTTTTTTTGGGGGGGGGGGGGGTGGGGGGGATTAATATTAATAAAACTGTTTACATTTGAAACATGATTGGCAAATGTTTGCTATTCTCATTGGGGCTACCCCTCAAGAATAGCGAGAGTTCACTCGCTGTATATGAAAGTTTTACCTTCAGGGTAAGAAGCTGCTTCACCGCCTTGTCCACTTCCTCTTTGGGTGCCTTGGCTGTCTTCAGCTGGCGGACAGCTTCCCCCTGAGCGACGATGCTCGAGAAGAGCTCACAAACTGGAGTGGAGGAGGTGGCGGCAGGGGCAGCGGCCAGGGACGCAGCTGGGGACGCTTTGGCGGCAGCAGCGGGGGCCTGCTAAGAAGAGAAGCCCGGGACACAACATTCGCTGGTTACCAGCACATTTCCGCAGCCTCACGCTAAGATGTTAGCTTGGATTCCGCAAGCTTTGCTGGCTATATGGAAATATCCCCTTCTGGAAAATGAAAAAAGAAATGCCCATTGCCTTGTTTGCCAATGACTGCCCGCATTATCTAAATGAACCCCACTGTTACATCACAACCTGGAGACATTCAGAATGGCTCTCCCACAGGCACGTTAAAAGTAGAAGTCAACCCCAAAAATTTCTTTACAATATGTTTTGCGCACCTTTACTAGTCTAAACACGGCATTGTGATTAATATTGCATTTGTGGAATATGAGTTAAAGCGGAAGTCAACGCAAACATATTTTTTTCAAGAATATGTTCCCAGCAGGCCCACTAGTTGAAACACGGCATTCTGATTCATTTTGCGTTTTCTGGAATATAAATTAAGGAGCAAAATGCACTCGTTTTTAGCCATCTCCGGGGGCGGCCATTTTGTCTTCTGTCGACTGAAAATGACATCACGACTGCTCACAACGACCAATCACGGCTGACCTGTTTTCTGAATCTGAGCCGCGATTGGTCATTGTGAGCAGTTGTGATGTCATTTTCAGTCGACAGAAGACAAAATGGCCGCCCCCGGAGATGGCTAAAAACGAGTGGATTAACACTTATTCCACAAACGCAACATTTATCAGAATGCTGTGTTTCAACTAGTGGGCTTGCATAGAACGTATTCTTGAAAAAAATATGTTTGGGTGGACTTCCGCTTTAAGAAGCAAAATCCACCTGTTTTTGTCCATCTCAGGGGGCGGCCATTTTGTCCATCTCAGGGGGCGGCCATTTTGTCACTTTCTGTCAACTGAAAATGACATCACAGTTGCTCAGGGCTCACGTAATAACCAATCTCATCCGAGCCATGACTGGTTGTTACTGAATAATGACATCAAGAGCAACTGAGAAGTGAGCAACTGTGATGTCACTTTCAGTTGACAGAAAGTGACAAAATGGCCGCCCCCTGAGATGGACAAAAAACAGGTGGATTTCACACCAGCAGAGTTGAATGGAACAAAACGAACACAATGGACACTCACTGTGTTGGCGGGTGCCTGGCTCTTGCCCTTGTCCTTGTCTTTGTCTTTGGACCCGGCAGTGGGCATCTCCTTGACATGACCATCGGGAATGTAGATGAGGACACATGGACTCTCCTTGCAGCTGTTAGGACTGCAGAAGAAAGTCATTATCTTCCTCAAATGTACTTTTTTCATGTCGATTCTTGTCTTTACGGCAGTGAAACGTTCGCTGTTTTTGTCGTAATCATTTTGAAAAGAAGGTGGATTTTCGTGCACATTTAGTAACTTTTGAAACAATTTGATCAAATTTCCTGTGCGCCGCCGACTTGGCTCCCGTCTTTTCGATTGGAATTGCCACGTCAAAAGTGCAACGAATCAATCTCGAGGTGTAGCTTTCCGCTTTCACGGCCTTCTCCAAGCTAAAACGAACGAAAAACTACCATCTCAGTCGTACATGTTAAGCGTCCCGTTAAAATCAGCCTCCTCCTTACCTGACTGGCTCGTAGGGTTGGTCACAGATGTAGAATCCCCGCCTCTGTAGCTGAACGATGTCGCCTTTCTTCAGAGACTTCAGACAGGGGTCGCCCAGCATCTTCTCCTCCGTCTGAGACATCACACCGTCATGGCAGCGACAGGTCCGCGTCGTCTCGGACGAGACAACTTAACCGGCGCGCACCTTGCTGTCTTTGCTGACGTAGTCCTTAAAGTTGTCGTCCTTGGTGATGACCGCTTTGGTGATGAGGGGCTGGTAGTTGACGCAGACGGCGGGCAGGAGGGGGGCGCTTGCGGTTTCCGTCAGCCAGGTGATCTTGGTCGTCTTCTTGTAGTCCTTGTTGTCCAGGTCTAGGCGCGCCTCCATGGACAAGATCTTCCCGTCGGCTCCCCTGAGTAGAGGCGTGGAAATTTTTTTTTTTTTTTTTAATTAATCCGCGAGCGCGTTTCTTGTTTAAAAGGTGACTCATGCCCTAAGCAGGGTACTTGATTAAATAAAGCATGCTCCTCAAATAGAAGACTGTTTGTGCACTTGGCGGCTTTAATCACAAGTACTACAACTGTACCACATGGATTTATTTGCTTTGCCATTTGAGCCCACATTTGAGGCTTGGAGTTGGAGAACAAAACCGGCGCACAATTCGATGCAGAGTGCGACCAAACCGAGTTACGATTACGATACGGCGTGAGACGATTAAGGTGCGTACTTGTTGATCTTGGTGATGATCAGGTTGCCCCAATTAATGAAGGTGACCACCTCGCCCTCGGTCAACGTCTCGGCATCCGCTCCTTCCACCAACACTCGGGGTCCGTACCACACCGGCTTCGTGCCCACCTCGGCATTCTACGTGGGAGGGAGGGAGAGGGAGAGGGAGAGGGGGAGAGGGAGAGGGAGAGGGGCAGGGGGAGAGGGAGAGGGAGAGGGGGAGGGGGAGGGGGAGGGGGAGGGGGAGAGAGAGAGGGAGGGAGAGAGAGAGAGAGAGAGAGCGAGAGGGAGAGAGAGAGGGAGAGCGAGAGGGAGAGAGAGAGGGAGAGAGAGAGGGAGAGAGAGAGGGAGAGAGAGAGGGAGAGCGAGAGCGAGAGGGAGAGCGAGAGGGAGAGAGAGAGCGTGAGAGGAGAGCGAGAGGGAGAGCGAGAGGGAGAGCGAGAGGGAGAGCGAGAGGGAGAGAGAGAGGGAGAGCGAGAGGGAGAGCGAGAGAGCGAGGGAGAGAGCGAGGGAGAGAGAGAGGAGAGCGAGAGGGAGAGGGAGAGAGAGAGCATGAGAGAGAGCGAGAGGGAGAGCGAGAGGGAGAGAGAGAGGGAGAGAGAGAGGGAGAGCGAGAGGGAGACCGAGAGGGAGACCGAGAGGGAGAGCGAGAGGGAGAGAGAGAGGGAGAGGGAGAGGGAGAGAGAGAGCGAGAGAGAGAGTGAGAGAGAGAGCGAGAGAATGAGAATCACGGCACGTAAACGGCACACGTGTGGATGTGAGGAACGACTGCACACCTTTGGATGTTTGGCCACTTCTTTCATTTCCTCTGTAGCCTCCGGAACAGAAACGGGAACCGCGTACGAGCCGGAGAGGGCCGTGTATCTGGGCGCTACCGGGTCAATCACCTAACACATGCACGCGATGATTTAAGAGGAGTTAAACACAGTTTATAAAAAAATTAATAAATTTAAAAAAAAAAAAAAAAAATTCCTTTGGGAGAGACATGAGAGGGGGGGAAACAGACAATGAGTGAATCACTGCTGCATGCAGGTAAAAAAAATAAAAATAAAAAAGCAGCTGCTTTCAGTCCACAATCCCCTTTAGCAACTTATTTCTTTCCAAGCTCTTTAAACAGCATCAAGTCCCCTTCTTGCATCTCACCCACGATAAACAGCGGCTAAGCCTGAAGCAGAATGACGGAAGGGGGTGGGGGGGTGTCAGGGGGTGAAGAAAATGGAGAGGATGTGGCAGAGAGGAGTACCTTCACGCAGCTAACGGGCAGCTTGGAAACACACAAGAGTGAGGAGATGCCGTCACGTACGCACACACGGGTACAGTTGGAAAAAAGGTGGCGCAAACTCCAATGTTGAGCCCTCCCAAAAGTAAAACAATCTCATTCTTGAGTTCCAACCGTTGGCGTCCGAAACAAGAGTGGAAGAACCTTAGCGCTCCATCGCCACATTTGATTGTTAAAACCGACAGCTCATTCGTAGATGACGTTCAAATGTTCGTGTAAAATATCTAAAATAGTACATTTTAATAATGCATGTTCAATTGTTTTTTTGTTTTTTTTTACAATTCATTGAATAGTTCAATGAGGAGCACAACCACCCTTCTCCCATCATTTCCGCCTCTTTACTTTTTATCAACATGTGTAATTATCTTTGCTTAACTGCTACTTATCGGTCTTAACACGACACCCGCTGAAAAACACACAAAGTTAACATATATACAGCATACTGTACCTGTAAATTAGTCTATTACTTCAACATACTGGATTTACGTGTGTGGAGCAGCTAGCCAGCCAAGAAAACAACACGTAGCACACAAATGGGGGAGAAAAAAATAAATAAAGAAATGTGGGACAAGAGATGGAACGACTTGTTGGAAGGTTGGGGAAAAAGTTCTGGTTTTATTGGGTTATGGGTGTGGGGGGGGGGGAGAGGGGGGGGGGTGAAGGGATGAAGCCATACCAGCTGCCTGACTAAACTCGCCACTAACAAGCTTTCAACGTGAGCCTCCACTTACTCTGGTTTGGCCACCTGAAATAAGAGCGCCTTGTGCCGTTTGCAGTTTTCTCTCATTGTTTGTGTAATGTTGCAGGATAAGAAGGGAAAGCCGTACCTTCTTATTAAAGGCCCAGATCTTGTCCCACTCCATGTTCACCACTGACCTGGATCCACCCTGCAAATGGGAGAGGGATTTGGAAAAAAAAAGGAATATACGTAGTCCAGTTTGGTGTCAAGGAAGTATGTCCAAGTCATACACCGCCACCGACGGACACGCTTTGTATGTCGGGGAGGAGCCAGGTTTAAACTGGGTTGTTAGTGCAAGTCGCAGAAAGTCTTTGTCATACTGTAGGTGCATGTACGTACGTCTGGTGCATTTATTTCAAATCTAATCATTTGTAAGCTATTTTTAAGGTTCATATTGAAAGGGGCAGTTGAAATGATATGAAAGTGTGTCATCTGTGTCAAGTGGTAACTACTAATATGGGCAGTTTAGTGGGGGCGTCAATCGCTTACTGTTTTATGCTATTTGACTGGGTCCTTAAAGTGAAATCAACCCAAACATATTTTTTTCAAGAATATGTTCCCAGCAGGCCCACTAGTTGAAACAGGGCATTCTGATTAATATTGCTTTTGTGGAATAAAAGTTTATCCACCCCAAAATGGCCGCCCCCAGCCATCTCTGGGGGCGGCCATTTTGTCACTTCTGTCGACTGAAAATGACATCACAGTTGCTCAGGGCTCAGGTAACAACCAATCATGGCTGAGCTTCGGAAAACAGGTGAGCCGTGATTGGTCGTTACCTGAGCAGTTGTGATGTCATTTTCAGTCGACGGAAGTGACAAAATGGCCGCCCCCAGAGATGGCTAAAAACGAGTGGATTCATTCTTATTCCACAAACGCAATACTTATCAGAATGCCTTGTTTCAACTAGTGGGCTTGCATAGAACATATTCTTGAAAAAAAAAATCTGTTTGGATTGAAAAAAAAAAACAAAAAAAAACGTTTCAACCCACAAATGATCAATTTGGCTAAGAATGTATTCGGCGCACTGGGGCCTTTCATGAGAAGAGCACCTATGGGATGAACATACCTGTGCTGCTATGAACTGCTTCAAGCCCTCAACGGTCATGCCTCTCCTCAGGACTCCCCTGACTGTGGGGAAGCGAGGGTCATCCCTGAGAAAGAATCACCGCGCCGTCAACCGGCGCGTTGCGCAAGGCAGCGTTCGGGCGCACGGCCAACCTCACCATCCGTCCACGTATCCCTCCTCCACGAACCACGTGAGCTTGCGTTTGGACAGCACCGTGTTGTTCAGGTTGAGGCGGGAATACTCCCAGATGTACGGCTTCCTGAGGCGCAGCGCGTCGATGAACCAATAGTACTGCTCGTCGCGGTCGTGGTATTCGGTGGTCCTCAGGGCGTGCGTCACATTCTCTCTGCTGTCCACGATGGGGCAGGCGAAGTCGTACGTCGGATAGACCCTGGAGGAGAAAGAGGACAGGGTCCTCAGTTTGGAAAATATTCCTCCGCACAAAACGGCAAAAATGGGTCGGATTTATTTGAGTACTTGTATGCGCTTCCCGTGCGGGCGTGGGGGCTGTTCTTGCAGCGATACAGCGTGGGGTCCCGCATGCAGCCGTTGTTGGAATTCATGTCGATCTTGGCCCTCATGCAGCACATCTGACCGCGCTCTGTGCCGGCTTTCATCTCCGCCCATAGTTTCATGTTCTGCTCCAAAGCTGGGAAAAAAAAAAAAGTCATATTCTAGTCCCACTGGCTCTTTTCTTAGTAATATTTTTATATTCAATCAGCATTTCCGTCACGTATTCCGGACCCAAAATATTCAGTGATTTATAAATAAACAAGACTATAATTGTTTCCTGGTTTACAGAATTCATCAGCGGTAATGTATAAACATATATGGCCTGGAAGCTACAGCTAGCCTTGAAATGTCCTGGACGATTGGAAATATTCACAGTAGGGCTGCCCGATCAAGCGATTAAGCGTAACCGAATTTTCTGGATAAAACGATGTTAAAATCGGCACGTTCGATTTTGTTATTTTTGGTGTATCCAAGTGTAGCCCATTTGTACTTCCTGTATTGTGCTCTGTTTGTACATTCTCTTCGTATCTGTACTTTGTTACTCTTCTCTTCGTATTAAGATCTCAGTTTTCCGGTGGTTACTTCCGTGTTTGTCATGCGGTCACGCGAGTAGCGCGCTCGATCCAATTGCCGAAATGCGGAAGCGATTGTCCGCTGGCCGAGGAGAAAGTCACACATGTGGGGGATTGTTTGCGGCAGGGGCCGACTATCTGAACCGACTGCCCGGTGAGTGAGGAAGTGAAGACGAGCGTATGCTCAACTGACGGAATTGGCCAGGTCGATGGTGAGCTAGGAGCCCGGGATTGAAACTTGGAAATTGCCTGGAATAGAACTGAACCATTTCTGAACCATCCCTGCTCTGGTCGGGCTGGTAGGAGGCTGCATTTTAGCCAGCCGATCCCCTCCATTGAACTTAAATTGACTGGCATTTGGAGTTCAAAGAAAGAAAAATTAAGTTCTCAGAAAAGACATTCAAAATACTTCATTTTTCATTATTTTACAAAAAAATCGTAATCGTAAAATCGTGTTTGAGAGAAAATAATCGTGATTTTCTTATTAGGCAAAATCGAGCAGCCCTAATTCACAGTTACGGAATTCATTGTTGGCAAACAACGTGTTGCGTTGTTTCATACGTACTGTTATTTCTGCACTTGGACTCGGTACGCTGCTCCCGCTCCTGCTTCATTTCCTCAGGCGGCGTATCATCGATGTAGGACTTGCCCTCGGCCATCAGCTGCTCGGCCAGCTGCATGATGACGTCGAAGTGGTCGCTGGTGTAGGTGAACTGGTCGGGTCGGATCTGCAGCATTGCCACGTCCTCCAGGATCACCTGAGGGGATGCAAAGGCATGTGATGACACGCTGTCAACATGTGAGGATTTGCCTTTCTCACCTTTTCAAAGTCCTCCTTCTCCTTCTCCGGGTTGGTGTCGTCAAAGCGCATGATGAGCTGGCCTTTAAAGGTGACCTGGTAGTGCTGGTTGAGCAACGCGGCCTTGGCATGGCCGATGTGCAGATACCTGCCAGCAGGGACAAAAAGGTGAAAATCGTCCGGCAAAATGTAGTGTTTCGCTTCCCGAGCGAGTCTCACCCGCTGGCTTCAGGCGGGAATCGGACAACCACCTTGCCCATCTCAGCTCCGGGCAGGTCCGCAAACTTTCCGACGTCGGCCTTTTTCTCTTTCGCCTCCTGCTGACAAGCATGTAAGAAAACCATCACACAACAATGAATATAATTGCGTGTTCAGTTTACTGGATGTTTGAATTCGCCGTCCATCCAGGTTGTGACTCAAAGTCGTCGTGTGCAATCGTATGCAACACAATGAGCATGTATCCTTGTTACCTTGGTAATTGCGCCGTTCACAAACATGGAATGTTCAATATAATAATAATATTATCGGGAGCTGAAAATGGCGGCCCCGATAAGTGACCATAGGATGGCAGAAGCGTTGTTTTAAACATATTTCTAAAATAAATACTTTATTGATTTAAGAAAACAGCAGCTGATAAAGAACATTTAAATATGACAAAATTTGACATCTTGGGTTTTTTTTCCCCTTTAAGTAGTTTCCAACAACAAGAATCAAAATAGTAGCTTTATTTAAAGTCAGAGTTTTTTAAACATATTAAAACATTTTACAAAAATATTTTGAAAAATAAAAAAAATAAAAAATTAATGTATTTTTCATTTGAAATAAAATAATTGACGATACTTTAAATTACTTTTAAGGGTATTTCGAAGTCATAAATATTGTATAACCTTTATAATTTGGTGTATGATACAGTCGATTCCGCAATTCACAAAGGATAGGGAGGAGGCTGGCCCGCGAATAGCAATAAGCCGTGTTTAATTAACTACCACTGAAATGGATTAGGAAAAAAAAAACAGCTTTTTAGACGTGAACATTTCTTTTAAAAAAAACACAGATAAACACTCAATATCTATTTTTCATGAAAAACTAGGCACCACTAAAGAGGGTAAACAAAAACAACAACAACAAAAAATATATAAAAACAATTGGGGAAAAAAAGCGAATATGTGAATCTGCGGGTATGTGGGCGTCGACTGTATTTCATGATGATGGGACTAATATTTATTCCTAACTTACACGGTAATTCATTATGGAGAAAAACACTAAGCACTGTATGCCATCTATAATCGCATGTGGCTTACATTGGACCTGGTTGGTGGAGCTTTCTTGCTGGTGTATTTGTTGTCCAAGGCAGCGAAGGGAACCTGAGAACTCAGGAAGGAGAACCAGCGATTGACGTGGCTGAAGGCTTTGCCCTTGTTGGGCCAGTCAGCGTGACCTTGAGAAGACAAACCACCACAATTTACGATACATTTTAAACTCATCAGGATTGTGTGTGTGTGTTTTCTTTTTTTTTTTTTTTTTTTTAAAGGCACTCACCTTTGAGGGCGGCCCACACGGACAGGTCAGCCAGGGTGAGGGCGTGGCCCACCAGGAAGGTTCTCAGCGACAGGGCCTTGTTCAGCTCAGCCAGAGACGCGCTCAAATCGGGCTGGCCGCAAAGACGACGGCCGCTGAATTCCAGCCAGTGATCCACCTGCAAGTGCCGCACACACAGACACGCACACAACCGTCCATGAAGCCAAAGATGTGTTTAAGTCTAAATTTTAACATCCAAAATGGTGTTAAAAGGTTGATCAGTGTGCAGGCACATAGTGTTGTATTATATCGGGGCATACAATGTGCTACATTATATTACTGGAACGTGCATGAAATCTGGTTCATTGTTTAAATCAGGATTATGACAAATCATATTTTCTCCCAGTATATTTAAATTCCACAATCAAGAGCCAACCTTCAATTTCATAAGCTCAGTGGTTTGTTCCTGTTTATTCCGATAACTCCTGTTAATTCCAACAGAATCTTTGCAACTTTTTCAACACTCACCTCAGTCTGCTCCATCAGGTTGGCTCCATAGAGGCCGAGAGCCGGCGCCACCCGCGCCAGGTATCGGCTGATGGAGTTTGCGTCATTGAACTGGATGGCGCTGCGGGTGCGACAACAAACAGCTTTTAACCTCTGGCATGGGGGAGGGGGGGCAGCTGGTTGCAGCGGTTGTCCTGCTTACTCAGAGACGTGAAGGCGGGTGTCCTTGCCTTCTTCCACCGAGAGCTGCACGCTTCCTTTCACATGCTCGGCGGTCAGGAGAGCTCCTGAAGAGACAGTACGATCTCAATGTGAAACAACCACTGATTCTCCTCGGGCATTCTTGAAAGTGAGGGGGTGAGAACTGGTGCCAAGGAGTAGTTCGCATTGTGTGTTTTCATAAGTTTAAGTGTGTTTTGAAGGAGGCATAAAATCATGTTTATATGGTCTCTCTATATCACGAGTGGGTCTGTCTGCGCATCGTGTTGCATGACATTGGGAGGAAGGGCTATTTTTCATTTAACTGTTTTATATTTAAAAATTCTTGTGTTTTTCCTATAAATAATGATAGTCTGCAATTATGACGTTGCTGCTGCGTTCTCTGAGCTTAGTGACAGACGCGTAGTGCACACCCCCTTGTACATCCATCAATCCGAGTGTTGTAGTCTTGCATCAGCATGCAGTACCCACTCGGCTGTGTGTCGCTGTCGAGTCGCTGTCAAAGCTGGAACGACGCTGTTAAACTTATGGTTCGCCCTTAATGCACTTATTCACTGACCTCAAATGCATTTTGTATTCAAGTATTACTGGTGTAAGTGCCATTGAAGAACATGCATGCGGGAATTTCGTTAGAAGCATCAATTTAATCCTTTGGGCTTTTTCGGGCTTGTTCATGGGCTGATGCAACACACTTCAAAAACTCGCGTCACTTCCAAGTTTATTTCATGTTAAAAATCTTATTTCGAAGAGACACAAGGCGTAGATTAACCTCGAGAAAAGTAGAACATTTGAGCTTCTCGGTATGAAGCAGCTGCAATTATTCAGTGGATTGGTTGCTTGTTTTGAGTGCCACGACTACAGGTTCACTAATTGGTTGACGTTTACGCCCCACTTAAGCATGCTAAAGAACATACCAAAAGTGTTCAGAATTTTTATTCATTCATTTTGTTGATGTGATAATGTTTGGAGAGGACATCACGCACTATTCCATTAGGAGTCGTGATTTTTACCTATCAATGTTTTTATTTACTTTGGTGGTACAAGAACTATACAATGGCCGATGAAGTTTTTTTACTCCAAACAAATAATATAGATCCATCCGAGTACAAATGAGGCTAAATGCCCACTGATGAGATTGTTTTTGTGTCACTAGAGGACACGTAACTATGCTAGTAGCAAGTTAGCAGCCTAGCCAATTTCTCGTTTTATTATTCTTTAAAAAACTCATCCAGAAGTTGCCACTCACCTAAAGGTGGGTTGCTAGTGTTGATGGTCAGGTTTAAAGCCATAGTGTGAGATTATAGCCTTCTCTCCGTGCACGAAAAGAGCCCACAACTACTAAATGTGATAGCAGTCAATATAAACCCGACTAGCTGGCCACACTCAACCGTAAGAGGAGCGTGTGGACGGCAAGCGTGCTTCTTCGTGGTTTAGTTTGGCGACGGTTTTGCGACCACATGGCTCATTACTGCCACTTGGCGATGCACCGTAGTTAGGCGCTTCTGTCGTTGTGGGCAAAATGTTTGTTTTGAGCATTGGTATTATAAACAGACATTTGATTGAATTGAGTGCGTTTGCCCTAAATTAGTTTGACGATTTATACTTTTTCTCAAAATTTCGAATGAAATAGCAATATCGTCCACCCTTTTAAAATATGCAAATATTTATATAATGTATCAATTTGGGACTCAAAAGTAATCAATTTTACATAATTTACAAACACTTTAGACTTGTTGTTTAACTTAATCGACGAATGACAGTTTCTACCCGGACCCATATTATTGGTTTAAGTGCTGTCTATTCACCTCGTTTCTACCCGGATTCATATCTCAAGCGGACATTATTCTCTCTCTGCTTCACTCCCATTGAAGTTTGTTTTTTTTGAGTGAAACATCTACACCCGCAACATTATTAACTCCATACCAGCAGCGTGACTTTAAGGTAAAATATATGCGTAAACCTCGTCATTTTATTGATAATACTATACCCTTAACCGCCGTCTAAATGTCATTTTATGCGGCTTGCTTTGCACATCATACTTCATGGCAGTGCATGCACAATGGCAATGTCAAATTGAACAGTAAAAGCGTCGAGGATGCAGACTATTTAAGACTTTTAAGCTTTGTATATATTGCTGTATTTCAGTATTTGCATATTTTCTCAGAAAACTCGCTTTTAGAAGCATATGCATTTGTTAGCTATTATTTTATTGAATGGAAATCATTGTATGCATTTTGTTTTATGCGAAATATGTCTTAAAGAAAATACTGTAGTAATAATAAAAATAATAATGCCTTTATTTAAGACATAATGTGCATAGAAAAATGATAAATGAAAAATAATTTCAACCACACATTGGTTCTCTGTACTGCTCAAATGATAGCGAACAAATAATTTAAAAGGACTTATTTAGCAGCTTTCAATGAAACCAAGGGAATTTCAAATGTATTATACTGTATATGTATACTTACATTTATTGTATTTTACATATGAAGTTATTGTTTTTTTTCTTAATTATACTAATAATACAATACTACAATCTTGTACTTCTTTTTATTATTTTTGCTTTATTATTTTATATTTGACATATGTATTATATAGCGTATTTTATTTGACAAATTATGATTATTGACTATAAATAATGCTATTATTGCAGGTCTCGTCATAGTCCAGAGGAATTAACCCCAAAATATGTTTATGTCCCTAGTTAAGTGCGCGCAGGTATGTCTCAGGACAGTCAGCACGGTAAGTGGAGCGTTTCCAGCAGCGAGGACGACGACGATGAGCTTCCTCCGTCCGTGACCTCGTCCAAACCCCCTCAAGCGACCATGTCCAATCACGGCTCACCCTCTTCCCCCGTCCCCAAAGTAGACGCCGCCTCCGTGGATGTGAAACCGGAACCTTCTCCGATACCTGCGCTCGTGGTCGGCTCTGAGGCCAGACAGCAAGCTGCAAAGAACCAAACATACCCCGTCAAGTATGAGTCACCTCCGTCTTTAGCCGGGAAAAGGAAGCTGGACGCGGCAGACGGCTCCGGCTGGGCGCTCTCCGACAGCGATGATGATGATGATGATAATGATGATGCAAAGAAGAAGAATAACGCACCACCAGTGAGGAAAGCTCCCAGTCCCAAACGCAAGAAGGTGGCGGACGAACGCCCTCCCAGCCCGCACGGACGCGTCTACTACATTGACGAGCCCGACGATTTCTTTGAGTCCAGCGTTCCCTGCCTCGATGACATGTTTCGGTTCTACCTCAACAAGGTAACAGGCGTGGACAAGAAGTACAACAGCGGCGCATTGCACATCAGAGGTGATTGGAAGTCTGTCTTGTTTTAGGGCGGAACCTGTAATCCTGCTTTCTTTTACAGCATGTTTATCTGCTTTGTTTTCCTCCGCAGACATCCTCTCGCCATTATTTGGCACCTTAAAAGAGTCTGTTCAGGTGAGCTCTTAATCCATTAAGCAAATCATGTTCATCTACTTCTAATTACAACTATATAATGAGTCAATTCTTGTACATCATTTTCACAGTCTGAAGGAAACCATAACAACAATGTGGCCCATGACAAAAATGAGTTTGACATCCCATTCCCCCCCCCCCCCCCCATTTCCCCACGGAAAATAAGCCATTTAAAAAATATATATTTTTGGGGATATAAAAAAAAACAGGATAACTTCAGAATAGGCACAACAAGAATTAATTCATATTTGAAAAATATATAATCGCAAACGCACTGCAGCCCTCCGCTTGTGACCAATAAATTTGTATCAGTACGCTAACACGATTCATCTCACAGTTTAACTACTGCTTTGACCTTGCCTGGATGGTTCAGCAGTATCCTCCAGAGTTCAGGTGAGTTCCCATCACAATGATGCCGTCGCTCGGGTGAACCTTTCCGCCATTTTGTCACTGCGTTTGCGTTCAGGGATCGTCCCGTCCTGATCGTCCACGGGGACAAGCGGGAGGCCAAGGCTCGGCTGGTGCAGCAGGCTCAACCCTTCCCTCATATTCGTTTCTGCCAGGTACAACGCGCTGTGTGGATTCGCTGAAGTGCTTTGTCAGTGGAGAAGCCCTTATTTGAGGAAAAATATGCATTTTTATTTTGTGGTACTTATTCATGACAACAACACACCAGACAATCAGTTGAGATGCTGCATGCGTCCGTTTAGGCCGAGACCAACGTTTGAGAACAAATTAGGAGTTTACTTGAGGCGAGACATTCATTTGTGCAGGTGGAGGGTGCAAATGTTTAAATGAAGCTCTGCTTTTATAAAAGCAGAGGCCACGCTTTGAGAAAAATAAATTTGTGGCGGGGCATTTATTTGTTCGCGTCTCTAAAGCACCCGGCGAATCATTGCGTTGTGGTGCTGTGTCTGTTTGCGTTCAAAGCATTTGAATCAAATGGATTGTTCTTTCAAATATGAATAACGACGCATATTTTTGTCCGACAGGCCAAGCTGGACATCGCTTTTGGCACGCACCACACGTACGAATGACTCACTATTAGTAGAATTATTTTTCTTTTTGGGTTACGGCACTCTTGCATCGCTAGACACATTGATTTCAATTTTTGGATTGATCAATTGCAGGAAGATGATGCTGCTGTGGTACGATGAGGGCATCCGAGTCATCATCCTGACCTCCAACCTCATCCGAGCCGACTGGTACCAGAAGACGCAGGGGTGCGTTCGTTTTTTCCCATGATAGAAGTTGAACTGACGTCCCAGTGACCAATTCCTAATCTTCAACTACCTTCTACCAGGATGTGGATGAGTCCTCTGTTTCCACGGTTACCAAAAGGCAGCAGCGACACTTGCGGCGAGTCGCTCACCTTTTTCAAGAGGGACCTGCTGGAATATTTGGCGTCCTATCGGGCGCCCGAGCTAGAAGAGTGGATCCAGCGGATCAAAGAGCATGACCTCTCGGAGACCAGGCATGTCTTGTTGCATCAATGCGCACACACACACAAGTGCAGAGGCCACTATTTAAAGCGGAGGTCAACCCAAACATATTTTTTTCAAGAATGTTCCCAGCGGGCCCACAAGTTGAAACACGGCATTCTGATTAATTTTGAGTTTGTGGAATATAAATTAAGCAGCAAAATGCTCATTTTTAGCCATGCCCGGGGGCGGCCATTTTGTCTTCTCTCGACTGAAAATGGCATCGCAACTGCTCGCAACGACCAATCACGGCTCAGCTTCAGAAAACAAGTCAGCCGCGATTGGTCGTTGTGAGCAGTTGTGATGTCATTTTCAGTCGACAGACAAAGACAAAATGGCCGCCCCCAGAGATGACTAAAAACTAGTGCATTTTGCTGCTTAATTTATATTCCACAAACGCAAAATGAATAAGAACGCCGTGTTTCGACTAGCGGGCCTGCTGGGAACATATTCTTGGAAAAAAATATGCTTGGGTTGACTTCCGTTTTAAGGAACAATTTGGTATTTAGTCAAGTGAGACTTCCAATTGAGGCGTTGTCACATCTAGCGATTGTGAAGCTTCATCTAAAACCGATGAAATCACAATTTTCTGCAATAGTAAGCGTTTGGTTGAGATGAGGTGTTTACCTGTTCGGGTGGACGACGCGTGCGGTGAACAACTGAGTCTGTTCGAGCAGAGGGTACTGTTGCAGGAAAAGTGTAGTGTTTGAGGTGAGGCATTTCTTAAGATGCACACCCTCATCCAGTCTATGGTCTGTGTGTGGTCAGGGTGTATCTTTTGGGCTCCACTCCTGGCAGATACGTAGGGCCAGACATGGAGCGCTGGGGCCACCTGAGGCTCAGGAAGGTAAAAAAACAACAACAACAACAACAAATATTTTGTGTTCATTTTCATTATTGCCATCAGTGTCCCTCTCTGGTTTGCAGTTGCTTTACGAGCACACCAAGTGCATCCCCGGTGAGGACCAGTGGCCCGTGGTGGGCCAGTTCTCCAGCATCGGCTCCATGGGGGTGGACAAGACCAAGTGGCTGGCGGGGGAGTTCCAGCGCACCCTCACCACGCTGGGAAAATCGTCTCTTCGGCCCAACCCCCCCGTTCACTTGGTACGTTCCGTCGCCGCCGCCAAGACTCAACTCACAAAAAGTCTGGAATATTGGCTTTGGGTGAAATGGCTTCTATGCCTTTCAGTGACTCTTCCAGTCTTTCTGAACTTCCTATTTGAAGCCTCACAACAGCGAGATACTGTTGATAAATTGTTAGGCGTCATCTTAAATGAAGTTGAATTAAGTTCACCTGGAGGTTTTAATCCATTTTTAATTCATGCTGAAATTTCACCCGACAGCCCACTATCCCTAACTGTGCTCTGAGTAGTATTTTTAAAGGAAGTGGAAGTCAACCCAAACAAAATCACTGTCACTTCTGTCGACCGAAAATGACATCACACCCACTCAGGGCTCAGGTAACGACCAATCACGGCTGTCCTGTTTCCCGAAGCAGAGCCGTGATTGGTCGTTACCTGAGCCCTGAGTAGTTGTGTCATTTTCAGTTGACAGAAGTGACAAAATGGCCGCCCCCAGAGATGGCTAATTGCTGCTTAACTCATATTCCACAAACGTAATATTAGTCAGAATACTGTGTTTCAACTAGTGGGCATGTTGGGAACTTATTCTTGAAAAAAAAAAAAAAAATGTAGGTTGATTTCCATCTTTAAGTGTTCCCTACCCCTAATAAAAATTGACATTGACTCATACCCTCTGCAGTAAAGTATGTTTTTTCTTTTGCAGTTGTATCCATCAGTGGAAGATGTCAGGACGAGTTTAGAAGGTTATCCTGGTGAGGGTTATTTTGTCTTATGCATTTATTTAGAAATGGCTTTTATCTTTGGTATTTATTGAGCCTCCTCATGTCCACTAGCCGGGGGCTCGCTTCCCTACAGCATCCAGACAGCGCAGAAGCAACTCTGGCTGCATTCCTACTTTCAGTATGTTCTCCCACATGAATTGATTGCACCAATGTAAATGATATTGTGATAATATTGAGAGAGTGTGGCTTCGTTTATGCGGATGTGTAGCCGCTGGCAAGCGGACGCCACCGGGCGGACTCACGCCATGCCCCATATCAAGACGTACATGAGGGCGTCACCCGATTTCACTCAGCTCGCATGGTTCCTGGTTACCAGGTTGGTGGATAGATGCGCTTTGGCACAGATGTTTGAGGGAAAATTAGGTGTGCGTTTTATGTCAATTGTATATTTGTTTATCTGGATGTGGTTTGTGTGGTCGAAATGAAGCCTTTTATGTTTTTGAGCAGAGACCACTATTTAAAGTGGGGAAGTCAACCCAAACATATTTTTTTCAAGAATGTGTTCTATGCAAGTGCACTAGTTGAAACAAGGCATTGTGATAAATATTGCGCTTGTGGAATAAGAGTTAATCCACTCGTTTTTAGCAATCTCTGGGGGCGGCCATTTTGTCACTTCTGTCGACTGAAAATGACATCACAATTGCTCATGGCTCAGGTGTCCAGGTCAGGGCTGACCTGTTTTTCTGAAGCTGAGCCGTGATTGGTCGTTCCCTGAGCCCTGGGTAGTTGTGATGTCATTTTCAGTCGACAGAAGTGACAAAATGGCCGCCCCCAGAGATGGCTAAAAACAGGTGGATTTTGCTGCTAAACTCATATTCCACAAATGTAATAATCAGAATGCCTTATATTTTTTATTCATGTCAATATATTATAATATAATATATTATTCAATATATTATTTATATCTATATTTATTAATACTTATCTTTATTGTCTACTGTTTGTAAAGTGCTTTGTTGCAGCTCTAGCTGTTATGAAATGCGCTATATAAATAAAATTGTATTGTATTATTACAGTGCCAACCTGTCCAAAGCGGCATGGGGGGCTCTGGAGAAGAACAACACACAGGTGATGGTTCGTTCCTATGAGCTCGGCGTCCTCTACGTGCCTTCAGCCTTTGTGAGAAAACACACACACATACATGGGCAATGCTGCTAATGCTATAGTGCATTATTTGGAAGAAAAGACGGTGACCGTTGTCTTCTTGCAGAACATGAAGACGTTCCCAGTTCGGAAAAACCCCTTTCCCGTCTCGTCTTCATCCTCAGGTTTCCCAGTGCCATTTGATCTACCCCCGACATGCTACACCCCTAAAGGTATACGTGTGGATCATTTAGCCATTCATCCATCCAATTTGTATAGTGGCTGACTTTGGGCATCCTTGGCAGGTCGCCACCCGGTGGCAGGGCACATATAGTCGCTCACATTCACACTTATGGACAATTTTGTCGTACAAATACATGTGTTTCGAATATGGGAGGAAGTTGAAGTACCGGCACAAAAGGCACGCAAGCGCGGTTAGAGCATTCAACTCCACACAGGAAGACTGGTGGCCAAATTCGATATACCGATACGTACTATTTCATGACAATGTATGCCAGGTCAAAAGAAATGTCTTTAAATCCAGTTGTGCTGCTTTCCGCATTTTCCACAGATCAACCTTGGATCTGGAACATCGCATACAGCCAGGCTCCAGACACACACGGCAACGTTTGGGTTCCCTCCTAAAGAATGCGCATTTACAATTTTTGTATTATTATATTTGTGCTTGACACTGTCACATTTCTGTTGATTGTATGCTTTTTCATATTTTTGTACAGTAGACAATAAAATAACATGTTAGTTCATCACATGACATCCGCCTGCATTGGTTTGGTGCTTACCTATATCTAAATTACTGTAGGTGTAAATGTTTCTAATCATCAAATTAAAAAAAATATTACTGTGCGTGTGAATGGCTGAATGAGAGGAATTAATTTTCTGCAATTTGTTCTCGCTTTATGAAGTTCACGCCATTTGCATCTGCCAACCTGCTCAGTGATGCGTTTTATTGTATTGTATTATCCCGCGGTGCGCGCGATAAACATTGAAATACTGCAAGAAAATAATCAGATTGAAAATGAGGCAACAGAGGAGATTCAACTGTATAAGTCATAAAACATAAACGTAGAAAACACATTTTTATATGTTGTCAGTTGTCACATACTGTACCTACATATTAAAAATAACTAAAACATAAAAACTATACTAAAACGAAGCAACCTCCCCTAAATCAACCGAGTTTACAAAAACAAAAGTCAAAACGAAATAAAAACTAATAATAATGAAAAATCCCAAATTATTAGAACCCTGTTGCGCGCCACTGAAATGCGCGCTCCCGCGGGTGGGCGGGGCTGTAGGCTCTTTCGTATCACATGACGGCAAAGAGACAAATACAGACGCAGCCAGACAGGCAAAGAAGGCACGCACGCACGCACGCAGGCGACAAACAAACATGGAGCCTAACGCCACCATTCTGCGCGTCAAAAGAAAGCGGGGCACCGACCCGGCAGATGCCTTGCTGCTCGCCTGCAAGCGCATCCGACCGGAGTCTAACCAGGCTCCCGGGGAGACGGCACCGGAGCCCGGCGAGGCCGACGTGGAGAAGTCAGTGTTCAAACTCGTGGCCACGGTAGCGACACAGGTAAGATGGCCGCGGTGTCGGCTAACCAGCTCGTGACCGGCTAGCGGCAAAACGACGTAAAGAAAGATGCTAAAAGACCACTTTAGCCACTACTAACAGGACCTTTGTCTCCTTGCCGTCTGCGGAAGACAAACTGTCGCAATAAATATGCCGTCGCTCTCAAACCCGACGCGCCGCAAGGGTGAGCAGTTATTAGCTTTGATTGTAGCCGTTATCCTGGAAACCGTACGTCACTTCTAATGACGTCATTAGAACGGATAGCTATGTGACGTAAAGGCTTATGATGGAATGTTGGGGCCCTGCACTGAGACGACCAAGTGAAATAAGATTAAAAATATTAATTATATATTTTGAAAAAAATCGTACCATGTTTGATGTGAACTCTTGTGTTGATCAGGAAGAAAATATTGAAAGATTAGATACAAAAATACATTTAAAAAATATAAGGGGGGGGGGGGGACAAATATCAAATCAAATAAAATGTGAGCCAAAAAGTAATGAATAAAAACAACAGAAATAGAAGAATTGAAACAGAAGATGGAAAAGATGTGAGAACAACTCACGATGTCATCTCTTCCCCTATTCAGGATGCCCCTGTGCAGACAGAGGTCCGCCAGGCCCTGGCCCGACCCCGCGTGGCGCACGCCCTGCGGCCATCCGCTAAGAGCTCGCAGCGCATCTTCGGCGACCTGCGCAGCGCCAAGTTGGGCATCCGGCGCGAGGAGCGCTACCGGATCCTCTCCAGCCACCGGACCACCGCTGGCCTCACGCTGCCCACCCACGCGCCGAGACACCAGGCGGGCGACGGTGGCGCAGTGGCGGCGGTGAAGGCGGAGGCGCAGGAGGAAGAGGAGGAAGAAGAAGACGCTCGGAAACGTGAGAAGTGTTTGGGTCTCGGGGAAGTTCAGGTGGTTGATCTCCTGCACGAAGATCTCCCGGGGCAAGACAAATTCCTCAGCAAGGTGAGAGGAAAACATTTTGGATGCACTTGCATTCAATAAGAAGTTGTGAGGACAAGAGTGTTTCCGAAAAAATGTCATCATGATTCCAGTGAGCAAAAGGATCGTGTTTATCCATCAGTATTAGGTCAAGAAATGTCAAGATTTTCTCGTGGCAGTGAACCAAGTCAATTTCAACAATACACAAATAGAAGAACAACAGAAATAGTTCATTGGGGGGGGATGGAAAAATAGTAGAAACAAATCTAGGACAAAAATATATGAAAAATACTAAAAATGTTAGATGGTCGGGGGGGGCTACTAAATGAAAAATAATTTTAAAAATGATGAATGCAAAAAGAGTAGAGAAAAAAAATAATTGTAATTGTTTTTTAACTAGACAAAGTACAACTGCAACAGCAAAATACTAAATATTAGGTATGAATGCAAAAATAAACCCAAAAATCTGAAATATTAAAAAAAAAAAATGGGGAAAAATATAGATATTAGACAAGCAATATAAAAATACTTGAAAAAGTATTAGGGGGAAAAATAAATATGCTTTACAAAAATGCTAGGAAAAAATACACAAATATTAGATAAAGTACCAAAATATGGAAAAACACAAATTAGAAATCAAAATTTCAGACAAAGGTAAAATATTATGAAAAACAATCAATCCAAAAACACTAGGGAAAAAATATTTTCTTTTTAAGAACAAATAAGGAACCTTGTAAAATGTTAAACGTGTTTTTTTTTAGATGCAACAGTCAGACCCTGACGTGATCCTGTGCAACAACACCAAGATGCTACGAGAGCGCCTCAGCATCCACGACCAACAGCAACGCCGGCCACACGACGATGCCAACGGGGAACAGGACGAAGGGGACTACGTGTACGACCTCTACTACCAGGAAACCGTCACGCCGGGGTGGATCCACGACATTCTGTCCGTCAGGGCCTACGCAGACCACACGCAACTGGTATGCGTTGCGTGGGTGTGCATGTAGAAGAGAACGTTATGAACGTGTCCCGAAGTTCAGAGTAAGGAATTAGCCGTCATCAGGTTCCCGAGGAGGAGGCTGGCGAGGGGGAGGCGTACGATGAGGAGGACGATGAGAACGAGGAAGACAACTGGAGAAACGACTACCCGGAAGATGAGAGCGACAGCGAGGACGGCAGCGACAGAGAAGAACGCTACGGACGTACGTCTTCTCCTTTTGTCATTAATGGTCTAATTTCAAGGTAACGGGTCCTCGTGGAGGCTGCCGATACCAGCCACTGATATTTAAAGCAAAAAAAAAAAAAAAAATTCCGACATGGAGTAAGTCTCTTGTCAGTACTTGGTGCTACGCTGTAGCCGTTCGACATTGGTGAATCAGAATGTTCATCGGAAAAGGCGTTTGTCCAGAATTATCTGTCATTGTGTAAATTGAATTTTTATGCATCATAGTTTCTAGTGAAGTGGATTTAGAGATAGTTGCTCCGTTAACTCATTCACTGCCATTGACGTATTTATTTGTCTTTTCACAGTCCAGCCATTCAATCCCAGGAATTAATCATTTTTTTTCAAATTTTTTCAAACATTAGGGTAAAAGAGGGTCTGAAAATGTCTTGCAGTAAATGAGTTAAACTTTTTATTTTTATTTTTTAACATTAAGTGACGACCGCGTAAACAGGAAGTGTCTCAAAAAAAAAAAGCAAAAGACAAAAAGGGTTACCTTCACGTGGGTGTCCATTTTGCCGCTGACATGTCCATTCCCGTTGCGTTACAGAATACTGGGATGAGGATGACAACGACCACGAGGAGGAGGACTCTTCGTGCCGCAGGAGCTGGCAACGCTACCAAAGAGAACTGCTGCAACAGCTCGGTCACCCCCAAGACCACCAGCGAGACCTCGACGACGACACGGACAAATATGACTCTGACTAAATGGGAATATGTCCTTTGTATTTTTTTAAGTACATTTGTGTGTAGGTGCGTTTGGTATGCTTTGTGCTGTTGGCGTGCGGTGCGTTCAATTTGCGTATGTGTTCTAGAGTGTTTTGTATACTGTGAAAGTGTGCGGTTGTGTTGTGTTGCGGGACCGACAATTTGGGGGATCATCAGTTTTGGCCCATGTTTTTCTTTGTTGAAGTTGAGCGTGTTACTACAGAAAGAATGCTTGTTGGTAGCGATGGGGCAAATGAAGCTTCGTGAAGCACTTCTGATATTTATTAACGCCTCTAGATGGCACTCGGTTTAAAGATGCAGTGGAAGTGTAATACATTTCCATTGCACTAGCGTTTTATCTCTAAACCAAGAGTACCATCTAGAGGAGTTAAAAAAAAAAATGCTTCATGAAGCTTTATTTTCGCCTCACTACCTCTTGGATATCCATTTGTAAATATGTGTATAACAGATTTGAAAATAAATGTTAAAAGCACTCACTGATGTTGCTGCTGCTTGTGTGATTCCCCATTAAGCCCTTAAAATCACTTTTTTTTTGCAAAATCCATTTGTTCTTGTACTTATTTTGGCATTAAATCTGTACCAAAATTGTTAATTTTCTAGGCTTTTAACTCGTGATGGACTGATGAAGCACATGTAATTATTTTGACTCTTCGAGATGGCACGCTTGGTTTAAACATGCAGTAGACATTTTTATACATTTCCATTACGCTAGCCGTATTCTTTAAACCAAACAGAACCATCGAGAGGAGTGCTTCATGAAGCTTCGTTTTCCCATCACTACCGTTTACAGATAAAAGCATCCCCACCCCCAATAACTTAACATAAATTGGAGTATCCTATTAACACTTTGTCACTATTTTCTATTCTGATTTCAAACGTTAAGTACATGTAGCAATGACATGCACGGGCAATGTATATACGTAATATGAGGTGATGATACATTTAGATTTTCAGTCACAACAGCCCTCTTGCGGGAAACCATAACTGACGTGGCCTGAAATGGAAAATTGAGTTTGACACCCTCATGTACAACATGACACATTTGATGATCAGTTTCCCTTTAATACGTGTAACAAATAGTGATGTCATGAATTTCTCTGTAGTGATTTCGTACGATATATCAAATTCTCTTCAAATGGTACAAATATCAACATGAAGAAGTCAAAGGCTTTCTAAAGTTGGGTGGGCCACATATACTGTAAGGCTAGCAATGCAATTCATGCAAGAGATAGATTCAGTTAAAACACTGTGGACTTGTATAAACCGTACTCGGTGACAAAGCGTATTGTAATAATTTTGTTACTGTCCAACAAAACACACTTTGTCCCCAACTTTATCTATTAGAAGAACAAGAAAGATATTAGGTTTATTTGTTAAATTTAGTGTCTCCAAATTTGTTGCAAAATTGTCATTTCATTTGTAAACGCCAATAATGTTTTGCTTTTCAGCCCCAACAAAAGAGACATATTTGCGTTATGCTTTTTTGTTGTTGTTGGTCCTTCGTATTGTCAAATTTGCTGAGGTTTTTCATTTGCAAAACATTTTTATTTGTGTTTCACAGAAAAATCAAAGGAAATGATTACTACTTTTGGGCAAAAAAAGATTTTTTTGGTTGGTCCTACAAGGGCCATACCAACTTTATGAAAACAAATGATGGTTCGTTCAACAAAAAGAGCATGTTTCTAAATTGCGAGTTTCGGTTATGGTTCTTTTTTTTTTTTTTTTGTTAAAATGTTGCGATTGTGAATGACAAATTAAAAAATATATACTTTGGGCAAAAAAACCCAGGACATTTTAAGATTCTTACATAGTTTATTAAACAAAAACAAAAAGTATCTGTATCTTCATTTTTATTCTACCCATTCAGTGTTTTTAAAATGTAAACACAAATATTTGTCTTTTGTTTCAGACAAAAATGTAAAAAAGGACTTTTAAAGAATTTGGAGATACATGCATGGGACATATTTTGGATTTAAAAGCCTGATTATTTATCACATTTTTATTTGAAACAGATCATTTTTCTTTGTGTTTTGACAAAAACAAAACAAAAATACTTGTAAATTCAATTTTGTTCTTTTCGAAGACCAACAATAAGCAATAACAAAAAAAAAAAAAAATCTGTTTTTGACGGGAAAAAAAAGGGCAAGATACTTTTAGTTGGACAGCAACAATGTTTATATATTATTAAATAATATACTACCTGAATTTTTATTCCCACCGGTTCCTATTGTCTTTTTAGTAGTTGCACTGTGATGAGTCCTCTCTGTTTCATGTTGTATTAAAGAGCTAAAACACTGACAGGCATCCTTAGAAATCGACCTGACTTAATCCTGAAACATTTCGCCCAGGCCCCAAAGGCAGTCACGTGACAAGTACATTGACATAGGCTCAGTAAACACCGCAAAGAAAACCACCTGAAGAGAAGCCACAAGCCGTGGCAAGTCGTTGGCTTAGGAGGTAAATCAATAAAAGAAGAAAAAAATGTAAGTGCACTGCACCACTTTCCCGCCTGACTGCACAGAACAAGTAGTCAAGTCAAGAAGTAAAACAAGAAAAAGTCAGACCTTTTTTTTTTTTGTTTGTTTGTTTGCCATCATCCAGCTGGCGGAGTCTCTTTACTCACTCTTGTCCGACTCCGTGAGGACGCAGAAGCACGTGTACTGAGTGCAGTGGGTCAGGGAACCTGCGCGCACAAGCCACAAAGGAATGATCACTGAACTGAAACGCACATCAATGATACTTTTACTTCAAAAATATATTTAGTATTTGTGTTGAATGAATTCAATCAATGTAGCTTTGTTCAAAAATTACCCCAAATAATCGTTTTAAAATGCAAAACGCTGTTTTTATTTGTGCCTCGATTACTGTGATGAAATTGTGAAAAGTCATCGGTAATTATTTTGTATTCACATATTGGCAGGGCACGCGTTACTCAGCCAACGGCTGACTTTAGACACTTGAGTGCATGTTGTATAAAGAATAAAGCACGAATACTGAAAATCGGCACCCATTGAAATGTGTTGGGGGGGGGGGTAAAAAATGAAAAAAAAAAAAACTTTCAATACGTGTTTTCCACAAAAAACGGGTGGAAATGGGGACAAAGGCAAGACAAGACAGCTTAATTTATGAAGCGCATTTCATACACAAGGTAACTGTCAATGTGCTTGTTAAAATTAAAAAATACAACATTTCAAAGCATTTCCAAACACAAGAATTGAAGACATTTAACAGCAAAGTAAAGTAAATACAAGTAGCTCGCTAAAATTACGAAAAAGATATGGAGTGCAAGGACAAGATGGTGGGGAAAAAAAACCGTTAGAATAATTGTACATAAGTTATCCCATATTTACTTTTATAATTATTGTAAGGCATTTATTCAGCATTATAAACTTGTTTGAATCATGGAAGTCAAAGTTTTTTGTGAAGAAAGTGGAATGTGAGAAGGACGCAGCTGTAATTATTCTTAAAAGTGTAGTCGACGACGGACGCACGTTTGGACTTAGATGTGGCCCGGCATATAGACGAGTAGTATTTTTCGTAAAATGTCCAGCTCTGTTGATTACACCCAGAATAAATAGAACAAAGTGGTTCTTTAAAAACAGACATTAGTGTAGGTTTGACGGGGACTCACATTCAAAAAGAAGAAGCTTTACTTCCTGACGTTTTTCTTTCAAATTTAAACCATGTCAAATTAAATAGTGGACCAATCTTGATTACACCCACAATAAAAAGAAGAAAACAGTTCTTTAAAAAAAATCCACAAAATAGCTGGATTGCAAACCCGTAATCCTTGATGGGGGGGTGAGGGTGATATTTATTTATTTTTTACTCCTTCAAATTTGGCAGGCTTGTTAACAATACTCTTCTTTGTGGCATGTCAAATCTACAAGACTTTTTTTGTCGTTGCTTTACAGGGCCATTATTGTTCAAGGATTATAACATGTGACCCTTTGAAGTCCTTTTAGCTATTAACATTCGTTTTGCATTGCTCTTTATCCGCCCGGCAACAGCAGCTGGAGGTTCAATCACGGAGGCGCTAACTTTTTGTAGCCTGCCTGCTGCCTAAATGGGCTAGCGCAACAAAACCACAGCTGACTCATGACGACGAGGCAACTCACGCAGGAGCTTGGTGATGATGGGCGGGCGTTTGGACTCGGGCAGGTAAACGCCCAGGAAGTAGACGGGCACCCCCGAGAGGGCGATGGCGATGCCGATCAGGGAGTTGAGCGTGTCGCTGTAGAGCGGCACGGCCACCAGGAACACGGCGCACATGCAGAACACCAGCGGGTACAGCAGGCTCAGCTGCCACACAAAAATATTTGCAATATTGCGGCCAAACCTCGACAGAAGACGGACTGTGATAGTTTCATCATGTTTATGATGCTCAGAGGTGGGTAGAGTAGCCAAAAATTGCACGCAAGTCAAAGTACTGCTACTTCAGAATAATATGACTCAAGTAGAAATAAAAAGTAGTCTAAATAATTACTTGGGTAAAAAGGTACTTGGTGAAAAAACTACTCAAGTACTGAGTAACTAGCAACGTTGTCTCATTTTTTTTTTTTTTTTTAAAACAACCATTCAATCAGGCGAAAATACAAAATAACCACCTTCAGGCAAATTTAAGGCCATCCAATCAATAAAACGAATGACCTTTAATTAAAAAATATCTTAAAAATAATCCTAAAGTAAATTCAAGTACTTTAATAAACAAAATAATAATAGCATAAATAAAAAAAATAAATTAAGCACAAGTAGCACAACATTTCAGCCCCTGTACTTTTTTTCAAACAGGCTCCGCAGGCAGAACAACGTTGGTCGCCCATGAACTCATATAAACTGTGTGTGTGTGCGTGCCTGTGACAAAAGATGCAAAAACAAACATAGTCGGCATTGCTGCGTGACATTCTCGATCCGTTCCATCCGAAAACAACTCTTTCCCGCAGCTGAAGTTGAATATGATTACGTGACGAGATTGCAGACAGAGAGACACAGAGACAGAGACAGAGAGACAGAGAGACAGAGAGACAGAGAGAGAGAGAGAGAGAGAGAGAGAGAGAGAGAGAGAGAGAGAGAGAGAGAGAGAGAGAGAGAGAGAGAGAGAGAGAGAGAGAGAGATAATGTAGCGGAGTAAGAGTGCAGTTTCTTCTTCGCAAATCTACTCAAGTAAAAGTAAAAAGTATAGTGATTTGAAACTACTCCTAGAAGTACAAAATTTGCCCAAACTTACTCAAGTAAATGTAACGGAGTAAGCGCAACTCGTTACTACCCACCCCTGATTATGCGCTTTAGTAGAAGTGGTGGTGCTTTACTTTGAGCGGTCTGTGTCGTCGCGGTTCCTTCCATCTTAGGTAGATCTGTCCTGCGATGGACAAGCCCATGAAGAACCAGTAGCTGAAGCTGTAGTAGTTGATGAGCTGGAAGACATCCTCCACCGTCAAGTAGATGAGTGACATCACGCACTGGAAACAACAAATATCTTATAACATCATTTTATCGTTGCTGTCCCCCCCCACACCCCAAAAAATCCACACATTTTTAAAAGTACATTTGGATGAGAATTGCAGCCGCTTGCACTATTCTTCATCTAACTAATTGGGTTCTTTCTTTGACAGAACATACAGTTACATAATGTTGGCAAAATGCTTTAAAAAAAAAAAAAAAAAAAAAAGGACCAATCACGGCTCAGATTCAGAGAACAGGTCAGCTGTGATTGGTCGTTGTAAGCAGTTGTGATGTCTTTTTCAGTCGACAGAAGACAAAATGGCCACCCCCGGAGATGGCTAAAAACGAGTGCATTTTGCTACTTAACTTATATTCCACAAACGCAAAATTAATCAGAATGTTGTGTTTCAACTAGTGGGCCTGCTGGGAACATATTCTTGAAAAAAATATGCTTGGGTTGACTTCCGCTTCAACGCAAACTTTTTCTTTTTTCAAGAATATGTTCTATGAAAGCCCACTAGTTGAAACAGGGTATTCTCGATAAATTTTGCGTTTGTGGAATACGAGTTAATCCACTCTTTTTTAGCCATCTCTGGGGGGCGTCCATTTCGTCTTCTGTCGACTGAAAATGACATCACAACCGCTCACAGCGACCAATCACGGCTCAGATTCAGAAAACAGGTCAGCTGTGATAATCGATAATCTGTGTCGACAGAAGACAAAATGGCCGCCCCCTAGTTGTGTTTCAACTAGTGGGCCTGCTGGTAACATATTCTTGAAAAAAATATGTTTGGGTTGACTTCCGCTTTAAAGAACAAAAATCCCTCTCTGCCTGAACCAGATTGAAAAACAATCCTTTACTTTTTGGGGCCAAATTTCTTCAAAATAGTGGCGGCTAGAGCACTGACGAGAAAATGAAAGTAGAATAGAAGAGAGTATTGCATACGTTGAAGATGAGAGCGGGGACGGGCGTGAATCTCTGCGTGTGGATCATGGACAAGGCGTCTGGAAGGTGACCCTCGCGGGAACCCACAAAAAATAACCTGCGCGCACACACAGCCAGCAAATGTGAGGCCGAGGCAGAGAAAACGGCGCTGGATTGAACTCTTACCTGGACGCGGCGATGATGGAGGCGTTGAGGCCACCGTAGCAGGACAGCGCCACGGCGATGGGGATGGTCCAGCTCATCACGCCTAACGTGTGGTCTGCAAACGTCTCAACACGCAAGCAGAATTCCTCCACGTTTGAATCAGGATGGTCCACTGGAATCCCGTAGCGATAAAACGATGCCTTACCACGGCCACGGCGTCGCTCGCCAGTATGGCGCTGATGTCCAGCACGGCGTAGTAGGCCACGTTGGTGAGGATGTAGATGCTGGTGACGATGGGCATGGAGATGGCGATGGCCAGAGGAAGGTTCCTGCAAAAAGAGCCCATGAGAATCACGCCACTCCGACACAGGGGGATGGAACGTGAGAAAAAAACCCCCAAAAAACGGGGCCAACCTTTCGGGGTTTTTGATCTCCTCGGTGACAAAGTTGAGCGTGTCCCAGCCCGAGTAGGAGAAGAGCGCCGAATAGAGCGCGAGGGCGATGTTGCCGGGGTCGGTGGAGGAGCCCTGGAAGGACGACTCGAAGTTGCCGGTGTAACCTCAGCAACAGAGACACAAACCTTTTGTCACTTTTTGGGGGTTTGAATTTGTGTCTAATTTGTTTTTTTCCTAATATTCTTTTATTTTTTTTTGTCAGAACAGCTTGTTATTTTTTTTGTTGTCAAAAATGTCATGATATTTTGTGTGTTTTTTAGATCTAAAGTCAGTGTACTGCAGTCCTGATATTTTTTAATGTTCTGCTCTATTTTCCTAATTCAATTTTTCCTAATATCTTATCCATACTATGTTTGGTCATTTAAAAAAGAAATAAAATAGAATATTTAGTATTCTGTCATAACTGAGTTTTTTTTTTTTTTTCATAGTGTTAAATTGTTTTAACATATGTAAAGTTTCCCCCTAATATGTTTTTGTATTTTTGCTAATGGATTTGTTTATTGTCTTGTAAATTGCATATGATATTTGGTTTTTCCTAATATTTTTGTAGTTTTAGGGTCCGAGCAGCAAGGTCCCTATTGTTCTTATAATATTCGTGTATTATGTTAAAATATTACATTTAATGTCTTATTTTTCTTGTCTTTTTGATGCCATATGTGTTTTTTTTTTGCCTAACATATATATTTTTTAATTATCATTTCTAATTAGATTTTTGTCGAACATTTTTGTCACATATTGTACATTGTTTTCATTCTTCCTTCTAATATCTAGGTATTTTACATCATAGATTCTCGTCTTTTTTGTTGCACCAGTTTTTTTCCTTTTTTCCCCCCTAATATTTTATTGGCTCACCTTGGCACAGCTTGACAACGCCTGTGATGATGATGACGATGAGGGCGACCACCTTGGCGTAGGTGAACACATCCTGCACGCGGGTGCCCCACTTCACGTAAGCCGAGTTGATGAAGGTGAGGAGGCCTGAGGAGGGGACGCGCACACGCGGGTTTGAGTGGATGATGTCATCAGTCACTATGCTAAAGGGGAAGTCAAGTCAAAAATGTTCTCCGTACATGTAAAAGTGTGTTTTATGCACCCCCAATAGTCTAAACCCAATATTCTGATGAATATCGCATTTGTGCAATATGAATTAAGAAGAAAAATCCACCACTTTTTATCTATCTCAGGTGTCGGCCATTTTGCCTTGGACTGCCGGTCGTTACCTGACCCCTTAGGCACTGCGATGTCATTTTTAGTGCACAGCGAGTGGCAGTCCAAGGCAAAACGGCAGGCCCCATGAGATGGCCAAAAAGAGGCGGATTTTTCATGCTAAATTACATTCCACAAACACAATAATAACTCTTTGAGCGCCGGTGACCTAACGAGGAGCGCCAGGGGTCAACCACATTTTTCTGTGGAAATGGGCGGGGGAAAAGTCTTGGCCGAGAAAAGTCTTGGCCGACTTTGGTTTGATCATTGAGGTGCGTGTGTAAAAAAAAATAAAATGAAAAAAAAAAAAAAAAAAAAAAACACGAACTATGGCCGGCACACGTACATATGCATGCGGCGGCGATGAGGCGCGAGGCGGCGTAGGGCGGCTCGCACGTGGGGAAGAGCGGCTGCACCAGGTAGTTGGCAAAGGTGATAGCGATGACGGCCTGGCTGGTGGGCTCGATGATCAGCAGGCTGGTCCACAGGCGCACGAAGGCCAGGAAGCCGCCAAAGGACTCCAGGATGTACGCGTACGACGCCCCCGACTTGGTGACGGTGGTGCCCAGCTCGGCGTAGCACAGCGCGCCCACCACCGAGAACAGGCCGCCCGCCGCCCAGATGACCAGCGACAGCCCGTAGGAGGCGCTGTAGAAGAGCACGCCCTTGGGTGACACGAAGATGCCCGAGCCGATCATGTTGCCCACGATGAGGCTAACGCCGTTCAGGAGGGAGATCTCCTTCTTCAGCTGCATGCTCTCCTTTGGGGGCGCCGCCGCCGGCCCGCCGTCACACGACGCCGTCTTGGAGGCTTCCTGGTCCGACATGTTGGCGCCGGCCGGGGTCAGCTGACGTTCAGTCAGCGGTGGTGACCTCTGCGGGGAGATCTTGATCACAATAGAACAGGAAAATGGAACTGAATGCCACATAGAGTTATTGTGGCAAATATAAAGTTTGCCTTTTAGGGGCGTGACCTGCTGATGTGGAATCTGAGTGTGAATTATTGACAAATTTAGCTTTTGTGGGGTTTTTTTGGGGGGTTTTTTTTCTGTGAAACATAACCCCAGTTATTGGCTGAAAAAGTCGCCTATTCACATATTGACTTTCTGTAACACCTTAAGATGGCAGCAAAGCCAGGTCCAAATGAGTAAAAGGTCCAGTTCCAGGAAGTATGTCGAAGTGATGCATCTCAAGTGCAAGACAACCTTTGGATATTGGAGAGGACCTAAGTTTAGTCTGGGTTGCTAGTGGAAGTTAGGAGAGTCTTCACAGCATGCAATTTATTTCTGATTGCAATGTTGTAAGATGAGTTTAAAATTACCTCAAAGGGTTTTTCATAATGTAGTATGTACGTTATGATTTAAATTACTGATATAGGCAATTACAAAACATTTTGGGGGGGGGGGCATCAATAAAAAAAATGGTAAAAATAGGATGAAAAAAAACAAATATTAAGAAAGATACATTTAGGAAGAAATACACAGGTGTGTTGACTTTTTTGTGACAAATAAAAAAAATTGTAAAAATAGGATAAAAAAACCAAATATTAAGAAAGATACATTTAGGAAGAAATACACAGGTGTGTTGGCTTTTTTGTGACAATAACCATAGAATAGGTAATGAAACGTGTTAGTGTAGTAACAAAGCGGCACGTAGGATTGACTCCATGCGTGAGTATAGCTTTTTCGTGATTATAACCATAGCACAGGAAACGGAGCTTATCACAAAGTCGTGCTAGCTTAACAACAAAGCTCTAGATCAACTCCATCCGCCAGTATTGTTTCGCTTTTCCCAAAGAGCGTGATGATAACCACAGAACAGGGAATACACCTTATTTGACTTGAGCATTAGCATAGTCAAGTGTCATTTGCATTTTACTTTACAGTGTATATTTTTGCACCATTCATTTATTTGCACGTAGCGTTAGCGTAGCAACATTACAGTCCAGAGGATGAACTCCATGCCTCTTTTGCTTTTGGTGGGGGGATTTTTTTTTTTTTTTTTTTTTTTAATTGACACTACATAGGTTCAACTCCAAATGTGTCTTTAGCGTTTTCTTTGGATTTTTTTGGTGATGTGGCAAGTTTCAGTTCTAGACTACAAGGTCTATAAATAAGATGTGTTCTCACTGTGAGGTCATCACATATTGCGCCATAAAAGGAGCACGCCCCCTGTTAAGTGGAACCTCGTTACTGGAAACGCTTGTCACACGGGCGCGTAATAAGAAGCGAGCGGAGGCCACGCCTGTTGTGTAACAGTCGCAAAAAGGCGACACATGGTGACAAATGAATTCATGTTGGATCAAGGCCAATGTGTGTCCCGTTGATCTATGATCTTGATTTTTTCTCCTCAGTGGAACACAGCTAACAGATTACTGTAACACCAATCTGAATGCAGCACCAATTAATTTTGTTTCATGAACTAATGTTGCAGTGGCAAAAAAGGCGGGAGAGTGCTGCCATTTTTTAAATCATTATTTCAGGGCGATTTTAATTAATTTGAGCATCTCAGCTTTCTGATGAAAGGTGATTCAAAGATGACCGTTGTTGTCATTTATAGACCTATTAAAGCCTATTAAAGCAAATTAGAGACACGTCTCAAACCTTCCCTTCTGTGCCAAGATTGTCAAGAAAGTGGATTTTTAATCAAGTCAGCAATTTCTTGAACTCAAATGGACTCTTTGATCAATTCCAATCAATGACAGAAACAGCTCTTATTAAAGTCTTAAATCTAATATTGAACACTGACGCACGGAAGGTGTCGGTCCTAGCCTTGTTGGATCTTGTTGAATTCAATTGATCATAGTACACTATTGAACAGTTCGGAGTTTTGGTCCTGTGCTTTTGGTTGTGTGAAGCACATTGAGTTGTCTTGTGTTTGAAACGTGCTAAGTAAATAAAGTTGACTATGAAATATATTTTAATGAAAGAAAGTGTGTTTATTCAAATAGATTTTACTGAATATATATTGTTGCTCTAATACTCACCAGACGAGGTAGGAGGGGCGACACCGTTTCTAAACAAGATCTACATCGCACCATTTAAATGACGTCATTTGTGTTTGATTGAGGCATATAGTGCTTCCTGTCTCCTGAAGAACACATACGGAAAAAAAAGCTGATAGTCTACCCTGTGGGTCTTTAACCAGATATTTTTTAAATCATATTTATATAGTTTAACGGAATATCACTATTTTAAAATTATATTTTACTAAATTATCATTATTAATTAATTAGACCTTTGTTTATTATTTAAAACTATGACATATATGCCGGAGAAGCCACCGGTGTAGCAACAATGACCTAAATCATACAAATTAATGCAAATGATTATTAACGCTTTAGATGAAAAAAAAAAAGTGTTTGGTCAATGGAAAGAAATAATAAAGCATGAGAAAATTATAAGAAAGCATTGAGAAAGTTGATAGGTTGTCCCACGGGTCTTTCACTCCCGACAATACAAAATATTAAAAACAAATAAAAATGGACACTCATATTTTATTTTACATATATATTTTACACAATATTTAGGTCTATTATTACTCCTTTAAAAAATATGTAAAACACTGGCGCCATGTAGGAGGAGCCACCACCTGACCTACATTGTACAAATTAACTTATTTCGGTATGTGACAAAAATTCAAAGAGAAAGCCAAACATGTTTTATAACGTTTTCAATTTTTCGTCCTAAAAAATAAATCCCATTAAAACAGACATGGTGGTGGTTTTGGGGGGGGGGTGATACAGCCTGTTTTGCCTTGAGCTTATTCTCGGTGACGAGTTGACGCCAATTATTAACAAGATTTTAATTTTATGACTGTTTTAATACGTATGTATTCGTTCTTAAGAATAAACTCGGGGAGAGGACATCTTTGACAAAAGCCGGCGGCGTCTGTTGTTTAAACATCAGGAAGAGCACAGTTACCGTCAATCACAGCTTCACTTCCACACGACTTTCAAAACAAGGCAAAAAAGGACGGCATAAACGGTGCGTAATTCGACAAGATGGATAAAGAAATGTTTTATTTTGTAATTAATTTTTTTCGAGCCCCGTGGTCCTCCGGTGTTATCACGACATAGCCAGGACCGAGGCTTCCCGCATTTGTCCCCACAAAAAAAGCAGCCTATACTCCCCCCACCCCGTCCGAAAATTAGTCCAAAACGACCCCACTGTGTGTGTGTGTGTTGTTTGAAAAAAAAAAAAGACCCCCGTGTGTGCGTCCCGGTGGTACCTGAGCAGACCTCCTCCTCCAACTGAAGTCTGACAGCCGGCGTCCGGAGAGAAGAGTGTATCACCACCCGCACCTGGAGACAACTGGCTCTGCTGCGACGCTGTGACGTCATCACGCATCGTAGCGGAACGATACGGCAAAGACGTTACACGCTTTTCATTTTGTATTTCGTAACAAATTGCCATAAAGAGCATGCATTGTATTTCTTTCTCTAATAGTTTTTTTTTAATTTAAATATTTAATACTGCGCAGTATTATGTAAAGTCAAGTAGGTGTGGCTTGCACGTCTTTATTTCAAATGGCTGATGGAGCAGGAGCTGCTTGATGGAGACAACAACAAAATATTTGGTTTGAAATTTGAATCAAATTACATACATATTTTTGATATATTAAATAAAAGCTGAACAGCACAAAACAAATTGAAAAATTACGTTTTTGAATATTTATCATTTATTTCATGATCACAAATTTTTGATTAGATAAAATGTTTCCGCCCTAAATTATATTAAAAGCTAGACGGCAAAAAATAATGTTTTGAAAAATACATTTTATTTCACTATATATATTTCATTTAAATAAAATACAGAAACATATATTACACACAAAATAATTGGCCATTGGGGCAGTTGCAGTTGAGCCCTTTGAACTCTGCCTGGCAGTGGGGAAGAACTTCACATTGATGAGCCTGCTAAACGGCTAAAATAAAATGAATTAAAAAAACGAGTTAAATAAATTCATAAACAAATTAAATTTCTTCAAATCAATATTTTGAAATACTGTATAAAGAAAAACACAAATAAAACGCTCAAGCAAATGTTCAAAATATAATACAAAAATAATATAATTGAAACTATTTTAAGAAAGTCATATTACAAATTGTATTAAAATTATAATATTATTTTGGTACGCAGCATAAAATATGAGATCCTCGTAATGTTTTGGTGTAGCTGAGGAGGTCAAACTGGTAAGAATGAACTCTGCCAGTCAAAAACAAGCCAAGAATCCTATTGATGCCTGTTATGCTTGACCTTCTAAAGATGTCTGCATGTGTATGTATAGTGGAACTGCGTGTCCGCATGTTTAAAAAATATACGTTTACCGACTGACTGAATGAATACATTGTATACATGTGAAGAAAAGGCAAATAATTAGAGGGGTCCCGCAATGGTCAAGGGTGCCAAGTGCTGGCAGTCATAGTAATTATAACGCTGGTGCAAAGTGTCACAGGCAGTGCAAAAGATTGTGTTGGCATCCACTTATCAAGTCCAGGACTGAGAGGACAGAGTTGCTCTTCAGGTCACATTCAGGTTACTTGGAGGCCTCGGCAGCCATCTTGTGTGTGTGCTCCTGAAGTTAGGGGTTAATTTTATCACAGCATGTCCCCTATAGTTGACAGTAGATAAAGTGGAGGGTCAAAATAACATAAGACTTATGTTTGCTAGGAGGTTGCTGTCAAGTCAGCAAAGTCAGTGACAATTCCAGGAAGCAAGAGCAACGTTTTTGCTTCATAGGAAAAAGATTTGACAAACGTTGCACTTTCATGGGTGTGTTTTAATAATCAAAACTATTCATTTTTAGACTCCATTTACTGTACATCCAACAACAACAAAAATATACACAACAGCCTGAATAAGAATACAGTGGAGAATACAGAAACAAAAAGTGCAAACGTCACAGTGGCTAAGAATTCACTTAGTTGCTGGTGGGTCACATTAAATTCAATGTAAAAATCAGGATTTGACTCAAAAACACACTTCAATGTGTCACTTGTCCAAACAAGACATTTCAACATAAACCCATTGTTATGTCACTTTTCATAGGTGGTTCATAGAGAGCGAGAGAGTGAGAGACAGAAATACTTTAAAAACATACAACATAAACATTTCTTTTGCTGGGCTTATTCTTATTCTTTTTTTGCACATATTTTTTTTTTAATTATTTAGGCCAAAAAATGACTAAATTCACATTTTGGGTGTACCAAAGCAATGATTTTAACAAGAGTGTGAATTCAAAGCAGATGGCTTAAACAAACTCTGTCTGTTATGTAACGTGTCATGTGAAAACACTTGTTTGTCTGCATATTTGGACAAGATGTACTCTCAAAGTCTTTGCTCCATTTTTGGGGCATGAGCATCATTCTTTCAAAACAGTAGTTCTCCCTTTTGTGCCATCGTAATCATCATGAATGAATCATAAGGAGGCAAACATTTAATAATTCACATCATTTACCTCCCTTTTAATGGAAACGTCAACTTTTGTGCCCACCTCCCTTATTTCCTCAAAGAGGGACCTCTGTTGCAAAAGACACCGTAACTCAAGTAGACAATTGTGGCGACGCCAATAAACACAAGACGACTACTACCTTCACACTAGCATCTGATGCCGGCGGTCTTAAACACAACAAACTGCAGAGCAGACATGGCATCTGTAAAGCTGAAGTTGACGAGGACTTCTAAATGTCAATTTCTTACTATGGTCTTTCAAATGGGGCTTTTGTAATGGATGCTGTCCAGAATGAAATTAAAGGCCTCCACCCAATTAATGCCGGGGCTTCTCCACATATATCATCTCCAGCCACTATATGAGGGAACACAGTACTTTCTATCCAACAGGAAAGCATGTGTAGTATCTCCAGATTGTGAGACAAAACAAACATTGTGTTTCAGAAGAAAAAAAAAAATGACATAAAGTACATATGTACTTGTTGGCCAGTGTGTAGATTTCACGCGGGAAAAGTTGACAACTGAGCAAAGCAGCAATTGCCACAGAAGGATGTCATACGAAAACAGAACATCTAAAGTGCTACTTTAAAACTGTACACAATTAAAAAAATAATAAAAATACAAAAATAAAAGCTTAGCTAAGGTCCAAAGCAGAAATGGTTTCTAGTTCACCAAACAGTCAATAGGAAATATCAGTGCAGTAATATTTCGTCTGTCTGGAAATAAAGCTTAATACTTAGTTTCCAGCTTGAAGTAAAAAAAAAAAAAAAAAAAAAAATCTACAACTAGAGCCAGTCTAGGTGTTCTAAGGAAGGGTGACATCCAGGCTCCGGGCCGGTGTGGAGGCGTTATTTACCTGAGTGATGATTGTGTATAAGTACAGCGGGGGAGGCGTCAAGAACTCGGACAAAGCGGCTCCAGAGGTTCCTGACTGATGGTGGACGGCGATGCAGGCACCCGACAAACCTTGGCAGGCGACTCTTTGATCCTCACCGCGTGCTTGCGCATCCAGTCCAGCATGAAAAACCTCAGCATCAGCAGGAAGCCTGCAGACAACACACAGGACGGATCGCTAAAAAAAAACACTAAAACGGCTGCTTTAAAACCACAACGGCTGACCCACTTTGTCTTTTCGGTGATGACCTCTTGAAACTTTTTTCGTGGGTCTTCTCATGCTCGATATGCCTACCAAATTTCCAGTTGCTAAGTGAAACATTCTGGGAACATTCTAATGTTTGAGTCAGGCCAAAATGAACCTGAAATGGCCGCTTCAAATCAAAATGGCTGACCTGTGCCTTTTTGGGCGTGGTACTTTTTGTGGGTCTTTCATGATAGAAATGCCTACCACGTTTCATGATGCCAAGTTAAACTAGCTTCGGGGATCCGATTTTGAAAACATGCTGAGTGGCGTTATCAAGCTTATTTTTGAGTCTGTCCAAAATTAACCTAAAATGTCCACTTCAAACCAAAATGGCTGACCGCTTGTGTCTTTTTTTTATCATTGTTTCCTGAGAGGTCTACTCATGACAGAGATGCCTACAAAATTTCACGTTGGTAAGCAAAACTGTATTTAGGGTTTGAATTTTCAAAACTTGCAGCGTTATCTGGCAAATTTAAAATTCTGGCCAAAAGGACCCTAAAATGGCTGCTTCAAACCAAAATGGCTAACCTCCTGTTTCTTTTCCAGCGCGAGACTTTTTTAGTGGGTCTCATCATGATGGATGTGCTTACTCAGTGGTGCAGGACGCAGAATCATATCACCATTTAGAAAGCACCCAACGCTATGCTTGAGTGCAGCAAAGCACGTGAGAGGAAGTCGCCTTTCTTCTGCCAGGCGCCAACGACAACGCGAGTCTCGATTACGCGCTCTCATCGGGACGTTCCCACACTGATACAATAGCCTGCCGCTCCCCTTGAGCGACAATGAACACTCATGGCTGACTATATTTAGTCGGAGCTCCCGTGAAAAGCGTGAACAAATACAGTAGCGCCCCTTTGGTGAAATACCTTGGAAGGAATTGAGGATGCAGGAGAGGAAGAGGGTCACGTCCGAGAAAGGCCCAAAGTCGAGGAAGGAGAGGCCCCAGGTGGTGCCGAAGAGACAGCTGAGGCCCCAGATGCTGAGGAAGGCCACGCGGTTCTTGCGCCATTCGTCCCGGGTGCGAATCTCCCGGTAGACCAGGAGAAGCATCACCAGGCCCGCCGACACCAGCAAGGCCAGCACGGTGGTGTTGGTGAGGTGGTGAGCCAGCAAGGCCTCGGGGTTGAGCTTCATCCAGCACCTGGAAGCACAAGAAGGGTTGATGGAAGCCCACGAAGGACAAGACGATCTCTTGACGCCCTAGCTACACATTCATTTCCGATACCACCAATCCTCTTCTGCAGAGCTGTGCACTTGACCCTTTTTTGCCCGTCCGCGACCCCCCGGCCATATTCATAAAAATTGTCGGCCTCCGCCCCGTTACGACGTTTCCCTTTAAGCTTAAGGTTTGCTGCTTTTACGTCTTATACAGAGTCAACGTCTTTTTACGTTTGTATAACCCGTAAGAAAAATGATGTGTGAAGGCTAATCTTTGCCTTACGCCTGCATCATAAATGTTTAAGAACAAGATTGTTTTTACACTTCTATGACAGTTAAGAATGTTCATATGTGATTTGAAATGTGCCTAAGGCAAAGTTATTTGCGTGTTCTAAATGGACAACGCGTCATTTTCTCTGTTTTATGGTTAGTTTGACAGCGAACTTCCACTGGAAGTGACACTAAGCAGCTTGAAGCCTCTTTTTTCATAACTGTTCACTCTCTGCCAAACTGCTGTTTACGGTGATGTGAGTCGAGTACTGTATTCTGCCACTATGCAACGCTCACATCTTGAATTTGCGCTTACAAGTCAAAGCCCAAAATCCGAACGATGGCTTGCATCTGAAAACACTCTGGAAAAAAATATTTGCGTTATTTGTATCCAAGGCACCACTCGATGTACATGTGATATTTTTGAATGAAGGCTTACATCAGGAACGGGTTGGCTTTGTCGTCGCTTGACGCCACCTCCCTCAGGCCGTAGATGTCACCGACCCCGGCCAGGATAACGACGGGAATGGCAGGCAGGACTGAAATGTGATTAGGGAGCGTTTAAAATATCACTCGAACCGTTTTTTTTTTTTTTTCTCCCCAACAACCCTTTGAGGCAAGCGGGCACGGACGCGCTCACCGAAGCCGAGCAGGTTCCACACACAGAGGTTTGGCGAGGGTCTGAAGACCACGTAGACCAGCCAGAAGGTGTGAAACACTTCAATGCCCATCCAGGAGAAGGCGCTGAGCAGGGCGTAATGAAGGCCCGCGCCCACCAGGACGCACAGGTCCTGCCCCCCCGCATTGGCCAGGACCCCGGTGAAGAAGAAGAGCAGGTTGAGAAAGGTGAGGGACACGGCCAGGCCCAGGTGGATGGGTGTGGACGGATCCTTCCCCCGCCTGTTGAGGATGAAAAGTAGATCTGGTTGCTTCATTTTTTTTTTTTCCCCCGGACTCGCACACCACTTTGAACATCCCGTAGCAAAAAACGACCTCCTGCAGAGGAAGGCGATGAGAGCGATGCCACTGATGAAAGACACGGCGCAGCCAAGAGATGTAATGGCAGTCAGAGCCAACAGGTGGCGCACTGGGCGAGGCTCCAGCTGCTGTTGTTGGAAGCAGAAGGGTCTCTCAGTACTGCAAGTAGGCCCAAAGCATGTTTATTTATGCATACAGTCCACGTATGTGCATGTCTCACCACCAGCACTGTGAAGTAGGTCAGGTGGTCGCAGAGGCATTCGGTGCGCTTCGCTCCTCCCTGCTGCGTCTTGCAACCCTCCGCCGACCACTTCACCTTCATCGGATCTACACGTATGCACAAAACGCACAGACATTCTCTGCATCAGTCAAGGGGACACAATGAGTAATAAACACGCAGTATTTCCTCATATAGTGGAGGAGGGGTGGCGTTTGTTTACTCAGTTTATTTTAGTTTATTTATTTCTACAAAAAACAACAACATAAAAGCATGTATGTCCAAATTTTGAGTTTTGTATTTCTCAAAAAAACAAACAAAAAAAAAGCACCCATCTTCAAACAGTGTGTGTGTTATTTAATTTAAACTGAAAAAAGAACACAAAACATGAATATATAATTTTTGTGAGCTTTGTTTATTCGTACTTTTATCTGAAAAGTTTTTATTAACAAAGTGTATACTGTAGCTTGGAAATAAATGCGTTTTGTTACTTTTTTTTTTTTTTTTTTTAAATCTGAAAAACAATGGAAAAAAGCCTGTCTGCAAGTTTTGGAAGATTTTTTTTCATTGGAAAATATTTGCAAAAAAAATCATAAATAAAATTTATCAAATAGAAATCACCATTAAATACAAAATATCACTTGTAAAATTATCATGACATAAATTCTATTTGGGCCAGAAAAAACTAATGAATTAATAGTTAATAGTGCTAGTGTCAATTTGTTGAAAACATTTAGCTATTGCAACACATGATGGTATCACATGTCACATGTTAAGTTAACTTCTGAAGTGAAAACATTTCATTTAATCCCCCACCTTTCTTAGTGTCCCACGAGACGCATGTCCTTGAATGTCTTTTCTGGAATGAAGGTGGAAAAAAGCTCTTATTATTTTTTATTAACATTCAAGTATGCAGACTCTACTGAATATGTCAACAAAATCTGTTGTCATGAGGAGATTAAAAAAAAAGATATAATGTTGAAACCATGTTTGTTATTGTGTAGCAAACCTACAGGGATGACATCATGATGGAAGCCAATCCTGATTGGCTCAGACAGGTTCTGGATGACTTCGTTCTCCATGGCGATTTCCACCACATCGTCAAGAACCCTGACCTCCTTCAGACCCTCCTGAAAGGCGCACACATGCCACAGCAGCGCCATGTTATGGACTGTACTGATGTACGCAATTTCATATTTTATCGCCGGGGTTCACCTGGAACACGGAGTTGTTTTTGAAGAAGGTGTAGACCACTTTGCTGCTGTTCTTTGCAGCTTGCTTCAGAGCCGGGGGAAGGTGGATGGTGGTGGCGGACTCTGGGGCAATGCCTTCCACATGCTGGAAGACAATAAAGAAATATGATTAATACAGGTGAAAATAACATCTTTTCAAATATGCCTTTACCTAAAGTAAAAAAAAAAAAAAAGAAAAAAAAAAAGAACATCAAATGTCAAAATGAAGATGGAGGTCAAATTAAAAAAAAGTTTGACTGAATTTAAATAGAAAATAAAGACAAAAAACTATTACTTATTGTTAAAAATGTTAAAATAAAAAAAATAAATAAAAAACATGATTTTATTAAAAATGAAAATAAAGATTAATGAACAAAATAGTTGAAATAAATATTTTATAATTACAAATAATAAAAATGAAAAGATAAAAATACAACTTCTACAGTACCCATATATGGAGTTTTAGTTCAAAATAATGATATAAAAAAATATATATTTTTTAAATATGATGACAACTTTGCTTCTTTCAATAAACATTTATGAGAATCAAGGTGGACTTCAACTTGGTTCTAATAAAAAAATAACAGTGAATTGTATTTTATCATTTGGTTTTCCACATGCCACGTAAAACAAGATGCTGACACAAATTTTGTACAAAAGGTCAGCTTCCATTTTCTTAAAGATTTGCCATGAGGCTAACTTGCAGCCTATAATTTCATTTTAATCACCAGGTGGCGCTATACTAAAGCCTGAGAGCTGTATAATATCTGCCCATGGTATGAGAGAGAGCAGCCTGTATTTTCTGGCTTCACACCCTCGGATGCGTCAAATTCGAAGTTGACTTTTTTGTGTTTGACTCACAGGCGAGTTGATATTCATGCCTCTGAAGTCATCCTTGAGCTCCACCTCCAAGCTGAGGGCACAGAGGGGCTCCGCAGAAGCCTGGTCAGTCCTAGTCACATACACGCAAACAACACTGTCATTTCAGCTGCAAACTGTGATTTTTCCCAAGCTTTTATCACTACTGGCCAGGTTATTTTTGCTATTTTTTTTTTATCACAGACTTCCAAATGCATACCTATTAAAACAAATCACACAGGGGAGTGTTTTGACATAAAATTGCTGCCTTGTTAACTTAAAATTCAAAGGCACATTAAAGGAAAATGGAGGGAGGAAATTACAGGTTGACATGGGCGTCTCCGCGGCTCTGCTTGGGACAGAAGGTGGCTACAAAAAACACAAAAATAAGACTGTCAAAAAATGCAACAGTAAAGGTTTGAATGACGATCGACAAGCAACACGGGGCCTCGATCATCTCACCGCATTTGACAGGGCTCCCGTCAAACCTGTAGGCCGTCAGGGTTTTACGGGTGGTGACGTCATCCTCGATCATCCCGTCGGCGATGCCGTAGGCGGCCTCGGGCGCTTTGGAGCCGTACGACAGGTACGTGCAACAGGTGTCGGGCATGCCGCTGGGCCAGCAGAGGGTGAAATTCCTCACTCCCACCTAAGCAACAACAACTTCAGTGAGTGCGCTTCCATTTCTGAGGCTTCTGATTTTTGCGTGGTTTGCATTTTCCGATGAGGCCTTTGTAGTTTTTGTTCATCAGGCCTCTGGATGTTGTTACTGACAACAATAAGTTGATTGTTTAAAAAAGAAAAAAAAAAACAAAAAAACATTGTGGAATGAGTCATGCGCTCATTTCACTTACACGCAATAGAACAGAAAACAAAACAAGACAGATGAACCCTGCGGTTTGAAACTGAGTTTTCGAATATGTACGCATAATTGCACATTGAATCCTTCACTATATTGAGGAATGGAGGCAACAGCCTGCTTCTTATTAGCTAAATCTCACTGCACAGCTGGTAAATATGTTTTCATTAAAAAAACAAAACAAAAAAAACAGCACTGTGCGTAGACTACAGCAGTGGTCCCCAGGCTCCCCAACCTTCGTTGCGCCATGGACCGGTTCAGACAAGTACGTACTTTTATCGGACTGGCAACCATGTGTGGGGTGTGTGGGAGGCAAAAATCGAGATTATTGTCATGACTTTGTTGACATGGTCAGTTTTATAGCATTGGTAACTGAAAACGAATATGACTAGAGAGTACACCAACGTTCTCTTAACATAGGAGGTGTTTTTTAAAACAAAATGAAAAGGGTGATTTAAAAAAAAAAAAAAAATTCAACGGTACAACAAATGTATAAAATAATACAAATCAAGACAGTGGCCTATGCCATTCATACAGGAGGTAAAAATAAAGCGTTTAAGGATGAATGTAAATTTTCAAAATGTTTAATACTAAAACACAAATTCTAATTAAATGCATAGTATTAGTAAAATGGTTGATATTTCAAATGTTTAATTTATTATTTGAAATGAATGAATTGACTGATCACAGAATTATTCTGACTTTTTTTTTTTTACTAATTACGCAAAATCAATGATTGGTTGATGAAAATGTATACTTTATAATTTTCAACAAATAAATTAACCCAAATAATTTATTCTACATAAAAAAATCACAAATATTAGTAAACATTTTACATACAGTACAAATCATTTAATGGGTAAATAAACCAAAGGAACATATATAAGTCGCACTGGAGTATAAGTCGCATTTTTGGAGGAAATTAATTGTGGTCTTAGTACACATCATTTCCACCCAGCTACGATGGTAACATTTAGCTAACATTCACACATGTAGCATACAAGAAAGTTACGGTATGATAACTTTAAACTCACCAAAACGGTTGTAGATCGATTAAATAAGTCGTTTATTTATCCCCGACCGTGTAGAAAGTTTCTAAGTCTCCAATACTATTTATGTATTCGGTCGTAATTATCTCTTTGTTCTTTTGTATGTGTGGCTGATGCAAGACCCCAGCCAGTGTCTTAAAGCAACAGTACACTATTTTGTATAGATGTATATTGATACACAGTCAAATTGTATTGATCATACTATTTTAATTACTTATTTATCAAAATGTTAGATTTTAACCGTTTAAATTATTCATGCATTTTAATAGGATTTATCTTTATGTTTCTTTATGTGGATTATAATAAGATATACACTATACATGCCCGTTGTAAATTCAATATGTAATGCAGGTTTATATGCAGCATTAGAACGCCCTCTTGTGGTTATTTGGTGTATTGTTTACTGCCGTTGAAAAGGAAAGAAATACAATATAATGTGTTCATAATTTCACACATAAGTCGCTCCATAATATAAATCGCACCCCCGGCCAAACTATGCAAAAAAAAAACCCTGCGACTTATAGTCCGGAAAATACGGTAATATTATAGCACTCTTGGTCAGACTAAATACCGGAACTGAGCAAAATGATGCATGTCACATAAACAACTGTGATTGTGAAAATGAAGTCATCTCCAGCCCCGCCGGTTACCTGCAACCTCAACTGGTCCTGCAGCGGCTCCCAGTACAAGCAGAAGGGAGTCTCCCCGTCCGAGTCGGGCGCCTGGCGGCCGAGCTGGTGCGTGCCGGAGCGCCTGCACCGCGCTGCGATTTGCCCGCTGACGGCCAGGGAGCGTTCATCGGCCTCTATGCTGATCTCACCACACCCGAGTGAGATGTTGAAGCTTAGGCTCAGCGGATGCTCGCCATGCCGCCAGATGCCACAAAAGTGCAAGTCTCGGTCGCATGATACTACGTGGAGACATGACACTGAATGTCAAAGTTCACATCAAACAAAAGTTCACAGATGCATGTGCGCTATTAAAATATTCATGTGCGCTATTAAAATAGAAGTAAAGATGTTTGTGTACAAAAAAATAATAATCTGGTAAAGTACTGATTCAATTCCGGCACTTTTGAGTAAAACTGAAAAAAAGTGCAGACTCTGAAATGCGTTTAAAAATAGTAAAAAGTCCAAATAAATTTGTACTGTACATACAATGCCGCTTTTAAAAACATGGCATAATCCAAAATAAATTTGTAGTTTTCCTCTTTTATTAACTTACGACGTGTTCATACTGAGAAGAAACAAATCATATGACGTGTTAACAGCAAGTCAACATTACCGCATCAAAATAACAATGTGTGCTTTTGTTCATATTAGACAGAGATTTTTTTTTTTTTTTTTTTTAATTTAGGAGACCAGCCACCAATCACTCTCTAGCCGACAACAAGGGTTAAATAAGGGCCATGAATCGGGATTATCTAGTTTCTCCGAATCTGTTGCTGTTTTTGTTCATGCTCCCTGGTTCATGTTCCTCCATGTTGCTGCTGCACCTGTTGTTGTTCACCGTATCAAACCGCAAGATTCCAATCAATCAAACGACTGTTGACTTCACCTTTCTCTACTTGTTGCTTTTCTACGCCATGTCGTCATCCGTTGAGGTTCAATAAGTGACAAGCCTTTGTTGACAAAAGTAAGGACTCGAAAGTACAGATTTTGGTTTTCAAATGTAGGGAGGTATTGCAAATAAAAAAATCGGATAAATAAACACCGTACTCAATTAGACACCTGAAAAATGTACTTAGGGTAACAAAGTATTTTGTACTTGGTTACTGCACATCGCTGAAAAAGAGTGAGGATGTTTTACCTTTAGAGAGGAGAAAGATGAAAATAGACAGTCCCGCCAGACGCTTGGCAAGTTCCATCTGTGTAACCTGCAATGCAAAAAAGGAGAAACGTCGAATCCAGCGCGGAGTGAAGCTCGCGAGCGACATGCGAGGACACAGACAAAGAATCGGAATTCCTTCTGCAGCCTACATAATACAGTGCGTCCTTATCTAGAGGCTGCACTGGTTTGACAGAATAACGTTTTTTTAACGATACGATTCTTATCCTGAGCCCTGCGTTTTATCTTGACGTCGCTATCGAGGAATATAAGAGTTCACACTCAAAACACACACAGTGCACTCTTATCAATGGAAACACTCTTCCACTCGAACACACACACGCTCCAACGATTTCCTTTTTATTTTGAACCCCCTGGCAGGTTTATGTTCTTCTACCACAGCGAAGGGACTGACGCGGGCCGTTTCAGGAAATACAAGCAGAGAGAAATGCAGCAGGAACAGTAGAAAGGCTTAGAAAATGTCAACAGGAGCAGTCCTAATTTGGGGGCGATTCAGTTCCACTTTGGTTCTTTAGGTGGCAGTAATGAGTCTCCTTGACCCGTGAAAAACGTCAATGGAATTACAGCGGCATCCATTTTGTGTAGCGCTTTTTCACATTAGGTCAGCTGAAGCCTGTCCCTATTCTTTGGGCCAGAGGTGGGGTTCACCCCGGATTGTCCGCCAGCCCATCATAGGCCACGTGATAGACAAACAACCATTCAGACTGACATTCAAGTTTTTGGCTTGTGGAGGAAACTGAAATTGCTGGAAATTTGACATGGGATTTTGAAATGTGAACAAGCCGACAAGCATCTCTGCAACTAACAGTTATTTTAACAAACGATTAATATGTCGATTATTTTTTTTTCCAATTAATCGATGAATGTTATTTTTTCAAACCCATCCCTATATTCAAAAATGGCACATTATTTCAAGCTTTTCCAACATGTATGCCCTGTTTTGATTAATAATAAGATAATCAGTCTGCGTTCATGGAGGGCTACAGCTATCTGAGTATATTTACTGTTAAGAGGTTGAAATTAAATGAAGTTATTAAGGTCAGTACACAATTAATCGATGAGCAAAATAGTTGTCGATTAATTTCATAGTTGATTAGTTGTCGAATCATCAATTAATTCTTAATCTGGGCATCTATCTACTTTTGTAGGAATAAAACATAACAGAGGTTGTTACATTTCAGTGTTTCACTTCCCCCTTCAAAGAAAACACATTTAATAACATGTGAAGATGACCAATCAACCACACGTACATGCTCACAAAACACTTCCCCCCCCCCCCCAAGTTACACCATCACAGACTATCTTGCGGTACGGAAAGTCACATTTTAAAAAGCACAAAAAGTCTGCCGTACAGCCTGGCGTGCTGTTGAAGACGCACGTGATTATTTTTGGGAGGGAAAACTGAACCACAACTGTGCTTGCTTGATATCATCACACAGGAACTAGCGGAACCGCAGTCAGTTTTGTTGTTTATTAGCGACGTATCCTGAAATGCACACCTGATAAACGGAGAAGTCAAGTCCACTGCCAGAGGGTGATAAACAGGCACTGGTGAGTGCACATTGTTGTGAATTACCTCAACGGATTGTATTGTGAGTGCCGCACAAAAATATGACACACACTTAACTAGTGGTAACACAAACACACATACACTCTAAAAAACAGTTGGGTTAAAAATAACACAATTTGGGGTCAAAAATGGACCACTGCTTGGGTCAATTTGATCCAAGCCTCTGGGTTGTTTTCTGCGAAAACAACCCCCGAAAATGGATCGTTTTCTACAAAACAAAACACAAAATTGGATTCTTTTGTATAAAACAACACAAGAAAGTGGGTCAAATTGACCCAAATAGTGGTCCATTTTTGACCCCAAATGTATTATTTTCGTTCTATTTATTGTGTTGTTTGTAAAGTGCTTTGTTACAGCACTAGCTGTTATGAAATGCGCTATATAAATAAAATTGTATTGTATAATTGTATTTTCTAACCCATCTGTTTTTAGAGTGTATGACAAGGACTAATGTCCTCATAACTAGCCAGGCAAATGCATTCTGGGGACCGAAAAGTTATTATTATTATTATTTTTTAAACAATATATTTACAGTTCGTGGTGAATAGGGACCAGGCCAGCCCGCGAATAGCAAAAATGACAAATGACACCCGTTGAAATGCATTTGAGTGGCGGGGTTTAATTGCATTATGAAAAAAATAAGTTTTGCATCCGCACACTAATCCGTTTGATGCCGTGACAAAAGCAAATCCACAGCGCCGTAATCACTTGCCGTCAGTGACACGTACATCTGAGCAGCGTAGTTATGGCGTATTACGGCAGCTGGCCTAATTGATGTGATGTAAAGACTGAACATGGATAAGCAGTACAGAAGATGGATGGATGATCCCGAGGGAGCGCGCTTCACTCGGGGCCCCAATTAGGTGAGATTTGAAACTGATAAGCAAGCAATCAAATGAATTAGAGAAAAGCAAGGCACGATTGCTCACTGTGTCCCTACAAACAAAGCGATTGCCTAACTGCTTTTTTTCCCCCTCCGCTATGGTTCAGTCTCACACGGACGGACTCCTGCTGGTGACTCACGTTGGCGTCTTCCGTCGCTCTGGAGCTGGCCTCAATGAGGGCGAGGCTTGTCTCTAGTAGAGACAGTAAAGGACAGGAAAGTAGCACATTCGTGTCACTCCAGCCCAAGCACACAGCCAGCAATGTCGTGGTGACACAACGCTCTACTGTGTACATGGGCAGCCTCCCACGTTCGACACACACACGGCACAGGAGGAAGGGCGTGCGTGTGTGGCCATATACAACGGGCACACTAACGATTTGTGCGTATGTGCTTCATCAAGACAGTGTGACTTGTTTGCGTTTTGCTGTCCGTCCCTCGCCACAACTTGCTGGGCCTGCACGACTATGGACAAAAATGAGGAATAACAGAACCGGGTATTTCGCCAACGTGACGGATCGTTCGTTGACGGACGCCCATTTTGTCGGCGAATAACTAAAGGCGGGAAACTTGAAAAAAATAAAATAAAAGATGGACTAAGCATAGTCGGAAGTCCATTTTTTACGTCAATGTCTATCGTCTGTTTCCGCGGCAAGGCTTCCGTTTGCCGTTGGCTTTTTGATAGCTTCTGGGTCCTAAAAGGAGACGCATGTAGTCAGGCCACGGTGAGGCTTTAAAATGCTAGGCGGACCGGCCTATAGCCGATTATTATTTGGTCCGGCCGGACAAAATGGCGGACAAACAGACGGCGGAACGGACCGGGAAATGTTAGTAAAATGCCCAGCTCTGATGTCAAATATTCATCATGGAAGGAAAAACACAGCATTTTTATTGCACTACTTTTCAACTAACGACATGCAAACAGTTTTCGGTGCAACATGAAACTTAAATGCATTGTCATTTTAAAATAAAAGACCATTTTTATTCAGTCATTTCACATCACTTGCCCCGAATCCGAGATGTCCTGACGGCGGATGTTGTCGAGTGACTTTAGGCTAAAGCTGCAGGGTGTTATCGAAAAAAAAAAAAAGTGAAATTTTGAGCTCACCCATGTGTTTTTGACAGCACACACACAAAGACACCCCCACGCGGACCAAAGCACACACAAAGACACACACTATTGTTTGTGCCCCTTTCAGCCAAAGAATCACCCCCCCCCCCTTCACTTTCCAGCTCATGCGTGTCTGCAAAAACACACAGTCTGCGTTTTTACACTCATTCCGAAACATGGCCGGCGTTGCGTTCGAGTGTGACTAGACGCGTGCCAATGACCTTCGCGAAGGTGTTTTCCAGTAAAAATGCTTTTTGCATTTGCGACTTCATAGTCAGCCTCTGTATGAGTCATGTCGCGGTAGAGCCGAGCGCTCTCGTCTCCGTGACAAGGGCAGACGTAACGCTACATGTGTGTCACGGAAAAGAGCATCAGAAGAGAAGCGAGGGGACCCAATTTAGGGCAACAAAACCACCTGAATTTGTAACCCAGTGGCAAAAATGCACCAGACGTTCGTGGTCACAAACCACAATTGATTTTTAAAACAACAGAAAACAGAAGGGCCACGTCATTCGAAGACGAGGTTTTACTTTGTAAATAAATAAATGAGTGTGTATGTAAAATATTTTAAAAGGACCACATCAAAACAATATTTAATTCCCGTTTGAATTGAATTGTTATTAACCGGTTATTCAAAAAAAAAAAAAAAAAAGCATTTTTTGCTAACTTAAATCAGAAGTCAACCCAAACATATTTTTTTCAAGAATATGTTCCCAGCAGGCCCACTAGTTGAAACACGGTATTCTGATTAATTTGGCGTTTGTGGAATATAAGTTAAGCAGCAAAATGCACTCGTTTTTAGCCATCCATGGGGGCGGCCATTTTGTCTTCTGTCGACTGAAAGTGACATCACAACTGCTCACAACGACCAATCACGGCTCAGATTCAGAAAACAGGTCAGCCATGATTGGTCGTTGTGAGCAGTTGTGATGTCATTTTCAGTCGACAGAAGACAAAATGGCCGCCCCCAGAGATGGCTAAAAACATGGGCATTTTGCTGCTTAACTTATATTCCACAAACGCAAAATTACTCAGAATGCCGTGTTTCAACTAGTCGGCCTGCTGGGAACATATTCTTGAAAAAAATATGTTTGGGTTGACTTCTGCTTTAAAAGGGCGATATTAAAAGTGACTTTAGTGTCACACAAAGGCGGCATCTTGTAAAATCGCATCAAGGCGCCAAACAGGACACAATTTCTGTGTTGTCACAGCTTGAGAATTTCCTTGTCGCATTACTCTGACCTCCATTTCCTGGCTGGTACAGCGCACATACAGTATGTGACGTGGAGTCGAGAAGAGAATGCACGGGTGGAGGTAGGGGCGGAGCCACGGGTGGGCCTGGGTGGCCACCCAGTGAGATCCATGAAAAAATATATACTTTTACATTTTTAGTAAATTATGAAATATTTTGAACCTCATATATATTCGGTTTGCCATTTTATTTGAATATATGATGTGTCACGACAGAAGGATTGTGCGAAGTGAGAGAAATATTCAGGCCCGCCCTGATTTTTCCAGGCCCAGCCGTTAGCCGCGTCCTGGCCCCGCCCCCGGGTGGAGGTGAGAGACGTTCCCGTCATTGGCTCGCTCGTCCGTGCATGGGCGCACGAGCGCGGTCGAGTAAGTGGGCACACAATAGCCGCTCTTTGTTGTCTCGCCGCCGCCGAGCTGTGCTGACAGGCTGACAGCTTGCATGAATGAGGCTCAAAGGTCACCGGCCGCTTTGGATTGTTTGAGAGCAGAGCGAAAAGACACCCACACACCCATCACTCCCATCGTTGTTCAACAACAAGCTAGCTATGTAGCTTAGAACAGTGCAAACAACAATGACGCGCTTTCATTGTACAGCGGTGCCTTGACCTACAAGATGAATTTAATCTGTGACCATGCTTATAACTCAAAACATTCGTATCTCAAATCATTTTTTTCCATTAGACAATTTTCTCTCTCTCTCATTCACACACTTTCATACACACACATTGTTATGATCGTTCCTGGTTGGTTTTGGGTTAGGATTGAATTTCATGCTGTGCATGTTATCCTTGTGTTCCTTTGTCTCGTTAGGTTGTCATTCCGGTCTCTAGTGTTAGCCAATCAGCTTCCTCCAACCCTTTGTGTCTTGTCCAGGTGTTCCCCGTGGTCTCGTCAATTTGTCTGTATTCACTTCCCTGCTTTTTTTTTTTTTCCAGTCCTTGTCGGATCAAAGTTGTGTCAATGTCTCAAGTGTTTGTTAGTCGTCCCGGTCAGCGTTTTTGTTTCCCAGTATTTGTATTACTTTAAGCTTTGATTTTGAGGACTTTGTTGGTTTTGTTTTTGCTCATAAATTGTTTTGTTTCAATACTCCCTGCACCCCTACCTTGCGTCCTCAACCACCCGTTATATACAGAAGATTTACTGAACAATATGACAGTTTGGACATATGTTGCTTTGTGAACACCGAATCACAAAAAAATGCCGCGTTAAACCATATTATCATCCAGAAATACGAGGCCTACGATTGAATTTTCGTCTTCTAGGATGCATTATTTCTTTAGGTTGCATGGAAACACCATGTCAATACCGTAGCCGCTCAGCCATTGATTTTTGCAAATGCCACTTGCACGCTGCATCGTTACAGTTGGTGAGCTTTTTTAAACGCTTCCTTTCAAGAATGCTTGTGCACTTGCCCGTTCACATGGGGGCGGGTGGCAAAAGAATTATGTTGGTCCGGAAACTTTTTTTTTTTTACATTTTTTTTTTTTTTTTATCGCTTGCACTGTGAGAAATGCGCACCGAGCGCCAATGTTGTGCGAGTGCGAGATAAGATGCCGGCATTGTTGCGCCTCGCACACAATCCGAAAAGCCAAGCGACGCGCTGTGGCTTGGAAACGATAGCTCTCATATCCTGAGTTTAGCTCCTAAGGGGACTCGCAGCACTTGAAAGTGTTCTTCATGTAAGGAAACGTAGGAATGAACACGAAAAGAGGCTCTAGGTGAAGTCCCTGCAACAAAAAAAAAAAATGGCTGGAATGCTCCCTGGGCTACGTGTGTGTGTGTGTGTGTGCGCGCGTGGCTGTGTGTGTACGCTGCATTCTTGCTATCACCATGGCGATGCTCCATGTGTGGAGCTAAGGAAATCGGAGGAGCAGGTGGAACGCTGCGGACGTTTCTGTCGGGGCTGGGAATAAATCAATATCACAACACATGAATGGACAAAGGCCAGCATATTATGAAGCCTTCATCACAAAGACGCACACAACCTCTGCTGACACGTGAGGTGGCGGGGTCAGGCGGTTTAAATTGCCACCGGGGGCTTTCTATTTCTCATTATGCTAAATTAAGTCAACACAAAGGGCGGTGAGTCACACGTCCGTTGCATTATTTGCATTTGACAATGTGTTCAGGAACAAAGCGCACCTTTTCTCTGGCTTCCACTTGGACTGTGGTGCGCGTTTAATATTTTCAGCGCACCTGTGCACCACTTCTGTGCACCCTTGGTTATAATAAGAGTTTGACCCGTAAATTTACCAAACTATGATCACAAAATTGTTAAATTTCACCCTCATTACCCTTGAAAATAAATGGTTTACAGATGATAACAATGTACTACTTTCCTATTAGATAGGTCTTTGCCGCCATCTTTCTGGCATTTTTGTGTGTTTTGGAAAGCACGGGAATGGTTGTTTTTTTTTCAGCAAATACCTGGGGATAGAGTCCACAGGGGGAAAAAACTAATAGGTGAATTTGTGAATAGAAAAGAATGAATATGTGGGAGATTACTGCATAGGTACGAATGCAACTTGTTCAGTAAATTCCCATGGATTCTTATTTTGTTTCAGCACCCCTGGTTGAGGCTATTTAAGTATTGCGAAAATGCAAAAGAAAACGCAGCAGCAAAACTTTTGATACTCACTGAACCAAAACTTTTGTGAGGTTTTAAAGAGGCGGACATTTCACACCTTCAGCGACGACTGAAAACCTTTGATTGCGCTCATGTTACTGTGAGGAAACCACACCATGAGCTCACTTACATGAAAGTCAAATGCCTTCCTTTTAATGTGTACCCACAAAGAAAGGAAATGTGCTATTGTTGTCACAACACTGTTAATTATGGTAATTTCGGTACGAAAATTTGTTCAATATAATGCGCCTTAATATACAGTACTGTGCTGTAAATATAGTGAACTCCGGCTAATTCACGATTCCCTGTTTGCAAATTTTCCTGTGGAACCTAAGTAAAAGCTATTTGCTGAAAAACACACCTGATCACACACATCTGCATATTTTTGTACTCTTACCATAATGAATAATAGCAGATAGCATGCCAGCTTGACACGAGAACAACTTCAAATGATTGAAGTTTCCAGTAAATGTCCAGGCAGGTGATGTTCCTTGCACAAAGCAAGGTGGCGAACCTCTCAAGATGATGCGGAGAAAGGTCCGCATTGTTATTGGCAGTTGTGGATGTAAACAGCTGATCAGATGCTAACAGCTAGTAGCTCAACATAAGGTGAACTAACAGCGCAACTAAAGTTAAACGGTTGTTTGTGAGAAATTTATTTAAAAAAAATTGTCTATGTATTATTGAGTCAGCAATATTATATTATATTATTAATATATATATAAAGTGGTCTTTTGATGAGTTGTGAAGCCAGTATCCATGCACTTGCTGTGCATTCTTTCAAAAGAATACTATTTGCAAGCTATTTATTTAAATTCTAAAGTGAACATAGTTTGGAGTTTATTTAGAATTTAAACTATTAATGTAGGCGATTAAAAACAGTGTTGAGGGGCGTCTACCATTCCATTTTGACGCGCACCGCCCCCCCCCCCCCAGCTTGGAAAACACACCATTAGCTTTCAATTTTATGATTAAAAAACAACTAATGTAATTCCTGAAAGGTTCGAAAACTAAACAAACAAACAAAAAAAAAACATATCACCCCAGTAACACACTTGCTTACCATATGAAAATGACAAATCCTTTAAAGTTTCCTAAAGTGACGTCATAAAATATCACACGGCCTAGCTTGTTCCATAAGTGTTCAAATGTCTTACCTGCGGTAGTTCTACACTCAGCAGTCAACCTCCAGTCGTTCCGCAGACCCTTGACACGTATAATCACTGAAAAATCGGTGTAAAAGAACCGAAAATGTGAAAAATCTGTTCCGCCGGGAGGAGCAAAAGTACCCAGAAAAGGTGGAAAGTATACCCGGCGTGGATTCTGGCGCTCCCCCACCTCAAATGATGATTCAGTGCACCCAACAAGCCAAAGCAGGTTTAAAGAAAAAATTAGGGAAGAGGAGACTCGGCTCGTGTCCACCTGTTGTCCTCTTTCGCGTATATTAAAAAAAACGGTAATTATATTGAAGGCGTTTTATGGAATGGAAAGTGAATGTCACGAAAAGACCGAGTGGACTGGGTTGTGTAGCCGCTCACATGGAGCATTTGCCCAGGTCCGCGTCCAGTCTTGTCAGCGGGCGCGAAGTGTTTAGGTGGAGCCGTTCATTGTCATGCTCTTTTTACATACAAGAAGGATTCCGGTTATGACTGTCACAATAAAAGATAAGATACGCGGCTGACTTCGGAATATATGATTGTCTCTTAAATATGATGAATGTTTTTTTTTATTTTTAAATATAACTCGGGTAATATATAATGACATGAAATAGAAAAGTGAGGATTGTATGGATTATAATTAGCATTGAAACGTAAATGTGCATTTATTTTGAAGGGAAGGTCCACTAGAGAGTTTGTTGTAATTTCGTGTGCGACTTAACTTGCTGTCAATGTATCAAGGTGTAAAGGAGCGGCAGCTGACCAGACCCGGCGCAAACAAGGAGGTCAAAAATGCACGTTATGTGGTCAAATTCTGAAGCACAATTTTGTGTTTTCAACTAACCTACAATGCATGTTTTTGGAATGAAAAGTGAATGAACGGAACAGTGAACCCCCACCCGTTAGTGGTTTTCTATTCACAATTGATTCTCTTCGTGTCCCCCCCCCTGTGGAACCGATCCCAATCTATTCGCAAAAAAAAAAACAAAAAAAAAACGAATTGATGTGGTTGTGCTTTTTCTGAAATGCCATAAAACCACATCGTGAAATAGATTAGATTTCATTTCCTATAGAGAAATGGGGATTTTCATTGTCCAAGAAAAAAAAACGGTTTTCCATCCTCTCCTATTGTTTCCTGAGTACGTCTGAACTGAAACAATAAAAGGCGCCTGGCAAACATTACAGTTGACTTTATGGCCCTGCAGCTCTAAGTGACAAAGTCCTAACTGACACCACGGCAGCCAATCTGCATTTTGTTTACTTGTTCCGCCTTTTAATTCCAACATGCCTGAGTGTGTGAGGTGCCGTTAATCTGGGCGGCACCTGTAGTTTAATATCAGATTGCTCCACTAAAAGAGCGCCCAAGAAATAAAAGAAAGAAGGAACACCTGGTGTGTGCAAGCACTGACACCCCCCCCCCCACCCCACCCCCAACCACCGTCTGGCTGATAGCAGCGCGTACACAGGCGGAATAACAACTGCGCTTTCAGCTGTGAAAGTGCACATGAAAGCGTGAGAAAGAGGGAAGTGAAGGACGACACAGAAGTGGCCACAAGACGAGAGGCTTTGAGATCCAGCAATCTCATCATCCAGGTGACTGAGGCACACACTTTAATAGATGAGCCATCAGAAGGGTAAGGTGCACATTCTTTGCACTGAGCTGTGACTCGAAAGCCCACACCCACGTAGGACAGATATACCTACCCTCATCCCTCAATGCCTCACTGAATTCCTGTCAAATCACAGCAGAGACTAAAAACACCTCCTCGGGTTTCACCTTGACCACCATAGCAGCCTTCTTGATCTTGCAGGTTTTGCACACGCACCCGGATCTTATTTCAACTATTCATCTTTTATAGCACTTGTCCTCATTGGGGAACACGGGTGTGCTGGAGCCCAGCTGACAGTCTGGTGTGGTCACCAGCCATAGTTAGGCGAATCCAGACAAACAAGCGTTTATAGACTCACGTTGATACATTTGGTCAATTTAGAGTCTTCATGAATCGAACATGCGTGTTTTTGGAAGGAGGAAGCTGGAGAACATGCAACACCCTCAAGAGAAGGTCAGAGCTGAGACTTGAAACTCACCGAACACCACTAAAGGAAGGACATATGAGCACTTCAAAATCACATGTGCTGTTTGCAGACAAAATCTGCATAAGAGCCAAGACGTGTGGTTGTGTGCGTTCATTGTTAAGAAACAAACACACAAAGTAGGACACATTACACTTTTATTGCAATGTTGAGTGAAAAGCGATGCTAGTGCGTGCGTGAGAGTGACAGCAGTTCCTTTTAATCTGAACTAAAATAAAAGAAAGCCACATTGTAGTGGTGTGTGATTATTTTAAGATTTATTGCTAATAAAAATACCGATACTTTTAGTGCAATAATTAAGGTGGATGATACTGGTGTGCGCAATACTGCAATAATTGCTACATAGCCAATACCAAGTAGATACATTGTCAATCTTGCCGCTAAAGATACTTGACTTTATTTTAATAATTAAGGTGGAAGCTAGAATGTGATATTTCAAGGTATTGATTCCCCACACCAGTAATGAGTACACTACAAAATGATAAATAGCAATAATTCATACAATTATTAAAAAACAAAACTGAAAAAATGAATGATGCAATATTTTTTAAAATGCGTACAAGAAAATAAAATGATTGGTTTAAATTATTACAAAAATTATTCTAATATAACTAAAATTTCTTACATTATTGGTTTAGTTGGTTTTTTTAGTGTCTAAATTGTGAATAAAACATGTTTTGAAATTACTACAAGAATTAAAATAAAAATTGTAATTTTTAAAAAGAAGTCTAAAGTGACGAAATGTGTATGCCCCCCCCCAAAAAAAGTACAAAAAAAAATGGAACATGTACACTGGATTGTGTCAGGAAAAAAAAAATCAAAATAGTTTTGAAAATGTGAAAATTAATTTTGAAAAGTAATGGAAATCATTTCAAGATCTACAGTGTCATCACACGATACTATCAAATACAAAAGTATCTCACGAGGCCTGGAATAGTAACAATTATAGTTCCGAGTGGACTAAGCATTTAAACTTTGTGTGGGAATCACTTCCTAATCGAAACAACTCTGTAGCTCTTTTTGTTGCCTTTAGGTCTGAAAAAGGGGAAATGCGAAAACCACAACACAACTTTCTGAATTTGATGTGAAACGTGCTGAGACGTCCGCGGTTCTCTCTCACCATTCTTTCCCATGCGCTACAACCCAAGTGAAACTGTTGGGCTTTTTATTTGGCGTTTGTTGCAACACTCATCTTCAAATATGCATACTAACTGGGGCTAACTTACTTTGTGACACTTGTATCACAGTTAAGAAAGTTACAATGTTACTGAAAAAAAAAGAATACTTTCAAAGTTAATAAACGATGTGGTGGCCACAGTTTGACTCAGCAGACTTTCTAGTTCAATTATTTACATTGGGGAAAATTGTAGTTTTTTTAAAAAAATGTGTCTTCATGTGTGAATATAAGCAGTGGTTATACTTGTGTGTTGCGTTTTATCATTTTTATGTTTTAATATTAGAGTACTTGACTTCTTTTTACAATTTACATTTTTATGGCAGGTAAGCATGTTAAAATGTTATGACAAAAAAATAAAAATAAAAACTCCCCTGTATATAGAGGTGACACTTTGACAGAATATTTCTGACAGTGAAGAATGTTAAATGTGACTTAAAGTGGTAATCAACCCGAACATATTTTGAAACGCAGCATTCTGATTAGTATTGCTTTTGTGGAATATGAGCCTAGCAGCAAAATCCACCCCTTTTCAGCCATCTCAGGGGGCGGCCATTTTGTCACTTCTGTCAACTGAAAATGACATCACAACTGCTCCGGGCTCAAGTAAGATGGCTAAAAACGAGTGAATTAACTCTTACTCCACAAACACAACATTTATCAGAATGCCTTGCTTCAACTAGTGGGCTTCTTGAAAAAAATATGTTTGGGTTGACTTAGCCGTTAAGTATCGAGTGATCTCAAATTTTGAGCATTTCACGTATCGAATGATCTCAAATTTTGAGCATTCTCTTATCTTTTACAAAGTATTTCCTATTGGCTCGTGCTTATCTATTGCTGTGCGAAAGCATGGTCATCGCAAATAATCCATTACCGTCTTATTTTCCTTCATGTCTGTTTTGCACTACATGCTTGTCTCAATCCTTTGTCTGGAACACATACACACACACACACAAACAGCCACACAGGCCCAAAAAGGTCCTAATGCATTATTAAAAGATGGTTACGCACACACACAAGCATACGGTGGGTGGCTTTATTGCCATGGTAACGAATGTGTGGCCTAGAGCAGAGCATCTGAGGGATCGAAAGGGTCTGCGATGGAGTGATAAAAGACAAGAAACAAAATTAATGCATTAATCCCAGCCGCTAACATACTTGTCAATTAAGAAATTTGCCAGAGGAATAATTTTCTGACTCAGAAAGAAAGGTCTATGGTCACAATTTTTTGTCATTGTGTTACGGTAAATAAAATTGCAAAAATATAAGATGTATCATTAACAGTGTATATTTGTGGATACTTGTATCGGTCTGGAAAAAAAAAAAAAAGTGTTCTTGAACATCCCTAAATATCACCTTCGAACATTCAGTGAGGTTGATATTTGAGCTTTCTTTTTTTTTTTTTATGGTTTTGCTGCATTGATCTCCATCATCTGATCATAGCTTTCAATGGACATCAGGCATTGATTTTTGGTGTCGTCTGCACGGGAGCGTCTGTAGGTTAAAGACAGGCAGCAACACGTCTGGTGCGTCTGTCTACTGGTGTCTCACTCACTGTGATTACAGACTTTCGACAAAACAAAACATCCAGCGTGCCAAGTTCCTTCAGTTCCTTCCCTTCCCCGTCATTCCACACGCGCTTAGTCACCTTGAGGGCTACAGACTTGATTCACTTTTTTTTTTTTGGGGACATCTATGACTCCAGTTTAGAAAGAAATAGTCTTATAGGCCTATACATTACTTAGTACAAAAGGACTTGAGTAGTAGCAAGTGAATCAATATTGATGTGAAAAATGATTGTCAATTTTTTATATATTGACATTGAATTATATTTCTGAAAATAATGTGATTTCACTTGTTGTATTATGGCTATTTTCTTGTTGTATGTAAAGAGATTTTTACAGCTGTAGCTGTTGTGAAATGTGCCATACAAATAAAATTGTATTGTATTATATATTGTATTACCTATTTATTTTAGTGAGGATAACTAGAAAACAATGTGAAATAAATACTAAAAATCTCTCTATCCATCCATCTAATTTGAAGGGGAATTCGGCATTTTTTCACTTTGCTATGAGTTCTTTCTTAAATTCTATGGCACTTTCTTTGGTGCCATGATGGGATTGTTGAAAAGCTGCACTTAAGTATAAAAATACTTTTGCAGTGTTTGCAATTAACATGCACGGTGACGCTCGAGGAAGACAACACTGAAAGTCACGCATAGGAGAAGTATGGTACGGACCATTTTCTACCGTGCACTGTAGGGCTACATGGAAAAAAAGTGTTTCCTTGCAATTTTTGTATTTCTATGCAAACCTTTGCAAGGGGATGTATTTTTTGCGAGGAAACACAAAGACTACAGTGGAAAAATAAATGTCTATTTACATGTGCTTAATATTATTATTGTTATTTCTAATACATGTTTTCCACTCAAAAATGTTTTCTATATTTTAAAAATACAATAATAATAACCAATTTAATTACAAAATAGCAATACAAACTGTTAAGGTGATTAATTTCATTTAGAGAGAGAAAAAAAATCTTATTGAAAATATGATTCATAAAAGGTTGTTTTTTTTCAACTGTGTTTTTATTTACATATTACAACTTTATATTTGAGAATGTGTCTTTTAGATAACTAATAATACGTTTTGACTGTACAAGACAGGCAGAAAGGGGAGAAAAAAAAGGACAGAGAAGAAAAAGCTGAATCTCTGACGTCACCCAGTTGTTATTGTTGGCATCGGAGCGCCTCCTAGCGCCAATTCCCTGCCATTACCACCATGACCACTCATTTCCCAGCAGAGGTGACGAGGCAATCTTGCCATCTCAGCTCGTTCTTCATCCGGGAAATGTTTAAGTTTGAATGTCTACATGTAAACGCGAGCTATGGCTGTACCGTGGCGCGCTTTAGGTGTCGTGTGCCTGCAGCATCTCCTCAATCTCCTGGACCCACTGCTCGTCACGGTTTTCCGACTCGGCCACCACCTCGTACTCCTGGAGCTCCTGCTGCAACTCCTTCTCCCAGTCCGACTGCTCTTCTACCATCAAGATAATAATGTCACATTAGAACAATATTAGCACTATTACGTGTGTGGCTGTGCAGTACATTGGGCAGGGCGCAATCCTTACATATTTAAACCAATATTTCAGCCCATTTAGGTGCCATTACTACTTTAGAACCTTTTTAAACCATTTTTATCCTGATGGGAAAAGGGAGGTGTTGATTTGGGAAGGTGTTTCTTTACAAACAGTTTTTATCCTGATGGGAAAAGGGAGATGTCGATTTAGGAAGCTTGTTTCTTTGTTTTAAGCGGCTGTGGAGCGCATTCCGACACCAAATGCACCTTTTAAATGTGACTCATTTGCGCAAATAAATTAATATTCCGGTCCATTTGCGTGCTCTACTCTAACACTCGTTAGAGTCGCTGCAAGACATTTTAGAGTGCTTCTCACAGGGAGTCCTGGCCAAGAGAGATAGCAGAAAATTGCTACGCCGCAATCGCCATATAAAAAGCATCAGGTTATTTCACTGTTCCTTCAGGTTTGATTTTGAAATATTTGAAGTACTGAGTGATTGGGAGTGATTGTAGATTTAAGGTGGCTCGAAGTTCATTCCAAACATGTGGAATAATGAAAACCAACCGTCAGCAGAGGGGGCGCTGTCCTTCTTGTCCAGCACCAGCTGCTCCATTCCCTTCTGCAGGTCCTCGTGGTCGATGGCCGCCGAGTCGAAGGCGTCGCTCACAAATTCAGAGACGCCGGGACTGGTGGAGATGGAAAAGTCTTCCTCCGGAGTGGGCTGAGGGAACACATGTACAAATCAAGACCATGAACCTTTGTGGATTTTTATATGTCAGAGGCTAAAAGTAAACAAAACACAAAGAAAAAAAAAATAGAAATAAATTTGTAATAGTTTTTAACATGTAATATTTACAAGAACCTTTTTTTATTTTATGAGAATGATAAATGAATGAATGTTTTCTTTCCTCGAAAAAAAGTCTAGCCTAACCTTCCTCATAGTGAAGTTTTTTTTTTCCCCAGCAAAACTGTTTTTTTTTCATGGGAATCCTCTGAAAGTCAATATTTTTTTCATTAAATTTTCTAATGCAAAATTTCATCTTTCTGCATAAAACATTTATACATTATATCATGTAAAATGCCCACTTTTTAAATCATAAATTTAGAATATAACCATTTTAAAAAAATGTACACATTTTTTTCTCCAAATACTTTTAACATTTTTTTTCTCAGAAACTTTAAACTAAAAAGCGAATGTCTTTTACAATTAACTATGTAAAATGTATGCTTTTTTTCCTCAAAAATATTTTGTCACATATGAGCATAAAGAGATGGTAAATGTTTTTCCCCCACATCACGATTGTAATTTTTTTTTTTTCATGAAACAGAACAAATGTAACAATTAAAGAAAAAACAATCATTTCCCCCTTTTCTTGAATGTAAAAAAAAAAAAAACCTTACCATTGAAAATGTTTTTGTTATTTTGGCACAATTATTTGACTCAAGCGCAATACATTTCAAAGGGACAATTTAAGTGCAGTTTTTATTTTACTATGTTTAAGCGCAGCGTTAATGTTGAAACTGCATAATGTTACAGTGGCTTACAATACTAAATACACTTTTTAAGAATAAAACCAACAATACGTTGGCTGTGTTGTTCAAAATAATTTTTTAACTTAGTGTTGCATACTACCTGTTGCTTGTCGCTGATGGAAACAGGCGGCGTTTTGGGCCTGACGTTATCTGTGAGGACAACAAAGGGAGGAGCAATGAGGATTTGCAAATATGCAAATGAGCGTGACGTCATTCATGTAAATGGTATACCTGTTAAGATGACATCATGGGGCGAGACGTCATCCTCTCCCTCGCCGCCCGACTTTTGCTGCTGCTTCTGCTGGGCCGCCAGCGCCGTCAGCTGCGCCGACTGCTTGATGAGCGAGACGCGGTAGAAGTAGTTCCTCCAGAACACCTCCTCCTTCACGCTGTCAATCAAAAGAAAAAAAACAAAAACACTGACACATATACAAGCACAAACACGTGTTATAGTGGCAACTGACTTTTTGGGAAATTTTTAACCCCAAGATATGTAAACATTTTCCTCGTAAAATTAAAATAGTCGGACAATTTTTTCCCCTCTTCAAATGAAAAAAAAATGCACAAAATTAACTTTGGTTATAAACATTGATTTTCAACTTGATGGAAGAAACTAATCAACAGATGATTCTTGTAGAATTACCACTTTTTTAATGTAAATTTGAAAGTAAATATGAAATGAAATATGAATTGTTTCATTTAAAATAAGACATTTGCAAACATCTTTTCCTCATCAAATTTGAGTAATTCTCTAAAAATAAACTCTTTATTAAAAAATGTACTTTGTTGTATACTCTACAATTTATTGTCAAATTCGAACTTTTCTTTGAAAACGTAAGTTTTGTTAAGACTATTCCAAACTATTTTGTTGTAACATCAAACATTTTACAAAGTATAAAAACAAATTCTCATAAAATTGAAACTTTTCTCCCAGAATTGGAAGTTTACCTTGTAGAATTTCAATTTACAACAGAAAATAACAAGACACTTTGGTCAATTTTTTTTTTGTTTGGGAAGTGTTTTCAAAAAGCATTCTCGTAAAATTGTATCTTGTTTTTGTATTCATTTCTCATGACATTACAATTATTTCACACTACAAATTCAATACGTTTCAATACAACAAATTCACAAATAATTCAAAAATATTTCCTCATTAAAAATTTTTTTTTTTTAAAAATGAAGAATCCTAGGAAAGTATTTTCTCACCAAATAAAAGGAAATTCTCATGCATTGTGAAATGTGAACGCACACACAATAAGTACTGACTGTTTGGGCACCAGGTCGAAGCGCATGCGGTTGAGCAGCTGGTCTTCCTCCAGCATGACAGTGGCCAGAGGAGACATTTGCCCCATGTCAAAGTGGAACTGCACACCAGCCGGGGGGTCACGCAGGAAGTTACGCTTGTCCTGAACATGTACACAACACTTTTTTTGTTGGATTATTCCTTTTCCTTTCATTTAATTTCTACTGTGCAAGGTGGCGATCGTCATGAATAATTGGCGAGAGGGGACATCACATTTATCGCATTGTCGCTGTCCTGTGAAAAACACTTATGTCCAATTTTGGGAAAAAAAAATGTTCGTGTTAATGCCATGTCTGTAACGCGAAAACACCATTCGCATAAAAATAGGAAAATTGAAAAATATGGACCTAAGTGTTTTTCACAGGACAGCGACGATATGACACATTCATTACTGACACTTTTTAAAACCTATTTTTAATGCTGCTCACAGCTGAGAGGGCGAGGATCTGTTGCTGGATGATCTCCTCCTCATTGTAGCCCACCCATGGAGGCACCGCTGCTTCTGGACACACAAACACCAGAAAATATCACGTAATATCATAAAATTGTATTGGCTTGTATTCATATTGTTGTCATATATTCATATTTATTATATCATATTTCAAAAATATTATACATTCTATCCTACCTGTTCTTTTGGACTTGTTTTCCTGTACAAACTTCTCTTGCTCCTTCTGGAAGTCTCCTAGGAAGGTCTGCACACAAAGAAAGAAAGACAAATAACAATAGTAACGAATATTAGAGCGTAAGCATACCTTGTCGATGATGCCGTCAATCTTTCCCTCCTCGACGCTCTTCTTAATGCTTTGTGCCGTCCCTACCACGGACTCAGAGATTTTCTTGCTTGCGCTGGATGCAAAACTGAAGATGAAGTCTGGACGGCGAAGAGCGGAGGTGGTGGTTTACAAACACGTAGGACATGTCATTCGATGCACTTGTATAATCATGTATAGTCCTGTATTTGGATTATTTCTGCAAATAAATAAAAAGATGGGGAGGGACGCCTACTTTTGTATTAACCAATGTTACCGCTATATTACAATGTGGAATATACTCTATAGTAGAAAAAAGGAAAACTATATTAGTTTTATGCAGCAGCCAATCATATTGCAGTGGGGCGTGTCCTGCCTGGACCACAAGTGGAATTCATAATAACGCCTCAATTGCTCTCTCAGCTCATCAGTACAGCACTATTATTAGTCGTTTCATGCAAACTCTCTCTCTCTATATATATATATATATATATATATATATATATATATATATATATATATATATATATATATATATATATATATATATATATATATATACATACATACATACATACATACATACATATATATATATATATATATATAGGCGGCACGGTGGTCTTCGGCGTGGAGTTTGCATGTTCTCCCTGCGTGGGTTTTCCCCGGGTACTCCGGTTTCCTCCCACATTCCAAAAACATGCATGGTAAGTTGATTGGACACTCTAAATTGCCCCTAGGTGTGATTGTGAGTGTGGATGTTTGTCTCTGTGTGCCCTGCGATCACTGGCTTTCAGTTTGTTTAAGAAGTGATTTTAAGACTGATTACTTTTGAAGCACATATGAAGTTGGCTGTAAGCTATATTACTGAACTTTTAAGACTGTGACCTCAGATCCTCGGGAGGGCCTTCGGGTCGTCCCAAAGTTTAAAACCAAAGGTGATTGAGCAATGAGAATTATTAATCAGAGGGCCTCAACTTTGGAATGACCTGCCAGAGGAGCGGAGACATGCAAAATAGAGTAGGTGACATGTTTTAATTACTTTTAAAGATGAACTTTTACATTATATTGCCCCCGCCCTCCTTTCGATTTTGTTAACTCTTTACAGACTTGCTTTTATGTTTTTTTTTTTCATCTTTCCTCCCTTTCATTTATTTACTTCTGTTCTCACAATCAGCTTTACTACTGGTGTTAGGTTTTTGACGTTATTTTTATTGTGTCTTGAAATGTATTTATTTTGTCATCTCTCAGTAGTGTTGTTGGTCTCATGTCTGTTGGGTTCTTGCATTTCCTGGATTTCTTTTTGGTTGATGCTGTTTGTTTTATACCACATAAAGCGTTGCAGTAGTGCTGTGTTTTATGTGACCTTTTCTGTCAAAGCAGTTTGGAACACGTGTTTGCAAAAATGCAATGTTATCAACGTTATTTTCTTTGAATCCATTGGCTGCAAGCGACACTGACGTCATCCAAAAACAAACAGGGCTCGAGCTATTAAGTAAAAAGTGTCGCCCGCTGATTTAATCACGCCGTTACTTAATAGTAGTTGTAATCTCCAATCTAATCAATGATATGGCTCACCCCCAAGTCCTTTATTGAGCTCCTGATTCGTCTCCATGTCATCTTGTCCTCCTTCGTCATGGTGGCCGTCAACTACTGCTTGCTGTTTGTTTACCTCGTTTTGAGCTTCCACCACTTTTTCCTCCAGCTTCTGCTCCTCCTCCACGACGGCCGACGTGTTGGAGTCCGCCGGGTTGTCCAAACCCAACCAAGAGCCTAAACCTCGCAACATTGTCAAATAAAATGACGACTTTCGTGGGTGGCAAACGTTTGTTGGGTTATGGGATAACTGATTCTTTGAAGGTAGGGGGGGTAGGGTAATGCTACCCGGAAGTAAGACGCGGGGTGATTTCTTCTTCGCTTGTGGAATTGGTCGGGTGGTTAACTATAATGCCACCTAGAGGATACAAGAATATGACATCTTCTAATGTGTTTTGTGACAATGGAGCATTTTCCCCCTAATTGGGATTACGCGATTTATGCAAAAAATGATAAATATTTGATGAATCACGTCATTGGGTGAAATAATTCGTCTGTGTAAATTGATAAATAACCACTTGACCTGCCTGCAGTTTACGACAGGTGGCGGTAACGAGTCGTTGCGAATCTTGAGACGACGCGAAGGACTTCACTGAGAGCTTACGACAGCAACAAAATATAGGTCAGTTTGTCTTTTATCGTCATGTAAAGAATGTCTCTGTCCTTTAAATCTCTAAACCCTCCCCCTTTCGGCAATAAAGGCTATGATTTCGCAATAATCTCTTAAACATGACCGAAAAAAATGAATCCATATAAAGAAAGCTCGTTTTAAAAAAATCAATTGAATATATTTTCGATCTACACCGTGTATAATAAACTGACCGAAATGTAAAGATTATTTGTGACCTCGTTTTACATTCGGCGTGTTGTTTGGACGCCTTATACTTTAACGTCACTTGTTTTGTTTCACTTTTGTTTTCTCAAGTTCCGCACATTTTCACGTAATGAAGACGTTGATAGTGTTTGATTTCGACCACACGGTGGTCGATGACAACAGTGACACGTGGGTGATCAGGTAAATATGAATGATTTGTATTACTTACGCATTATTGAAGACGTGTCTTAAGTGCATATTGTGTTTTAGGTGTCTTCCAGGTCATAAACTGCCTGACAGAGTGAAGAATTCTTACAGAAAAGGCCACTGGACTGAGTTCATGGGCAGAGTGATGGATTACATAGGCATGCACAACAATATTATGACGTCAATATTTGAGTAATTGTTAGGTAATAGGTAGTATTCTGTTGATGGCTGTTATGAGTGTTTATGATGCAACTCAACCACCATATTGCCTCTACTTGTCTCCTTGTCTCAGCTGCAGAGTACATGTCGGATATTTATAGACAAAACCTTTGTACAAGTGTAGGTTTTTTTTTTTTTATAGTAATGCAATACTGTATTCTTTCATTCCTGTATTTGCTATCATGTCGGGGCATTTTCAACTTCAAAATAGCGCATCAGAAGACTGCAGTGTAACTACATTACTAAGATAATTTAAAACAGTAGTAGAAGTTGTAGCAACAACAACAACAATAATAATAGTTAATACTAGTCTTGATAACAACAACAACAATAATAATAATTAATCAACATACACTTCTGTAATAGGTATTATGTATTGTGTAAGATATTGTACAGTATTTTGTATGTTATTTTTTATTCTTCTATTATCACAATTCATTCTATATGTATTAGCATAATTGAAACTATTATACCAACATATAGTAATATATTACCAGTGTCTACATGTTAAGTTAATGTCCTATGGACCTATGCTAATGCTTTCTATTGCCTGTGATGGCAACATTGCCCCTGCCAACATGGCTGCCGCGTACGTCTATTCATTGCCTTTGATGAGAATGTCGCCCTGTTAACAAGACCGCCAGTATCCCGTCTGTTAGCTGGATATATTCTATACCGTATATCTGTGACAACAGCGGCACAAACCAGAAATACATGTACCACTCTCGGTTTATTAATTGACAGCGCTAGTAAATAACAGCGGCCAATTCTGGAACTAATAGACTTTGAGAACTACTTAAGAGCCATTTTGAGTGGACTAGATGCCTTTTCTGTTCATTAAATGCAAAATCCGTTCAATCTGGGTCTGTTAAATCGAGGTTCCACTGTACTTTCTTCCTGCAGGCGAGCAGGAAGTAAGTGTGGAGAGCGTCCGCGCCGAGATGGAGCGCATCCCCTTGACGGCGGGAATGAGCGAGCTGCTGACCTTCATATCGTGTAACAAGAGTGACGTGGACTGCGTTGTCATCTCGGACGCCAATGCGCTCTTCATCGACTGGATCCTCTGCGCCGCTGGGTTGCGTTCGGCCGTGGACTGCGTGTTCACCAACCCGGCCGGAGTCAACTCGCTGGGCCGCGTGGAAGTACATCATCACCATGCACACGACTGCCGCCGCTGCCCTGTAAACATGTGCAAAAAGAAAGTTCTGGAGGGATACCTGGCCCAACGAGATGAGTACAGCCGCATCTTCTATGTGGGCGATGGCACGAATGATTTCTGCCCAACTTCCTGCCTGAGGGGGCGCGATATAGTCATGCCCAGGATTGGATACGCCCTGGAAAAGCTTCTGGAGAGCAAGAAGGATGCTTTGAAAGCCAGAGTCATTGCCTGGAGCAGCGGGACCCAAATCCTACATGAGTTACAAGCCGATCTAAGTTCCAAAATGGACACGTAATCGTGGACTAATCAGTCTGAGGCACCGAGCTAACCGTCATCAATGCATATCCCAAATGGAACAAAATTAAAACTAGGCCCGCGCACATTCCTAACCTCTGTTACTGAGAAGTCCATGTTTATCATACCATTCACAGTCAGGGTTCCATGAAATACACATATCCAGAACCTTGTTCGATACACTCCGAATATAAGCAGGATCAAGTCTAAGTAAAAAGCAACGGTTTGCTGAGCTTAATTTACTAGATAATGACTTTATGAATTTTATTTGCTGTTGCTATCTCATTGTCTACTCTTACAAACTGATTTACCTTTCATTTGCTAGCTAACAGCCAATCAGAGTGATCGGTTGTCACCGACGGCTGACACTATTTTTCATACTGCAATCGAAGGTCAATTAATTCAAATTATATCTAAAAAGCACAATGACGCAAAAGTCTCTTAATTCTTCACAATTCTAAGTACTGCTTTTTAGGTGTGTTCTTGCTTGTATTTTGTATGTGTCTCGTAACTGTGAATAGTGCACTCTAAAAACAGTTTGGGTCAAAAAATGGACCGATCCACTAGTAGGGCCAACTTGACCCTCCAAAAATGGGCTGTTTTGTAAAAAACAACGCAAGAAGGTGGGTCAAATTGACCAAATTAGTGGATCGCTCAATTTTTGACCCACAATTGTGTTATTTTTAACCCAAGTGTTTTAAGAGTGTATTACAAACAACGACTTCTCAGCCACGTTTGCATGCTATGGTGTGAAAGTAATGATTTTGATTGACATTGACTGTAAGAATCAAAGGTTTTATTTCATTGTTTACTAAAAGACAGATTCTTTCAGATCAATGATAGGTTTGTTCTTTCAATTATATAAATATAAACATATTGTGGGAGAGTCTCAAGGGATCTAAGGATACTGCATCCATGTGAATATGAGAGGAAAGTCCCGGGTATCCAAATTTTTTCCAAAACCACGTAGCTCTGCTTTTGCTTATAGGGATTCAATGTAGACCTGCACTAAACCAATTACTGAAATCTTTCATGCCACCGTCGCATTCGGCACACAATGAGTCCTATCTTTACATCATTAGGCGCCTTAATGGGGTGTTTATAAATCAGGCTTTTGTCAATTACGGCAACAAACGATCGGGCCTGATAAATGCCAGATCTAGAGAAATGCCTCTGATGTCGCCATTTTGTGGTATCTTAGTGAACATTGACTCTCTTATCCCCTTTCACACAACATGTCCACATTGTTATTTATATGTTAATTGCTGCCTTAATTACGAGCATGACATGAAGCAATTACTGTCAACTTTTCATTCTTGTTTGCCAGCTTGCTCCAATTGTCTCCTTCTCACCTGCTGTCGAGCCAGTAGAGCCCTGCCTGATGTGTCATCTTCAATGTTGTCAACTCGAGTGGATTCTTGTGCTGAGAGGAGCAAAGCTGGACACCAGGCATCATGATTGAGCAACTTTTTTGGCAGCTCATCTATCTGCCCAGTCAGCACTCATTTGGAAGAGCATTCCGTATATGAGATGACGCCTGAAAAAAGGGACATTTTTAACTCTGTGACGGGACAACTCTGGAGGACATTTCATTTCTGCAAGAAAAATGAGACATTTTACCAGGCAGATGCACAGATCACGGACATAAGATTTTTTTATGATTAATGGTAAGCAAAATTGCATAAAATGTATTAAAAAAAAAATGTTAACACACGCACAAACACAATGTGTATATTTACACAGTATACTGTATACACACTTTGAGTACACACACATACTGTATGTACTGAACAGTACATAATACATGATGTATACATATGCTGTATGAAGATATGCGCTCTGAGTCAGCAATTACTAGTTCCGAGAAGCGACCCCACCACCACGTATACAAAGGAACAGAAGTGCACCCCCAACGAGGTGTGTGAGCGTCCATGTAACGTGTCAGCACCACAGCATTGATAATGCGTGAGGACTTAATGAATATTTAAAGGAGCAAACCATGATTCCAGCAGGCCAAGCGCCTCATTTGCATACTAAAGTAAAGAAAGACCGGAGGGCAACGCTGACATTCCTGCTTTGGACGAAACACAGCATTGCATCATGCACACACACACACACACACTCCCCCTACAAATACAAACACTACAAAACCACGAGATTAAGCAAGTATACCAGTGGCAACCTCAAGATCGCAGTTGTGATTTGATGTGCCAAATACACCAAATTTGTTGAGATGCACCTTAAATCATGATCTGTGCCAAAATGTAATGGAAACGATAGTAATGAACACAATTAAAGTCAAGAATGAACACATTATTAGTATTGACAAAAGTAACTTGTGTAACTTAGATGGGGAAATCAACCCAAACACATTTTTTTCAAGAATATGTTCCCAGCAGGTCCACTAGTTGAAACACGGCATTTCGATTAATATTGCAGCAAAATTTACCCGTTTTTAGCCATCTCTGGGGGCGGCCATTTTGTCACTTCCGTCGATTGAAAATGACATCACAGATGCTCAGGGCTTAGGTAACGACCATGGCTCAGCTTCAGAAAACAGCTCAGCCGTGATTGTTCGTTACTTGAGCCCTGAGCAGTTGTGATGTCATTTTCAGCCGAGAGAAATGACAAAATGGCCGCCCCCAGAGATGGCTAAAAACGGGTGGATTTTGCTGCAATATTAATCGAAATGCCGTGTTTCAACTAGTGGACCTGCTGGGAACATATTCTTGAAAAAAATGTGTTTGGGTTGACTTTCCTTTTTTAAAACAAAAAAAAATTACCAACCTTACAAATCCAACGGGTCTACCTAAAGGAGCTAACTAATTACAGAACTACTTATGTAGTTATTCATATATAATTGTTTTTTTGTTATTGCATCTAATAAATAACATCCTTATCAAGATGTGAAGTTCCCTGATGAATTGTGTTCTTTTATTGCCATGTGGAATTTTTTTTCTGAAAAAAAAAAAAAAAAAAAAAGGCCACAGGCGATGAAATAGATGTAGTGTTAAACAATCCTCATGTGAGTGCTAATTAGCGACGTGTCTCCTCTTCATGACAGTCCCTCGCTTCTTGGCCTTCGTCCCGTGGGCAACGGATGCTCTCCTCCATGCCCCACATTGACATCGTGCACTGACCTAGTCGGGAATGCTGGAGCACTCCCTTGCCATGATGTTGGCTGGGCCTTTCTCAGCTCCATGCCCGGCCAGTCCCGGCCCGGCCCGGCCCGGTCAGGTCTGGAGAGACGCAGATAGAAGCCCGCAGTCAGCTCGCAGGCAGGTCAGATGTCAGCTGTCTGTGCGGTTGCTATGCTACGATTTGCCGTACTTAACTTTTCCGACAGGAGGCAAAGTCCATTGCAATTTGCAGCGCCTCATTCACAACCAGCTGGGAAGATGTTGGACCCACCTACAGTGAATCTCGGGTCAGGATCAGGGTCAGTGCCTCGCTTGGCCCCAGTGACAGTGGACTATAAAAGAGAGAAGTAAAATGAATTCCTTGCACGCCTCCCCTGATCTCCATCGAAATCAAATGGCTTTTGCTTAGTTTTGTTGAAATCAATTATGCACTTTAGATGTAAAAAAAACTAAAAAAAAAAAAAAAAAAGAAACAAGAGAAATGAACAAATTAGCTAACATTAAGAAATCAAACAAACTAATCTCAAGCAACAAACTACACTCTAAAAACAGTTGGGTTAAAACTAACAAAATTTGGGGTTCAAAAACAGACTGATAAACTACTTGGGTCAATTTGACCCAGCTTTCTTTAAAAAAAAAGGCCTTCGTACAAAACAACACAAGAAGGTAGGGGTCGAATTGACCCCGTTCGTGGATCGGTCCATTTTTGACCCAAAATTGTATTATTTTTAACCCAACTGTTTTTAGAGTGTAACAATGACAAAATTTACTATGAGGAGTAATAAAATCCACTAACTAGCAAAGCGAATTAAACAATTAAAGAAAGGAAATTAACAAACTACTGAACTAACAAAATGAATGAAGCTCACTAACCAACAAATGAACAAATTAAATAAAATAGAAGTAACAAATGAACAAAACTAGCAAAGTTGCAACTCTAACAAAACCAATTACCGAACTATCTTATTAAAAGAGTTACAGAAACTAACAAGATAAAGGAGACTACAAAGAACACTAAACAACAAAACTAATGTACTAATAAAATTGAAGGACTGAAAAGCAAGCACTAAAGACAGTTAGGAAAAAAAATAACCCAATTATTTGTACATTTTCGCCAGTGATCGACGTACATACTATTTCACCTTTTTTTTATGTTAAATATGTTTTAAAACGGACTCATTTTATTGTGAAAAACCTTGTAAATTTGCTTCACAAGGTGCTATCCAAATAAAGATGTTATTGTTATTTCATATAATTGTTCATTTAAAAAATATTGTTATTGTTATTATGTCAGGTGAGTGCATATTCTTTTGACTGATAACAAAAATATGATACTGTTAGCGGGACCTTTCTCTGCATCATCTTGAAAAGTTTACCACCCTGCTTTTCTGGCTCTTTTGCCTGTCGGACTTCTTCTGGAATCTTCCATCACGCACTGATGTTGGCTGCCAAGCCTGCTGGCAGCTGGTGGCCAAGGCTATTTACCCCAAAGAGTTGGGTAATTCTCACTTGTTTAATGTCCTCGGCTCCTTTGAAAGGTCCTGCATGCATAAAGCTATTATTGTTATCATGATTGTTATTATTATGATTATTGAATCAGATGCATGACAATCATAGTCTTCATGGATGGAGGCATGTGTGGTGGTCCAATCCTACCAGTTGGAGGCACTGTAGCTCCACGCTGGGTACAGTATTTATAGTACTATACCGAGGAGCTTATCCTTTGAGTCCTTCTAATATTTTCCAAGTCTAAGTGAGCTTTGTTCTTGACAAGCAAGGATGTTCGCCGTGGTAAAAGCTACAAAGGAAAATATTGGTGAGTGTTGTTTGGCCTGGGTCCAGAATAAAGCCTCCTTTCACCCCCCTTGCCGACTTCATTGAATCACTCAAGACTGTTGTGTAATATCAAAATTTACAAGTCCTTTTGCGTTTGTCTAAACTCCACTTTTACTTGACATCAATGCTAATTTTGTTGTATTCTAATTCATGCTCAAGCGTCTCGTTCCCTTGAGTAAATAAATGCTCCCTGCCTCCACTAACGCCCCAAAATCGTCTTGGCGGCACCCCCGTAAATTCTTTTGAAAATTCAGCCCCTGAAGCCAGTTTCATTTTCCACATAGTTTGGCGGCGGGCCAAGATTTTCCGAACAATCCTATCGCGGGCCGAAATGACATTTTCATCAGGCAAACAATATCAAAAGCTCACGTTTTGGTTTTATCGTGGTACTGATGTCACGGTATGATATTTATTGCCATTTCGTGTGAAAGCTCACAGCACTGCAGTATTGCTGGAAAGTTCACGGTACACGGTCTGCTCGCTAATTTGACGGTATCATATTTCTTCTTTATAGCATTTGAAATGTGATCCTGCCAAACGACAGTGATTTCTTTGCTTATCAAGTCAGAAATAGAGGAACACTCTGGATAAAGGCGACAGAGGTATTAAAAGCCAAGTAGCAATAAATACAATAATCACCTTGTTACTTTCTTTTTCCGTGCATACTGAGATGCTTGAATTTAGAGGGCAACTTATCTCTAATGCGTTGTCCGAGGCAAGGGGAGGAAGTCCGGCGAAGCCGAGGTCTCCACATTCCACAACGGGTACCGCTTCCCACCAGACGATGGGATGTCACAGGTGACATATGTGAGCCGTCTCTGGATGGACTCAAATGCACCACACCAAATAAAGAAAAAGACAAATCAGAGTATTTGGTTCGCAAATAGCCGGTCACCGCCGGCTGAGAGTCAATGGCAATCAGGAAGTAGTAATATACCACGACAAAGGCAGTAAAAGTACCAAACGTGATTCAACCCCAAAAATTAATCTCGGTAGTTGCGTCGCAATATTTTGTTTATTAATTTTTGGGGGGTAAAATTAAGCCCCCAAAGCCATTTGACCATGAAATTGTTAAATGTTAAACATGTTCATCATGACCATACCCATAACAAAGTGTCAAAAGGAAAAAAAAAACATTCTGGAATTCTACCATTTTTCTCGATAAATGTTTGATAAAATTTGTTTTATGTCAAAAACGAATTAACTATTCTAGCTTGTACCAAAACATTTGGAAAGGCCCGTTATTCGCATACACACTGCACAGTCCACTTGCACAGACAGAAAATGTGAGCGCATGTGCTCTCTCTCGCTCACTCTCAGGCACAAACACAAACAGGTGGGTTAGGTTATCTTAAGAGTTCCCAAACATGAACTGCGTTGATGAACATCTCAAGGAGCATTGTTCAATTCATCATTCAAAAGTGGAAAAAGTCAAGTAAAAACTGCAAACCCACCAAGATATGACTGTCCACCTAAAAGGCCCATGGACACTCTGGAGGAGCTGCAGAAATTTGGAGCTCAAGTGAGAGAACCTGTTCAAAGGAAAACTTAAAGTACAAATCAACCGAAAAATATTTTTTTTCCAAGAATGTGTTCTATGCAGGCCCACTAGTTGAAACACGGCATTCTGATTAGTATTGTGTTTGTGGAATATGAGTTAAGCAGCAAAATCCACCCGTTATTAGCTATCTCAGGGGGCGGCCATTTTGTCACTTCTGTCGACTGAAAATGACATCACAACTGCTCGGGGCTCAGGTAACGACCAATCACGGCTCAGCTGCAGAAAACAGGTCAGCCGTGATCGTTCGTTACCTGAGCCATGAGCAATTGTGATGTCATTTTTAATCGACGGAAGTGATAAAATTGCCACCCCAGAGATGGCTAAAAACAGGTGGATTAACTCTTATTCCACGAACGCAATATTTATCAGAATGCCTTGTTTTAACTAGTGGACTTGAAAATATTCTTGAAAAAAATATGTTTGGGTTGACTTCCCCCTTTAAGTCAAGCACTCCACAAATGTAGCCTTTATGGAAGATAAAATTCATAAATAACATCTAAGTTTGTGGTTGTAAGGTGTCTAAATATGAAATGTTGCCAAGGGGTATGAAGATGTTTTCAAGGCAATGCATGCTAGCTTTCTGTGGCAACTGTAACAAAATGTAGCAAAGGACAAAATGTTCACCAAACAACAAAACAAACCTTGAAAGACCGTGTTCAATACATTCCCGTCCTGCATGCATGGCCTCCAAGTTTTTTCCCGATTATGTATTGCAACATTTTGATGCATTCACCCTGTTTTGCAGACTCGGTTCTTCATCCACAGCTGTGTTAAATTTTTGGACAATTTAAAAATCTGTCCGGTCATCCACGGCCCGTCCATGTTTCCTCACATCCCATTTAGTCCACAGTGACCCGAAAATGGAAACTGGGAGGAAAAAAGCGTCAACAATATCATAGACAAAGATGTGTTGTGACAGATTTGGCATACATTATGAGCCATTACATGTTTTTGCCAACAGAGGTCAAACATTGTTTCCCAGCAAAACGAGGAGGGACATCAGCAATCTAGTTTTCTCTTTACACACACCTGATAAATGACTCTCATTTCTGCCGCCTTTCATCTTCCCCCTCGTCACAACTCGTCCGCCTCAAAGCCTCCTTGTTTTCGCCCACTTAAAGCCGATAATGAAATGTATGCGCGAGGCGAAGCAGGTGATTAATCAGAGCAGATGTGCCCGGCGTCCGGTGCCAGAGCGCGTCAGCCCGCCGGATCGCACGCTGTCGTCGCGGCTTTAGCGCAAAGGGGGGAAAGCCCGAGCTCGGAGCCTCGCACCTCCTTGCCAGGGCGTGCGGTGGCCAAAGCTTATTACAATTAATTAGCCGCTCTCCAAATGTCCTCAAAGGCATCTTGTCTTGTCCCTCTGACAGCCTGTCAACGTCTGCTGTCATAACAAGGCAATCCAATGGATCAACATTGCTAAATCAATCACTATCATTGCCTTTTGCAAGGCAAATCCACAAAATGATCATCACATTTTGGAGCCGTGCTCTACCCACGTTATATGGCATCCGTAAAAAAAAAAAAAAAAAAAAAAAAAAAAGCAACTGAGCGTTGGCCATCTGCAGTCTTCGGGGTGCTCACCCTAAATTGTTTGCCAGCTAGTTGCAGGGCAAACATAGACAACCATTCACGCTCACACTCAAACCGAAATTAGAGTGTTACATTTAACCTAACACGCATGTTTTTTGGAATGTGGAAAGAAACCCGCAGAAAATCCACACAGGCACAGAGACATACAAACTCCACACAGGAAGGCCGGAGCACGGAATAGAACCCCCAACTTCTGCATTGTGAGCCGGACGTGCTAACCAGTCATCCGCCAAGCCTACACTGTTAAAATGTACTCGCAATTAAATATTGGCAAAACCAGTTGTCAATTTTATGTTAAACAAGGTTGTTGGCAACTGTTCAATTTTTCTAAAACTTTGTTATTTTAAAACCAAGTAATTAGTAACTTCAAGTGGAAGTCAACCCCAAAATGTTCTTTACAATATTCTGTTCTTTACAATATGTAGCCATACTAGTCTAAACACGACATTCTGATTAATATTACGTTTGTTGAATATGAGTTAAGCAGTAAAATCCACACGTTTTTGCCCATCTCAGGGGGCGGCCATTTTGACACTTTCTGTCAACTGAAAATGACATCACAGTTGCTCAGGGAACAACTAAACATGGCTCAACTTCAGATAAGAGGTGCGCTGTGATTGGTCGTTACCGGAGCCCTGAGTAACTGTGATGTCATTTTCAGTTGCCAGAAAGTGACAACATCGCCACTCCGTGAAATGGATAAAAAACGGTGTATTTTGCTGCTTAACTCATACTCCACAAACGCATAATCAGAATGCCGTCTTTAGACTAGTGAACGCACACAGAACATATTCTTGTCAAGAAAATTTGGGGGTTGACTTCCTCTCTTTAAATGACCAGAGATGGACACTTTACCCTGTTTTGCTGATCCGTCCTCCAACCGTCGTCCGCGACCGTGCACCCTTCCGTCACTGTGCCTCCGTCCTTATTCATAAATATAATCGTCCTCTGACCCCGTCCGTCCTTATCGCTTTAAAGTGCTTCCGCCCTTACATTCCGTCAAAAACACCCGGCAAAAAGAACCCTCTCTGACGCCAGTTCATAAACATTATTTAAAGCTCATGAGGTGACTAATTTCTTCCACTTTCCAGCTGGGAGTATCGTGAATTGATTGTTGTTGTTGTTTACAACTGTTTAAGTCTCAACCAAGATAGAACAGTATTTCTTTTTAAAAGAACCCAACACGACACGTTAGTCGGTACTTGACCCGGTTAGGGACGCAAACCCACTCCGTCCTTTTTAAAATAACTTTTCGTCCTCCGTCCACAAAATGGGCGTTCTTCCGGGACGGACAGACCAACTGTTCCGTCCCTGGGACAGAATGCCCATCTCTGGAAGTTACTTTTAAAGTCATGTAATCAGTAAAGTAACTAAGTTACTTTCTCAAAGTAACTGTGGCAACACTGGTTAAATGATAATTATAGGAAATAATTATATGTGCTACGTGACAATGTAATCTGACGCCACAGCGCAAACTAGTTCATTGTGTGTTGTTCGTTACCAACCCCGTCAATTTTTACGTCCATCCACGACGATTATTTTTGCCCCCTGACCCACCAGTTGCGAATCTCTGTACTCGGCTGATGGATGACGCAAAATTTCCAAGAAATTGAGTTTTTTGTCGTTGCATGCAGGCAGAGCACTTTTGCGAGGGGGTGATAGTGATTATGCGTACCGCGGTGTCATTAGAAAGTTTTAAGGCTTTAGGAAAGTTTGTCTCTGCTGCCTGAAAACGAAAGTTTAAGAGGTTCTGACATTCTGAATCTAGAAGTTAATCCTGATCCGGGAAGCAAATATCCCGTTGTTTCCCAATGCTGAGTTTTCACTTTTCAGTGCAAGTACAAGCCGGCAGCAGTTAACCCTTTTGGCTGCCAACCACAGTGCTGGCACTTTCGATGAAAAACTGTAAGAATTGGCTTCTGTGTATTATAAATCATATTTTCATCATAACCTGCTGGGCTGCTTCAGTATGCATGACATTCATAAAAATTGTTATAGTCGGCCATAAAGTCAAAAGGGAAAAGTAAAATGTGGTTTTAATTTGGAATATTGCGCTAATTCTTCAAGACAAAAATGTCTCTACATTAATGTGTCACATGTGAAACATTTTTTTTCGGAATATATAAATATTTATACAAAAAGAATCATCTTCCCATCATCTACACTGGGAGGAGACCCACAGGGGTTTAACTGTGGAAGGAAAAGTAATTTTTGGAATTTAATGAGGTAATTGCTCTTTTTTAGGAGAGGAAAAAAATATGCGGTAATGAAGAAAGTAAAACATTTTTAATCGTAATAATTCATTGATTACCTCATATGCTTCCAGCCATTTCATCTTCCATTAGTTTTTCTATACATCGATTTGTTTGTCCTAATCAATCATCCATGTATTTTGCCCTCCATCCATTCACTCATCACCATCCTTCTTCTTCTTCTTTCGTCAAATGAACTTCTTAAACAGTTGACTCGACTTTCCGGAGTGACACGTTTGCCAATTTGCACATCTCTACGGTGTCATTATTACAGCATTAATCGTAGCTTTATCAATATGCATCATTACAATTCAATTTCAACTGTGCTACTGCACTATTACACACTTAATATTGCTAATGACTCTCGAAACTTGTACATTTTTATATACGTCCTAAATGTGGCCCAATTGACGAGTTTTCAAGTTAAAAGTCGTCGCTTGGTTAACATTCTGTTCTATGTTGCCAACTGAAATTTGACTTCCGAGCAAGCTCCAGACATGCTGTCACTTGAGTGAACGGATGAAAAAAACCAGATGCACCTTTAGATGTTTGTTGGAAGGAAAAAATAGTCAAACACAAGTAAAAACTGGAAAAAAATCGTGAGCATGGCTACCACACCCGCACTAAACTAACCGTGACTGCAACTCCTGATGTCACCCACCAGGTCACGCCCCCTTATTTCTTTTTTCTATTTATATTCAAACAGTAAGCGCTATTTTCTTTATTAAAACATAAACAAAACAAAAACAGGCATTTCAATGAATTTCAATGGAAACATTTATTTGGCGCAGGGGTGGAACTAAATGGTGGCCATGGGTGTCCATGGTCCCCCTTTGTCACTGTTTGCCCCCCCCCACCTACAGGAAAATTTTGAAATGTGATTTTTCTGCCATTTTCACATGGCTGCAGTATTCCTAGACTGCTTGATACCACAAGTTTTATTATTAAGTATATACTGACTCATTTGCATAAAATGACTCCTGCATAAGTGTTGATGCCAGTTGTGACACTAAAGTAGCAGTGAGTTCTTTACGAGGTGTCGTCCTACGCCGACTTTGTTGAGGGGAATGTGACGCTGTCCTTTCACCAGTGAGGAAATAATGAGGACGTGTTGTCACTGTCGCAAGATTGCGCTTGCCAGTGTATAATTTATTAGTAGTATAGATTTGGAAAGATCACAGTGTTCACATTAGGATTATTTGATTCCATTTTTTTTGTGTGAAAGTGTTGTTTTATTTATGGTTGCATAGAAATCCGTCACAAAAACATTTTCTTTTCAAAGCTCAATGATATTGAGAGCAAAGAACATCTTGTAAATGTCACCTGAAGATGAGGATGTATTTGCTCTGGGAAAAAAAAACACGCCAAAAGAACCCACTCCGATGCGAGTGTAGGTGGTCATTTTGGTCACCTAGCAACTGAAAGGGCGCAGTTTTGATCCCCAGGAAACCTTGTGGAAGTTAGTTTTAGTCGTAAGTGATAAGATTAATCAAACAGCAGGTTGTTTTAGTGCACACTCTTAAAACTGCTGGGTCAAAATCAACCCATATTGGGTCAAGCCAAGCCAATGCTGGGTTACTTTATAGTTAGCACATTGGGTTGAGGATTTGACCCAGCACATTGGGTCAAGATTTTGATCCAACAAGCAATATAAATGATCTATACTGATGTGTTAAGTCTACCAAGAAATGGGTTACTAGGTTATCATCAGTATAGCTGTGGTTAAAAATACTGTCATATTTATCTTTATTTATTTATCTTTCTGGCAGCATTGATCATCAATTTTTTACGAGATTTTTTAAATCAGAGATGCAAGTAAACTATTCCAGATTAAAAATTTTTGCGCTGATTCTGAATCTGCCCTCAATTTTCTCTAGCACATAAGGTTTTCATAATAACAAACATTGTAATATATTTAATATTATTTATGAATTAAGGATTAGGTTCAGCAACAGGTGGATTTGTTTCTAAAACATAAAGGCTATTAATTACAATGCACGTTACAATCCGTATTGCGAAAGTTTTTATAGGTCAAAGTTAAAAACAAAAATTTTTAAAAAATCTGAAAAAGCTGATGCTAGAAAAATTTGTTGACACATTTTAAATCAGCATGAAAAACATGTTTAGGGATACATAATGCCATCTCTGATTAAAATGTGCTGTTGACCAGTGTAATAATAATAAAAGTAAATCAATAAATTAATAACAATAATAATAATATGCAACGACCAATTATCGCAAAGCTGCAGAAAACAGGTCAGCCGTGATCGTTCGTTACCAGAGCCCTGAGCAACTCTGATGTCATTTTCAGTCGAAAGAAGTGACAAAATGGCCGCCCCCAGAGATGGCGAAAAACGGGTGGATTTTGCTGCTGAATTTATATTCCACAAACACAATATTAATTCATCACAATGCTGTGTTTAGACTAGTGAAGGCGCATAGAACATATTATCCCAAAGAATGTTTAGGGGTTGACTGCTTCTTTAAGTTAAACTAATAACTCATCCTGTGTCAAAGCCACAAGTTAACAGCATCAAGTGTAGACTTTTTGGATTTTGTGGCCTGATTTTGCCGTAGCTCATCTGGTGACATCACGCAGGGGAGAGAGCAGTGTTGGCTGGTGTGACAGGCCGTAAAGCCGCGAGCGGTTTAATGCGTCGTGAAATTGACACTGCGCACCGTGTGCGACCTTGAATCATTTACTTAACGGAATCTCTATCATACACACACACACACACACACACACACACACACACGTAGACTACACCTCCTTCATTATTACAGATAATGAAAATGAGGTGCAAAGGAAAAAATGACATTGAGGCGCTCAAAGAGGAAATCAGCCTAAGTGAGTAGGCGGCGGGAGTGTAAGCGATGCCCTACATGGACGCACCCCTCACCTTCTCTGTCACTCGACAGGACGGGCTTACCTGCTTAACAGCCAAAAGGTGCTCGCAATCCCATTTGAAGGCTTCTCTGTGGATTTAGCCACTTTGTAAATTCAAATCAGTCTCTCCCCCCCGCGGTGCCGGGACAAGGGAGGAGGCGGACTTAATATAAAACCTAAATCCCATTAGAGACGGACGTGGAGAAAATGAGGGGCTGCCACAGAAGAGAGAACTCTTTGATGGGGGTCAGAGATGGTGTCCCACATTGCCCCGGATTTTTTTTTCTTTTTTTTTCTTCCCTTCGTCAAAGTGGGAAATGGCCAGAAGTGAAATGTATCATTACAAGCTGTGTGGAAGGAGTAGGTGACTTATCTGCCAACGACCTGGCTCTTCTGGGTAATAAGGCATGCATGAGAAGCTGTCTGCCCTCCTCTTGGACTGTCGGATCCGTGTCGCCCGCCGTCCCCGCGCACTCTCTCCAGTGATCGCCCTTCTTGTATAATTAGTCTCCTGAAGCATGTAGGATGTGCCACTCGCTCACCTCCGCTTCTTTCTTTGATCCGTATCTGTCCCGCCGCAACACCAGTCCAGTAGGAGGCGTAGAGCAGTACATTCAGTTCCGAACCTCTTGCTGGATTTTCTGAGCTCCTTCTTTGTTGTCTGTTAAACATGATACGTGATTTTATTAGTGTCATAAACACTTGGAGAAATGCCAAGAGTTGTATTTCTAATTTGTTGCTTATCAGGAGGAAGAAACTGCATCGGGCAGATGCCCTATTACAGAACACAAGAGGAAAAGATATTGCATAGTGCAGGCGCACAAATGGACAGAGATGGGCATTCTGTCCCATGGAACGGTCCCATTTTGGGGACGGAGGATGAGAAGTTTTGTAAAAAAGACGGGCTAAGCATGGACGGACCAGGTCAAGTACAAACTGACGTGTTGTGTTGATTTCTTTTGAAAAGAAAGACCACTGTTCTCTTGTGCGACACCACTGAGCCGCCAACCTGCACAACACTGTAGTCCTCCTTTTTTCTCTTTTTCGTGTGTGTTCTCTGCAGTAACATTGTACTCACAGATAAACTTGATGGTATGTCAAGGTATTAACAGGGGCCCTTCTACATCCTGGCAGGGAATTACCCAGGGTCCTGGTATTAGAAATCGTTCTGGTATTAGCACTGAACTTAAAACTCATTCAGTGCCATCGACAGCTATTATGTCAAAAATGCACGTTAACTGGGAAGGTTGGCAGTGATTAATATTAGCAACGGCCCTGGTATTAGCTACGGTTCTGATTTTGGCTATGACCGTGGTCCTTGTCTTTGCTATGCTCCTAGCGTTAGCAATGGTAAAATGAAGGAATTAGCCTCACTGTTCCAATATTTTTGAAGGGGAGTGGTACTCTACCAAAAGTAAGGATTCCAGTTTCAAGTAAAAATCATAATATACTTATTCCACCAGAACTTTTAGATAGCTTCTAAAGTCGAGGACCCCTCTTGGCCTTCACGTTGCTGTTGCCGTGGCGATGAAGATGAGTGGAAATGCAGTTTTGTCATGAGAGCGAGTGCATAGTGGGAAGACAACAACGCACACGAGTATACTTGCCAAATTCACGGGCGACGTGCCAGAGTGCGTTCGAATGGAACATTTGGGACCTACACGTTGACTCTCTGATATGGTTTCTCAGGCTAAAACGCTGTTTTACAGTTAAAAGTTTGTACTTTGCGCTAACAAGGATTCTATACATTGTTGCAGAATTTCTGCAACCGGGAAATAATTTCTAGAAGAAATAGTTTTCTTTCATTGGCTACGTATGGCTTGTCAATCCTGCATGGCATATCAAAGTGACATATTAGGATTATTGCAGGCATGTTAAGGTTATGCGAGACAGTCAAGCAATACGTACCCAAACAATCCAACGCTAATGTATAGTCACAACAACGACTTTCAAAGCTATGAGTGGCATAACCATCACACTCGAGTGTAACCAATACAATCACTTTCAAAGCTCCAGTAAGTGTGCATTAACAATCAAATCACGCTCTTGTGTCGTCAAAACAATCACTCTCAAGGCCATGTGTGCCATAACAAGCACCCACGTAGTAAAAAAATAAGCCACTCCCAAACCTATACAGTATGTAGCCATCGATCACACACTTGTGTATGTGGTCTCGTGAGTCTCTGTGTTGGAACATACCTAATGTAGATACAGAAAGTGAAAAATCAATGCAATGAACATAATAGAATAATATAAATCACATTACAAGATAAGGCGGCACGGTGGTCGACTGGTTAGCACGTCCGCCTCACAGTTCAGAGGTCGTGGGTTCGATCCCGGCTCCGGCCTCCCTGTGTGGAGTTTGCATGTTCTCCCCGTGCCTGCGTGGGTTTTCTCCGGGCACTCCGGTTTCCTCCCACATTCCAAAAACATGCATGGTAAGTTGATTGGATACTCTAAATTGCCCCTAGGTGTGATTGTGAGTGCGGATGTTTGTCTCTGTGTGCCCTGCGATTGGCTGGCAACCAGTTCAGGGTGTCCCCCGCCTACTGCCCAAAGACAGCTGGGATAGGCTCCAGCACGCAGATAATACAGATAATGGATTACAAGATCTAACTAATTTGAAGTCCAGTGAGAAAGGTAGTATGAGGCATGTTGTGGCATAACAATCAATCAAAGCTATATGTGGCATAACAATCACACAGTCAATGCAATGAATAGAGTAACAAATGAAGTTGGTGCAAGTACACAATCTGGTAAAGAATAAAAAGCCCATTAGAAGCATGTCAGATGTAATTATAAAGAAGCCTGCTGGCTCTTACATAATGACAAAAAAAGTATAAGTCATTTTAATGCATCCAGCAGGGAGGCTGAAGATGAACTTGCCAAATGCTCCTTCAAAAGAAAGAGGAAAAGGAAACTTTACTTTTTGCAAGACTTTAAACTTCAAAGATTCTCATTTCCATTTCAAAAATGCACCTTGTACTTTTTGACTTTGACATATTTCTCATTTGTAGTGATGATTTGTGATTTAATGCAGTCTTCAAGAGTGCCTGCAAAAACAAGGCATGTGTAAAAGAGCAGCTGGACTTCCTTGAAATAACGTCTGACCACAATTACTGCCCCTGATGGATTGCTGCCGCCTCTGGGATCAGCTGTTTTTGTGCCACTAGGAGACAATTACAGCCTCAAAGTCTGGCAAAGAAGCCCTCAAGGCCAACAGGCTCACATCGGTGCTCACATAGGTGGATTTACCCTATGAAACTCTAATATGGTTGAGTGCTAGGATGTGTGTTTGAAATGGCCTTATACTACCAATTACACATTCGGGTCACTGCTTTTGGAACAATTTGCCCTCCAAAGTAAATAATGGAAATAATCAGGGTCAAACTATCACCATTTAAAAAAACCCCACTGCATTTACAGGCATATTAAGGTTATGTAAGTCATATTCTAGCTATTCAAGGCGCAGCACTCACTCTCATTTGTGTGGCTTGACAATCAGAGGCTCACGTGCTGTATGTAAAACAATCCCTCTCAGGGCTACAGTATGTCGGACATAATGTTTACACACCCATATCGTCAAAACTATCAATCTCAGAGCTGTGTGGCACAACAATTACACACTTGTGCAGCCCAAAAAATCACTTTCAGAACTTTGTGTGACATAACAATCACATAACATCTCTTGTGTCATTAAAATAATACCTCTCAAATCTATGAGTGGTATAATCGCAAACGTAGGGAAGAAAACACTCAAAGCTAGGTGTGGCATTGCAATCATCTGCTCATGTAGTCAAAACAATTACTTTCCTATTTGTGTGTGGTGTGAAAAAACTGTAGTGCTATCAAAAAAAATTACCCCCAAAGCTATGTTTAGCATAACCCTAACAGGTGGAGTCAAAACAATCACTCTCAGAGCTATGTGTGCTATACCAATAAAAGCATATGGAGTCAAAACAATCAATTTCAGAGCTATGTCTGACAACAATCACACTCTCAGTTACTGAAATAATCACTCTTCGAGATACGAAGTACTTGCAGCATAAGTCACATGCTCATGTCGTGAAAACAATTACTCTCAAATTTGTGTGTGGTATGAAAAAAGTCTGTGTTGTCAAAACAATTACCCAATGGTATGTATGGCATAACACACACACATTGAGTCTGAAAGATTACTCTGAGCTATGTGTGACATAATCACACTCTCAGGTGGTCAAAACAATCACTCTCAGAGCTACGTGGGGCATAACAATCACACACTTGTGTAAGAGGTATTTTTTGCCTTGACGCTGTACCATCACAGATATCAAAACACCAAAAAAGGAAAACGAAATGCAATGAATACAATAATGAATACTGACGAAGTTAACTGATGCATAGTTAGGTTGTGTAAGGCATATTAAAACTACAGTATGTCAAGCATAATAACTCATAAGGTCAAAACAGTCATTCTCAAAGCTACGTGCGGCATAACAATCACCTACATCAGTTCCACTGAGCAACACCAAATTGGGTGGACATGTAGCAAGTAGCTACAAGTAGCAAGTAGCTTTCAAGTAGCCATTTTGGAGAAATTCAAAGGGCTTGCCTAATGGGGGTTAAATTTGAGAATCGAAAGAGGGGTTTCGAGAGCCCAGTACACCATAGTCTGATGTGCATTAAACCACAACAAACACGCTCACGATCATTTCACATGTGACATTTACATTATGTCTTAATTCATCTTGGCTCCCTCCAATCATCATCATGGTGACGACGGTGGAGCACATTGCGCCGGGAATGAAATCATGCGTTTAGAACCTGCAAATTCCATCTTAGCGCCTTAATTAATTCCATAAATCATTATTAATAACATTTAAAGCATCTGCATGCTTATAATCACCACAGTCAATCTTTTGGTGTCAGCTTTGATTGCCAACTGCGTACTTCTCTAATTGACCTTGTCCAGTCGGGAAAGAGCAGACAATATTGCTTTTTTTTTTTATTTTTTTTATTTTTTTTTTTTAATACCCTATCTCATCATTCCTTCTTCAGATGAAGAACAGTTTGTAGAGCAGATTGGATTCCATCGACGCACACGTGAAAAGAGCTGACACGGATGCTTCACTTCAAACACACTCAATATGCTAAATGAGTTTTTTTCCCTTTCCATCTGTAGCAAAGAGTTGACAAGATTATACTTTTTGGAATATCATGTTCAGCCTCACACACTGTGTTAAAAAGGCTGCATTTACTCTGACTCTTCTATTTTATGCTAATATTGGGTGAGGCTCATGAAAAGAAGAGGACCAAATACGAACATCTGGTCATGTCATCAGTTTTTTGGAGAAAAGCTGGAAGAGGCAAAGTCTATGTCCAAGCACGTCTGATCAGCCGGGACTGGGTTCACCTGGAAAAGATTGTATGCCGATAAAAATGAGGTATGTTTCATTTGTCATTTGTATGTACACTGTTAAAAACGGAAACATTTCATAATATTGTCACATTACATCGTTCAACTGCATATTATTATTTATATCAGACTGGCTTTGTGTATCTTTGGTATCTTTGACGCTGATTTCAAAAATGTCTTTACTTTTTTCCAGCATATCAGGTTTTTGAGATATTTTCTTTCTTTTTTTTTTTTTAAATTTTGACCGAGAAAAGATTGTGCAATATGGATTTTACCATGCGCTGTAATTTATAGCTATGATCCTATTAGTTCTATTATAAAAAGCAGATGAGCAGGGGAAAAACAAAGGCAGATTCAGAATCAGCAAACAATAAAATCCTATAGAAAAGTTTACTTGCATTTTTGATGAAAAAAAATGAGTAAAACATTTGTTGACAGGTGTTATTTAAGTATGAAAAAATTAACAGAATACAGTGGACCCCACTATTCACAAGGGCATTTTCCATAGAAAACATACATTAAAAAAAAAAACAAATATATATATATACATATATATATATATATATATATATATATATATATATATATATATATATATATATGAGAAAAAAAATCAAATAAGTGAATAAAGGTGCATAATTTAACTGCGCGCACACACACACATATGTTGTATTGCGTATGTGTGTGCGTGTGTATGTCATTTAGCAGTGTTGTCAGCAGGTAATAAATCCTCATCACGTCAGGTGCATCCTGTTAGCGCGGTGACAGCTTTTTAATAAGCCGCGTGCGGTCGTGTATATGTGCTTGACATTTACTAGCAGCCATTAAACAGTCCCCCTTCCGTCTGCGGGTCAGTCAGTGAGTCAGCATACACGCACTCGCACACGCTCACTTTACCCTCGCTCGGGTCATGGGTGTGCTAGAGCATATCCCAGCTCGCTTTGGCGAGAACCCTGGAATGGTTGCCAGCCAAACGCAGGGCACAAAGACAAACCATTCACACTCACATGCACACCGGAGGTGAATTTTTTGGTATGTGGGAGCAAGAACAAAAACACACAAGCGCAAGGAGAACATTTTTTTATTTGACTAATTTATTGATTTCCTATATGAAAAAATGATATCAATGAATGAAAAAAATATATGACAAAAACACAAAGAGAAAAATGAAAAAAAATATAACAGAATAAATTATCAGTGGATTATTTTCCTGTTTTATTCTAAAACAAAAGTGTAAACTAATAAGACAAATACTACAGGATTCTTGATAATGTAATATATGGCTGTAACTAACAATTTTAATACAATCAATTAATCTGGCGATTATTTTGTTCATTCATCGGTTTAAAAAAATGTGTTTTTTCGTTTATTAAAAAAGTGGGCATTACTTAAAATTGACATTGCAGACAATGCACAACAAATTCATTATGATTCAGTTCCTTGTTTGGTCCGTAAAATGTCAGAAAATTGGTAAAAAAGCTGATAATTATTTTCCAAATCAATGGCAAACGTTTGCAATTGTCTTATTTTGGAAAAAAAAAAAAAACACAAAGAAAGATTCGAAATTCTATAGAGGACTCTAGAAATCTGAGAATCTTAACTGTTGAGAAGGTGAAATTGCGAACGTTTGGACAATTTTAAATCACACAAGGCCTCAAAACGATTAATTGATTATCTAAATATTTAGCGATAAATTTGATAATCAATCATTTCACCTCTAATGTAATGTAGAAGCTCGGTGGGCTGGATTAAAGAATATAACGTACTATCTGTGGTCCACGGGCCATACTTTGGCCACCTGTGTTCCAGAGCATGTGGATGGAAGTGATTTAAAAACGGAAATGGTGTCGCAACTACATTAGTAGCATTATTCTCACCTCCCGAATGGTAGTGGTGGGGGGGACAAAGTGCATTTGTTACTGTTTTGCTAATTTTGTCAGCTAAAAATTAATTGGCATCCATTTTAAGTCACCCGCCCTCCCTGCAGCAAAGAGATACAACGGCCCAATTAGGCGGCGTAAATAACATTTGTTCCATAATTGCTTCAATAAAGATTTATCGCCCCGATGCGCCATTGTCCTTATATGGAAGCTGGAGAAAGGGCCAGGATGTTTGAATCTGCGTCTGGTTGTATTATGTGTGCTGTTCTTGAATGCACATTAGAAATTACAGCAAATGAGACCCAAGGACAATGGTCCTCATGATAATTGAGTAAATTTCATTTAAGAGATTTAAAAAGAGACATTTACCCCTCCAGCCCCACCCACCACAATTTGAAGCATTTCCCAGCTGTCCTAAGCACGTCTGATACGCCTTTCCCAAAATAACCCGACGAGCACATATTATTCGTCTAATGTACTCATCCCAATCTGTGATTCCAGAGATCATTTAGTGTGCCTCTGGAAACTATCCTCTTAGTTGTTCAGAAAATTACGTACAACAAATAATGTATCTTTGTTTTCTATCAATGCCAGTGACGTACAGTGACAGGTCGAGCAATCAAATGTTCGTCCACCGGATGGCAGAAGGTACACTCGTAAATCAAAAGTCACTATTGCAGTTCAAACCACTAACTATACCTCAACCTATGATCCTGCAAACTTTAATATCATTTAAACAGAGGTGACAAATACAGGTCCAGAAAGTAAAAACACTACCACAGTTTGGCAGGTAAACAAACTAATTTGAGGGGAAGCACCTGCGGCTAAAGCCAAAATGTGGCGAGGTTTTTACTTTCTCGACCTGGATTTGCCACCTCTGAATTTAAATACAAATGCATGTGTAAAAGTAACACGGAGAAACAACAGTACAGTATTATACAGTATTTTGTATAGACAGGTTTTTCTGGGGTGTGTGTGTAAATGTCTGAATATGTTTACAGCTATAGCTAACAAACCCAACTTTCTCGGGGATCTTATTTTAATTCCTAGATGTCTATATTTTTTCCACCTTTTACAACATCAATCTACAGTGGCAAGGAGAAGAAGCATGTACACTTCAGTTTAGTTTATCTTTCCAATTCAATGCTATTGGACAAAATATCTCAATGTATCAACGAGAGGTGGGCGATATATATCCTCATCGATATCATCGTCAATCTTGCTTTCACGATGTGTAATTTTACATGATCGAGTATTAATACTGCCTCGAAAAGCATAATGAGTCAGTCGATGGCCGCAAAGTATGAGGAAATGCTGAAATCCTCATTCGGCGAATCGGGGTGCATTGACGGCAGAGGAGGAGGAAGTGATAATCATTCGCCGAATCGGCGGGCAGGACCCGGTCACGTGACTCTGTCCCGCACTGCAGCCGCTTCGTTTCAAGTATGGACGAGTGTCCAGCGGGGAATAATAGCAAGGCGCGAGTCCACATAGTCCGTAGTCTGTAAATGGTTTGATTTTGACAAAACTGACGTCGGTGCGACTAACATTGTTCGATGTGCCAAAACGGTCACCGGGAGGAGCAATTCTGTTCCACCACGGGCCATATGGATTACGAGGAAAATTTGGCGCGCAAGCACGCTAAAAAAAGGTTAAAAACACACACCCAGAAAACAGTCGCCGAATCAACAAATATAAACGCACACATACACTCAGTACTTTAACATTCGGTTTACATGCTTTTATTCCGCATCATTCATAACTATTCTGTATTCCTGAGGCATGTTGCGCAAACTACGGCGGCTTATTAGTGTGACGCCAGCATACAGCCAAACATGAATAAAGTCACAAGTCTGCATATCACAGTGATGAATGAGTGGCAAAATGCACTTTTCGGTAAGTTGCAGCTCTGTTATTCAACTTTATTCTGAATACGGTGGCCAATGTATGAGAATGGGTGTTGTCATGACGACGTCTTTTTTTCTCTCGCTGGGTGACACTTTGTCACACGTCACATATCAAATGCATTTTTCCCCCTTCTGATTGCTGTGGTTGACACCTTTTTCTCCTTCTGATTGCTCTCGTAGTTGGCAGTGGCACACCAGTACTTACTGCAGCTCAAAATGTCACATCATTATGGAATAACAGCACAGACATTTAAATGACATAAATACAGTATTCCCCAAAATCTATTTAAGTCAATACATATTTTTTTGTTTTTTATTGTTAAATATTGTCGTAGAATATCATTATGTTTTGCAGAAGCTGTATTTATCAAATTAAAAGAGATGTTGTTCACAAATGTCGTCCATCCACAATTGGTCTGTGAAACAAGTGCAGATTTAAAATATTTTTTGTAGAATATCGTCAAATTATCGCTATCGAGTTTTTTGAAAAAATATCGATATATATATTTTTTGGCCCATATCGCCCACCCCTAGTATCAACCATATGTGAAGAATGTTATCATTTTTCAGATGATTCCTTGTAAGAAACCCTGAGCAAGGCACCAGGGCTGGATAGGGCACATCTGTCCAAGAAAACCGTCAATGTCCCCATTGAAAAAAAAATACAGTGCTTGTAAAACTCACGTCTAGCCATTTTGCTGAGGCAACTCACTGACTTTCAGTGGGACTTAAACGAAAAAAATCAGAAGCCGGACTGAAAACACTTAACACAGACTGAAAACAGGAATACCAAGGCTTGTGTTAGTGTGATCATTTTCTGCACATGACATCTTAAACAAAATAATCCAATAGAAACAAGGTTGGGAAACATGGCTTTTGTCCCACAAAGCAACATCTCTATTGCCTTGATTTGCCTGAAAACAAACATGTTGGTTGTGCAGGTGAATGTTGGACTCTCTGTTCTCTCTTTGTGTATTAATAGCTCCTCAGGAGAGGCGCTGAGGTCTTTGTGTCAGGTTGGATCTCCAGAGGAGGACGACTGGAGTGTGGTGGGGGAACTAAATGAAGCGTGAACCGGAGAAGAGCGCCATACGCCGCATCGCCAGGGGACGCCGGTGGCGCATTAAGGCGAGCGTCTGTAATGTGCAAAACAAATGGAGGGATGCAAAAACTCCCCTTAAGACCAACGCCATAAATCTCCACTCTTGCTGTTGAATGTGAACCGAGCCCGGACGGGGTTTCCCATCAAAGCAGTCGTTCATTTTGTCCGACGAGGTGCAAATGTGGGCTGTTAAAACCTTCACTGATGCAACGGAGAGTAATGGCGCGTGTGAGCAACGGGATTATTCTAATAAAGATGGATTATGGCGGAGAACAAGAATCCGAGCTGTACTGCTATACGTCTTCCCTGGCGGCGTGTAGGCTAGCTTTGCACTGATATTGCAGATTATTGCCTAAAAATCGTAAACGCATAGCGGGAGAGAAAAAGCCGCTTTTCATTGAATTCTATGGTAATTTTAAAAGCTACACTACACTAGCTATGCTAATGTTTGCAAACTTCCGTTAATCGCGACGCACAAACGACAGCAAAAAATACAACACCATCCGTCTGTATAGAATAAAGTATATCCGATTTTTGGTTACCTTATACATTCAGGTACGTACAGTAAACCACATTTATCGCGAGGTATATGTAAAAATCTGTGATGACAATTTCGCACGCCGCATCCAGGAGTGTCTCAGGTGCCAAAGTGGACATTTGGAGGATATTTTAGAAAGACCATAGTTATCCAGATTACACAGACTCAAGAGCTAAAATTTTCAGGACTGAATTATTATCAATTCAAAACAATGGCGGGCACGCCATTTTGTCACTTCTGTCGAAAATGACATCACAACTTTTCAGGTAACGACCAATCACGGCTCAGCTTCGGGAAAGCGGTCAGCCGTGATTGGTCGTCACCTGAGCCATGAGCAACTGTGATGTCATTTTCAGTCGACAGACGTGACAAAATGGCCGCCCCTAAAGATGGCTACAAACGGGTAGATTAACTCTTATTCCACAAACACAATATTTATCAGAATGCCTTATTTCAGCTAGTGTTCCTGCATAGAACATATTCTTGAATAAAATATAGGTTTGGGTTGACTTCTCTTCCCTTTAAGCAGTAAAATCCACCCGTTTTTCTCCATCTCAGGGGGCGGCCATTTTGTCACTTGGTCAACTGAAAATGACATCATAGTTGCTCAGGGCTCAGGCTATAACCAGTCATGGCTTAGCTTCAGAATACAAGTGAGCATACATTTTTTTTCAATTAAACTAACATTGAAATGTTCTTACAGTGTGTTCAAAATGTTTGATCGTAAGTAGTATTGAAAGTCTGTAGAGGCTGGGGTGTGAACAGTGCGTGAACCCCTAGCAGCAGTTGGACCCGTGCATTCAAAAGGTTAGAGAAGGTGGAATTAAGTTCACCTGGAAAGTATACTATATACAGTATATACTGTATATAGTGCCTTTTAGGTTCAGCCTTTAATTTCACTGGCAAGCACAATATCCCCAAATTTTTGTGAGCAGCGTACGTTTTCACATTTTTATTGGATTCACCATGTTAAAAAAAAAGTATGCGAAGCCCGAGGCTAATGACTTTTCCAAGAGCTAATCAGAGTCAGGAGTCAGCCAACAAAGAATCCAATCAATGTGACGAGATTGGAAGTGTTGGTTAAAGGTGCCCTGCCCGATAATATTAATAATATTAACTTGAAATTATTCAAGTTTGTCAAAAAAAAAACCTAAGGTCGTTTTACAGGGTCAAGGGGGATTAAATCTTTTATTTGGGGAAAGGCCATGAAGAAAAGGTATGTTCTAAGGGCTGCTTTAAATGTGTCCAGAATTGCGACCTTGCGGATGTCGGGGGAGCGAGTTCCATAGGGTCGGGCCTGAACGTTGTTATCCTAGTGCGGGCGACAAAGAAGAGCTAGGTGTTTGTAGACTGTAGGGTGCTGGACAGGTGAGGAGGAAGGTGAGGAGGAGGCCTTTTGTAAGCTTTCTGAAGCCGAGCCACGATTGGTCGTTACATGAGGCCTGAGCAACTGTGATGTCACTTTCAGTCCACAGCAAGTGACAAAATGGCCGCCCCCCGAGCTGGATAAAAACAGGTGGATTTGACTGCTTCGCTCATATTCCACAAATGCAATATTAATCAGAATGCCATGTTTAGACTAGCGGAGGTGCAGCGACAGGGGCGGAGCGTAGGTATCAGCAGAGAGGGGGCGGAGCATTATCGATGAGCCCTTATGAAAGTCACTTTACCGCGGTACCCGCCGCCCCCCACTGACGGTGAAGGCAAGTTGTCTCCGTCGCGTAACGCAAACATTAAATGCACTGTAATATTCTTTGAGTTTATGTTTTCCGAGTGGTCCCTGAAGTGCACGCGAATGTGATTGGCTCATATTACGGGTGAGTGATATGTTCTGTTGTTCTATGTAAGATGCATTAGTTGATATAGAGAAGTTTAATAAAGCAGTACAGTTTTTTTGTCAGATTGGCTGACTGTATTAACATAAAACAAGACATGCACAAGCTAGCATCTCCGTCGCGTAACGCTAATATTGCTAATATCGCTAGCAAGTGAGTAAAACAAACAGACGTATTCAGCACCACTCTCACTCACACTCCCCGCCCCCCTCCGCCCCAGAACATAAAGTAGTGGAGCCTCCTTCACGTTTCACGGTAGCTACAGTGTTCTTTCCTGAATTTGGACGATCCATGTCATTAAATCCGTTTTAGAGTCTGCCATCTATGGAGTATCTGACTGGTTGTGGGCAGATTGCTTTTGAATTCACCCCCCTTTCTCTCCCCCTTCTTGACGCTGCTAATGCCAAACGGTCATGGCCGCCTCGCCCGGCCTCATTTGCTGCTTAATTGCATCTTCTCGTTGAGCTAAAGACCTGTCATCTGTTTCTGGGCTTTCCATTTATCTTGGAGGAGAACCTGGCGAAGGTGGGTTAAAGTACACCCCCGCCGCAGGTATTCTTTCAACTGGATATCTGAGCTAAAGTGGAAACTTGAGCTAAATCTACCCAATCTGTTTCACGATCACAGAAACAACACCTAAAAATAATCATCATCACATCAAGGTAACGCCTGTATTCCCATGGTGAGCACTGTCCTCATTCCTTGTAATTATGCAAATGACACATTAACAAGGCGTAATTGCGCATTCATAAAACAGCGGGGATAAACTGTGTAAAGACAGCATGTCGGGGGGAGCGCCGTCGTCCAAGGGCCGGTCGCGCTAATTGTTTACAGTGGCGTTTCCCAACCTTTATGAAGTCAAGGCGACATATTTTAAGATTAGAGAAATTTCGCGGCACAACACCAAAAAATAACGTCAAAAAGTAGCCTATATACACTAATCTTGCACAAGAGATCTTGCTTCAAAAATTCAAACATTTGCTTTTTTTTTTTCTATAGTACCTAACCTCAACTAGCCACTGAAAACTTACCTAGATGCATTTTTGTGCTTTTTCTGAATCTCCCTGAGATGCAAAAAGACACTGCCAAAAGCTTTTCTAGATGAGAAAGCAGTAAAGTAATGGTGTCAAGGTCGTGCCGTATGTTGAAGTGATTTTTAGCTAGACTGAGAGAAAAGCATTCTAAATTGGGGAGGAGCTACAATAAATTTAGCCTGGGATGTAAGTGGAAATGACGGTGTTTTCGGCGCACGTGCATTACACAGTGGAGTTTTTCAATGTTCGTATTCGATTATTTTAAGAGGAACACTTTAAGATGAGTTTGAAATGAAAGTGTTTTTGGGGGTATGTTTACAGTTGAAACTATTAATATAGGCAATTACAAACAATTTTGGGGGGTGGCTCAATTATTTGGCAGGGCTTGGTCCTAATTTATTGTACACACTTAAAGTGATGGGCTTGTCTCAGTTTAACCACACTTTAATTACTCTGTGTAAAATCTGCGCCTGCTTAGTTGAACACAAAAGATTCTATTATTCTTGTTTTACATCAACAGGTGGTTTACACAGGTTGATTAGGTCAAATCTGCCATCAATGCCCAAAATGTTTTGGTTTAGTTTTTTTGCCAATGTCCGATTTTTGCAGGAAATGACTCTCCATAGTCTAACGCAGATGTAAAAAATGCCATCTGAAAGAGCCAACGATGAGTTAGGCAGTTATGTTATTCGTGTGATGATTTGCCAATCATAATTTATTGTACCTATTAAGTCAATTAGGATAATTTCTTTCAGCACAGCGGTTGTGTTAAACGACAAGTACTTTTAATAACGACATACGTTTGATCTAAAATTATTTGTTTTAAAGGATGTGACAGAGTAGTCGTAAACAGCTCAACAACTTCTCCTTAGAGTCCTTATTGAGAGCCTCTCGGCTCATTGCGTCGCTCTTTAAAAGATAGTTTGCAAGGAATGTTTACCATAACATTTATGGCGTGTCACTACATTCATTTTATTCAAAGGAGATTTTAAATTTGAATTTATTCAAGGATAAAAAAAAAACCTTGAGATGCAGCATCACATTTCTGTAAAAAAAAAAAAAAAAAAAAAAAAAAAAAACACAGATCCAACATGGATGTAAACAGAGTTCCAGAACAAGCAATGTAAATTCGCAAACGTGACACCCCAAGACACTTTTTTAAAAAAATTTTTTAAATAGGCTGCTCACAGAAAGTTTACTTGGTAGCGGTTTAGATAATGGATGGCTGTTTAATTTCATTCTTGTTAGGAGGTCAGGTACTCCAGAGACTCAACCATAGGGGTAGCTATTAAAAAGTAAGTTTTACATTGTATTGCAGCTTCACCTACAGTATGTCGGTTTGTCATCTAATCAGAAATAAAATGTTGTTGGATTGAAATGTGATGAATTCATTACAAAGCCTCTAAATCAATTCCTTAAAAAAACTACTTTGACTTACTATCACATAGAATTAAATAAAAATATAAGGCTCCGCCCCTGATTATGCTGATTGAAGCAGCTGTGAGAAGTTAAGCCCACCATTGCCCTCCTTATTGAATGAAATGATAGTAATGAGTTAATAATGGTATAAACCTTTTTTTTTTTTTTTTCCTCTTCCCCGGATTGTTTGCGACATGAATAGATGAATCCAATTAACCCAGGGACTTAAATGCTGTTCCTGATAAACCAACGTAACAGGAGGGTTAAATGCTGCGATAAATCAGAAAACAAAACAATACAATTCAATTGCATTAAATGTATGATTCCGTGTTGTCATTAATAAAAAAATAAAAATAAAAATAAAAATCACATGTAGTGTGATCACTTACCGGTACACTTAGATTTCCGATTAATTGATTCCATAACAATTGGATTCAAAACGTGTCCTCTAAAAAGACAGTAACAAGTAATAGGTAGCATTTGAATAATAACACTACCAAACATTGGCGACGACATGGTGGCATGAGAGTCCCCGAGGAATCTTTTCGCGTGAGCAAGATAACAAAATGACTTTCTTGCTTTAGGCCTCTTCTTTCCTGCACATTTCAATCCGGTGGAATCGGGATCATTTCTTTCCATCAAGAGGCTTCTTCGTCAGGCCCCCCAGAGGGACAGCGTTTGACACCGTGTTTACCTTTTAATTCAGAACACATTCCCGTGGCAAAGTAGAGAGTTTGAGCGGCAAACTCTTCAATGCTGCAACTTCATGTGTTCGTTTGCCTTTTATTATCATTCGGAGCCCTTTTAACGGTTAAATGATTCCATTCATGGGAAGTAATGAAGGTGGAAGCCGCAGAGGAGTTGCCGTCTAATTGGCCAGATGGACTGCGAAGAAATTTTTATTGTTTCGTCTTTCAAAGCAGATGTGCTGGGCCTCAGACTTTTGACTTGCTCTCCCCTGCCGATTGCTGCTGTAATTGCAACACGTGTCTTTTTTTTCCTTCTCTGCTGTATGAGCCATTACTGAGATTGTTAAACCAAGTGCAGCCTGGCGTAGCTTCCCTTGGCATATTCGCACTCGGCCGTTGGTGCCATGCCTCAGTACACGTCAAGCAAGTCCTGTGAGTTAGGCTACTACGAGCCCTATCATGTGTGTAATTATTGATAAACACCCACTGTACACAGTAGAAATTAACAGAACAAATCGAAATAATCCGGTCAAAATGCTTAAACGACAGGCAAATGTCTTACCCTGGAACTCACAGGTGTCAAACTCAAGGCCCGGGGGTCAGATGCGGCCCGCGACATCATTTTATGTGGCCCGCAAAGCCAAATCATGTGCGTCATGTTTATTGCAAATTGTCTTGGCTTTTAACAACACTGAGATATGACATATTGCAAGCATTTTTGTCTTTTTATACCAATGCCTCCTTTAAAATAAATAGACAAAAAGATGAACAAATAATTATTTATTGGCTTCTGATTTCAAAATTTGTTATCCTGCAATTCGTTGTGTGTATCGTCGCTGTCCTGTGAAAAACACTTATGTCCAATTTTGGAAACTTTTTAAATTTTCACTTTAATGCGATTTCTGTAACGTGGAAACAGGTAAGTATAAGAAAATGAAAAAAAATGGAGACAAGTGTTTTTCACATGGCGGCGACAATTTGCAATAATGTAAGGGGATCATACATTTACACTATATGGGTTCACAGTAGAGATGTAACGATTCAATGAAGCCCCGATTCAATTCAATTCTCTGTTCCCGATTTTCGATTCGATTAAAAATCACTACCATGCTTGTTTCTGTGCGCTAGTGTGGTGCTGCAGCCATCCACACACGCAATACGCAATGATGTTTGGCGCAAGCGCATAATTTGATCTACACATTCAAAATGTGGTATACATCTGGAATGGAAAAAATTTAAAAGACAATTTTTTAGCACTCTAAATTAGTATATCCTAATGACCTGGGTATGTTGTCTTTTGTTCGGTGTTGCTGCGTAGGGCTTGTGGGTGCTGAAATGAAACGATTCAAATCGATTACTCGATTAATCAGTTTGAATCTATTTTCAATCGATTTTCGATTAATCGTTACACCCCTAGTTCACAGCCATAACGGCCCTCCGAGGGATACCATTACTACGATGTGGCCCGCACCAAAAATGAGTTTGACACCCCTGCTGTAACTAATCTAGTCAGTTATTCATGATTACCGCCATCTTGCACAATAGAAATGAACAGAACCAGAAATAATCCCCAATCCACTGCGCCCTCGGTTCACATGCAAGCGCACAACGTACGTGTCATCATTAATATAATCGCCTCTCTGTCCAGCTATTCATGAAAACCAGCACCCCGCACAATAGAAATGAACAACAACTCGAAACAATCCAGTCACAAAGTCTACGATCCGCTTAGTCGAGCGCGTATGCGCATGGATCGTTTCGTAATTAATCTCATTGCTCCCCTCTACAGTTCATGGTGAGTGCCACCTTGCACAATAGTAGAATTCATCCAGAAGGCATCGGCGTGCTCCGTCAGGCATGGTCACGCGCACGTCCGATGTATGTGCCATAAATATGCAATCGCTCCCGTTGTCGGTTGTTCGTGATAAACGCCACAGTACACCGTCGAAATGAAGAGCAAATGGAAATATTGCTGTCAAGAAGCACCTCTCGCGCACCTCTTTCACTCGGAATGGAAATCTGCGTGCAAGCCGACATGTGTGTGATCTGGTTCTATATGCGCTGTGCAACACAAAGTATACATCATAGTGTGACAAATCCAGAACTATTATCTCATTCCCTGCCAGACATTTTCAGACCCTCTTTTACCCTAAGGTTTGAAAAAAAAAAATGAAAAAAATATAAATAAATCCCTGGGATTGAATGACTGGTCTGTGAAAAGACATATAAATACGTCTTTGGCAGTGAATGGGTTATACTGCTGCTCTCGCCCAGTTATTTATCACAACTGCCACCTTGCACAATAGAAATGAAAAGCAATTACAAATAATACTTGTATAGTTCTACAATAGTTCTTTGGTCAAATAACACTAATGTAAATGCTCCTCAAGCCAGTGTCCTCTTGCACAATCAACAAAACCGTTAGAAATAAACTGGTCGAAAAAGTCCACTGTACTCTCAGTCACATATATGTTCCTGCCGCGATTAATGAGCTCTCTCCTCTGGCCAGTTAGTCATCACAACTACCCCCCTTGTCCAATAAAAATCAACAAAACCACAAAACGAAATAATCCGGTCATAAAGTTGCCCCCAGTCAGCCTCGGAGGAGGCCTCCTGATGCATGGCGACACACTCGAGTGGCTCCAAGAGAAGTGGATGCTTCATTGGAGTCATTCAAGTTTCTCCCTACATCAGGTACAGGTTGGCTTAACCCTGAGAAAAAAAAAATAATAATTTTGCTGCGCTTTCTATTGATGACATTTTTACAGGATGAACTAGTAGGAGAGCGATTATATAGCCCCCCCCTTGCCGAGGACGTCCATTGATGACGAATGGAGCAACATAAAGTGTGGTTCGGCCGAGCGCAAGGATGGTGTGTGTGTGTGTGTTGGAGGGGTGGCATTAAATCAAAAATCATTGCATCTCTAAGAAGACATCCACTCACCAAAACGTTCCCGCGAAGAACTTGTCTTTTATGCAGTCACTGGAATGGATTTATTTCTTATGAAGGAATCCATTATGAATGTCATCTTCATTGTTCAGTGCTGCGTGCTTTGAGGAATGGATCAGAGTGAACTAGTGGAGCGTGGATGGGTCCCGATAGCAATAAAAGCTATCCGATTTAGCGATTAATGATGGATTCATATTCATTAACGAGCAAATCTTTCAGAAATGTCATTTAGAATTGGCAATATCATACTGCATTCACCATTGTTAAAGAAAAAAAAAGATATGTGCAATATCGGTAATATTGTATTTACTTGGTATTGGACGGGTACCAAATCTTGCAAAAATTCATTCAGATATCGCAAATGTATGCATCCACATTAATGTTGAAAATGATAACTATAGCTATCATTACCTGTATTGGCGATACCGGACCTGTTAATTGCCATTAATTCAATCACAAGTCTTCCAGTAAATGCATTCAGATATAGAAATTCGATGACTAGGCATGGGGCGATATAAGATTCTGACGGTTTGATAATCGTGAGCAAAAAATATCGCGGTATCACGATATTAAAATTAGACCTCTAAAAAGAATAAAAACCAAATTTTTTTCGCCAGTCTATTTTATTTTTTAAACAAAATATAGAATATTTCTTACAGAAGATACATATACCATGTTAAGTTGAAATAAATAGATAAATCATCGTCAATCAAGACACGTCCTTCTGTTTTAATTCTTCTTAGTACGTCACAGTGTCCCAACACTGGTGAGCTATTTTTAGAACAGACTGTGGGCTACTCATGTTGTCCTTGGGCCTAACTAGTACCCGCTGGCACTATTTAATTTCCTTTTTTTGTTTGTTTGTTTTCAGGACAATACACATTTTTCATCTTAGTCCCTTCCTCCACCTCCTCTGTGTGTTGACTGCTTGCAGAGAAGGATAAAAAAAAAAATGCTTATTGATGATGCGTCAACATTCATTACTGATTGAAGTGTTGGTATCAACTATCAGCGAAGCTAGTTCTGTATTTACTTGCTTTTGGATTGAGACATAATTTTTTTTTTTTTTAATAGTTAAAAAGTGTTGGTAGCAGTATCAGCGATGCTCGCTGTGTACTGACTTGGGTATCGGACCTAAATCTTACAGTATCGCACACCATTACACAAAACAGTGTTTTCTTTGCTAAGTGATCTTGAGGTAATGAAAACTTTTATGACAGGATCCATCCTTCATTTTCAAATTGTTATTTTTGTTTATCATGGAAGGGATGGGGCGTAGGTCTATCAAAAGTTATTCTCAAAAATGTGGTTATTATATGAATGAATGGCCCAAACAAATGTTCCCTTTATTTTTAAAAGTGGTCAACTCCTTGGACTGACTACTCGTCAATCGCCTTTTTCCACATTGACATTCTGCAAAAATGCTGTCCCAAAATACTGTCTTTTGGAAACCGAACCCAACAAAGGCAGCAAGTTATCAATCTGATTACACTGTCATACATCAAATATGATACTGATGTTGGTAACAATATTTCAAAAGTACAAAAAGTCACATCTGGGCTAATCCTTTCCCAACAGGAGCAAAATAATTGTAATATAAAATGTTTACCACTGAGCGGGATGTTTTTCCAATTGTAAGTGTGACGACGTCAGTGGTGACTGTGGAGTTTTTTTTTTCTTTTTCTTTTTCTTTTTTTTTTTTTTTTTCCCCCGTACTTCTGACTGTGCATTTGCATAATGGAATTATGGGCTCAGCCATGCTAAGTCTTTAGTGGACCATTAGGCAGGCCTTTACTGGAGTATAATTAGTGGCTTCCGCCCTTCACCTTCATTAGCATGCAAATGAAAATCCTCAACAGCGAGAAATATTTGGCATGTCGAGGGAAAGCGAAAGAGAGAAAGAGCAGGGGCAAAAAATACCAGTGTGATTAACAGTAAAATAGTCCATCCCCCTCTCTTTCTCTGTCTGTTGTCGGAATGAATTGTGACCACATGACAGAGTCCATTTTGGGTAAAAAGCTCTTAGGGTTTTCATGGGCGACAATTGGAGTTGACATGCCGTCTATTTAGCCTCTGTTTTATTTCACTGAATCCACCTTTTTACTTTGTCCCCATCCAGCTCCGATATTTTTAAACTCCTCTTAATAAGACATCCGACCTGAACTTCTAAACCACTCGACCGCATTTGCAAGTCTAATGCACTCATTTGAATGGGAAGTGCCGCTTTGCATAGGAACGCACCTGAACTTTGCAGACATGTCAGACCTGACAAAAAAAAGAAAGAAAAAAAAAAAAAAGAAAGAAGAAACGGCCCTTGACATGCGAGCATTAATCACGGGAGGAGGCGGCTGTTAGGAAAACATCCTTCCAGCTGCCGTGACAAGGCGGCAGCAAGAGTCGCGCTCCTTTCGTTAACCTCGTCTAATTAAGAGTGGGCGGCTGAGGTGGGTGACTGCTTGAAGGCCGGCGGCTGCAGGTCTGGCTCGCAAATCATTTACTAAAAATACTTGGCCTTAATTGATTTTTTTAGAAGACAGTCTACGGGCTACGAAAATGCTTACTTAAAGTCGATATATCATGCGGAAGTCAGGTTAAAAATTTTGTTTGCAATATCTTCTATGTGACCCCACGAGTCTAAACATAGTATTCTTATTAATATTGTCTTTGTGGAATAAGAATTAAGCAGAAAAATCCACCCATTTTGGTCCATCTCAGGAGGGTGCCATTTTGTCCGGTACTGCCACCTGCTGTCGACTAAAAGTGTCCGCGTGCTCACCTTGCGAACGTCACGTGACCATATCCAGAAAATAGGAGCATTTCCAGGTGTTTTATTAACATTCCTGATACGTGCATTCATCAAAATACCCCAACTACACTGAAAAAAATGGTGCGTTGAACTTACTCAATTTTATTTCACCAAGTGGTCGCACATAATAGAATCATGTGGATTCGGATCGAATTTTTTTTAAGTAACTGTATACCCTACTTACAAAATGTATCTGGATCCAGATGATTTTATTTCGTGCATCCACTTGATGAAATAAAATTGAGTGATTTCAGCACAGCATTTTTTACAGGGTAGGGCTACCTTTCTATTTGGTAGGTCTTCTTAAGGCATTTTCAGAACACAGAGCACATAAATAACAAATAGGTGAATTGCCGAGTAGCAAACAGTAAATAGGCAGATTGAGAAAAAATGCTTTTCAAGGGTGATTTTGAGGGGGTGCATTATACACATGCGTGTTATTCACAGGATTTTACGGTTTTACATATTACAATTTGAAATTTCGGTAAATATTTTAGCAAGCATCCTGGCAGTTGCTCAATTTGCTTTCATGGGCCACACAAAATGATGTGGCGAGCCAGATCTGGTCCCCCGGGCTTTGAGTTTGACACCTGCGGTTTAAGTCATACCTACTAAAATCAGGAATCACAATACATTTATGACTGTCCGTTTTGGGAGCAGATCAGAGGGGGAAAAAAAAAAAAAAAAAATCAGTCTTAGCACACATCACAGAATAAGTGCTCAGGATAAACTTCACAAGAGAGGAAACGGCTCAGAATATTAGCCGCTAACCTCACCTCGTAAGTGAGAAACTACAAGCGTAGATGACAAATATTGAAGTATTTCCTCTCAATCTGCTTGCTTTCACTCTGCTTTATTCCTCAAGATGATATTTGCATCGTCCCCCCCCCCCCCGGCTCAGCATCAGTAGCACATTAGTGACATTCAAGTCGTCCTTCATCAAGTATTTGCCTTCGCAGTAAATCAAATGGATTACGGTTGTGTGAATTTGATGAAAACATGTATTTGATACTTTTTTATTTTTTTTATTTATAAAAAGGCATTAAGCCTCTTCATCCTCATGCAGGAAGTAAGTGATTTCCGGCAATTGGTGGGAATGAAAATGTCGGGACAATGAGTTTAATTCTGCTAAATTATCTCCGCCGAGTAATCAGGCCTAATTAAGTCTTAATCTTAAATCAGAAAGCATTAATTGGATTGCCATGACAAACAATCTAAATTAAACTACAGCGCATGCACGTACACACACAGACAAACAGACACACACACACACACCTAAACGCAAAAGTGAGCTTTTTAGACTTTGCCGTCACACTAATGCCTGCTTATTGTTTGTTTTGAGTGTTTTAGTTATTTTTCAGGGGAGCACACATTTGTTGTGGTTAAGTGCGTCTTTTAAAGAAAATTGGATTGAGAATAAAATGAGAAATGAGGTGGAAATTGCTTCTTTTTTTCATCCCTTGCCCGCCCAACGCTGCTATCATCAACGGGAGAGCGTCGAAGCGTTAATTAGTCTCGGTTCACACACACTAAATCAAATTCAGCTGCTCTAGTTTGGTTGCATTTTATTTAATGTGCGTGAGTGTGTGTGTGTGTGTGTGTGTGTGACTGCCAGCTCGCCCCAACAATTTCCCCAGCGCTTGCGCCGCCGTCTTGTCTTCTTCATCAACCAGCATCGATTTAGCGGCGACACTGATTAAAGTGCTGACGGCGAGCGCTTGATTCCACTGGTCTCCTGCCACAAAGCAAAGACAGGTGTCACATGCGCTTTGCGTCGTTAGCGTGTTTGTGAATACTAACTAACTAAGCGTGTTGGAAATGGTTTCTTTCTTAAGATAAACTGAAGCAAAAAGACAGCCAAATGTGGAGTTAGAGAGCGCTAAACTTTGTGAGAAGAGTTTCAAACAGGCCTTGGCGATGTCACATAATACACAGTTAAGACCACACACTGGCAGTTATTTTGGTTCAGCGTTTGGCCATTTGTTGTCCTCCTCTCCAAGGGATGACTATCTATTTATAATGTAACTTTTTAAGAAGAGTTTCAAGACAGGACACAAACACACAACAGTAGGCAGTGACTGTCATTTGACGAGCATTTGTTTTCAATGTAACCTTTTGAGAAGAGTTTCAAGACAGTAGGTTGTTGTGAAACATATTTTTCACAAGAATATGTTCCCAGCGGGCCCACTAGTTGAAACACGGCATTCTGATTCATTTTGCGTTTGTGAAATATAATTTAAGCAGCAAAATGCACTCGTTTTTAGCCATCTCTGGGGGCGGCCATTTTGTCTTCTGTCGACCGAAAATGACATCGCAACTGCTCACGACGGCCAATCAAGGCTGACCTGTTTTCTGAATCGGACACGTGATTGGTCGTTGTGAGCAGTCGTGATGTATTTTTCAGTCGACAGAAGACAAAATGGCCGCCCCCAGGGATGGCTAAAAAATGAGCGGATTAACACTTATTCCACAAACGCAATATTTATCAGATTGCCCTGTTTCAACTAGTGGGCTTTCATAGAACATATTCTTGAAAAAAAATTGTTTGCATTGATTTCCCTTTAACAAAAATACTAGGGCTGTCAAAGTGAAAGCATTAAGCATGGAGATTAATTTAAATTTGATAACGCACAAAAAAAAAATTAACTCCATTTTATTTACTTCCTGTAGCAGCTGACCTCTTCTCACTGTGCAGACAAAATTAGAGAGTCACTGTCGCAAAGACTGACTTTTATGTAAGATTTACTTTAAAAAGTTGCTCGACGGCTCACTGGAGAAATCCATTATGATTTGAAGATTTTGCAAAGCCAAATTCAAATACCTTATTAGTTGTATGTCATTAGTGTATCTTTCAATTGCTGTATCTTACAGGAAAAAATAATCATATCCAAGGATTAAAGAGAGCTATTAAAACAATCTTTGAATCGAAATATACTTTTTTACCCCACATTAATTCCAAGGTTTTACTCAAGTAAATATCCGTTCCCAAAAAATCCCCAAAATTGTAGTTGAAAAATACGATTAATCGCGATCAATATTTGAAAATTTTGCAATTAATTAGTTAAAACCTTTGAATTACTTGACAACACTAAAAAATACACAAGATTACACCTCGACTCGCTTTTTTTTTTTTTTCCAGGTTAATCGGACTCACCGACGGAAGGCCGTTTAAAATTCGATGCGGACCGGCCTATAGACAGGTACTATATTTTTTCCCCCCAGGAAAAAAGGCGAATGTCGGATGACGGAAGGGTACCCACGCTGCAGACGGATGACGAATAACGGACTCTCAATATTTAGTAAAATGCCCAGCTCTTGTGTTTCGACTCAACAAATCTCCAGGGAACAACCAATTTGTTTCAATTTGACTTTTACTTTGTGAGAAGCGTTTCGAGACGGGTCTAGCTGATGTTATTGTCTTTGACTGTAACAAAATCTACAATTACGCCATGTGCTATGATTTCGTCTGAGCACTGGGCTTTTGTTGTCCTTGCCTCCAGGGGACCATCATTTTGTTTCAATGTAACTTTTTGAGAACGACTTTCAAGACTAGACTTTGTGATTTTGCATTTGACTGTAACAAAAGCTCAACACTACTTTTGTTCGTCCTACTTAGAAAAACTGCAAGTGAGGACCATCTATTTCCAACGTTACTTTTTTGAGAAGCAGTTCAAGTGACGTTATTGTCTTTGACTGTAACAAAAACACACAATAAGACCCCGCATTTGATTTAAGCATTTTGGCATTGTTTTTAAACGTGCCCACGTTTCCTTCTGCGAGTCGAAACGGTGGCGGGTGGCGCGACTCATTTCAACGCATTCAGTTAGCGTGACGCTGACAAGTGCCATTCTGCGGCTGAAAGGCAGAGGTGGGCGGCAGACTGCGCGACAGCTGTCCCGGAACGCGTTGTTTTACCGCCGTCTCCCCTGCCTGAACTGTCATCTCGGGTGGAATGAGACCAGCATTTTGCCGTTTGAAACAAATGTGAGAGTTAAATTGCCAGCGACACCTCCTCATGCATTTATGCAGCGGATCAAATTGTGCAGTTGACACCACCCCTGGAGTCACAACACAATATTCAGCTTTCAAGCGACACAAATGGACATGCAAAACGTCTGGTAATGTTTGATTAGTCGCACTGTGGATAGATTTAGGTCGTCAATATATCAATAAAGAGCCTAAGATGTGAGACTCATACTGTACTTAGATTTTTCTTGCTTCTTGGGGATTTTGAACATTTTCAGGCGCCATACCTGAACAAACTCCTACTGGAGCAGGAGTGGGCAAAGCTTTGTGCTTTGAATTTTAAGAAATAAAGAGGGTTCATGATCATTTGTAAATTGAGGTGAAAAAAAATTTTGTATGTAAAAAGATAGATGTAAAATAAGATTAATAATAAAATGATTAAAATGTTAAAATGAATTAATGTTTTAGAATGAATTTAATCTTGAAGCGTCAACCCCCAATTTTTTTTTTGCCCAGAATATGTTCTATGCAAGCCCACTAGTTGAAACAAGGCATTCGGATAAATATTGCGTTTGTGGAATAAGAGTTACTCCACCCGTTTTTAGCCAAATCTGGGGGCGGCCATTTTGTCACTTCTGTCGACGGAAAATGACATCACAACTGCTCAGGGCCCAGGTAACGACCAATCACGGCTGACCTGTTTTCTGAAGCAGAGCCGTGATTGGTCGTTACCTGAACCCCGAGTGGTTGTGATGTCATTTTCAGATATGAACACGGAATTGTACATAATTTTGCAATAATTTAATAAAGACACCGCTTTTCGCAATTTTACAGTGAAAAGGACTTTTTACACAGTTACACAGTTTCAATTCATTTTTTTTTCAGGATGTTTACTCCATTTTCAGGTGAAGCAACTCCCACTAGGGTATCCTATCAAACATCCTATGAAATTGTGAGTTTCCGTTGTCGTGTGTGGGTAGAAGTTTCACATCAATACGCCCAGTTAACACTACCTTGGAGTCACAACACAATATTAATCTCTCTGTGCTACAAATGGATCTGCAAAGCATCTGTTATTGTTTGATAAATCCCGCCGTGGAGAGATTTAGCTGCGCTGCCTGACGCTGATGCCGGATTAGAGTCCGACCGGTGACTACATGGAACGCACCTTCCTGTCGGTTGATAAAAAAGAAAAAAGTCGGTCTTTTGGCGTTCTGATCTTTTTCTTGCGGCTTTGGCGGTAAGTGACAAATAACCCTTAAGCGCTTTTGCACCCTCTTTTCCCCGAGCCTACTTGGCTTTCCCGATAAGACCGCAAGCGAATCTGGCGCCCGGCGACCGTGGCGCCTACGCGAGATCCGACCCAAAGAGGCCGCTGGGAATTGCGCGGCTTTTAAACAAGAACGCAGCAGTAAGCGTTGACTGACAGCCCCTGAGTGGTGGGGAGCCCCCCCCCTGCCCCTTCTCCCGCCGCGCCACTCTCACTGATAGCTTAATGGTGTCAACAGGAGAGAGAGAGTCCTGACTCCTTTATCGGGACAAAATCTTGGAGCCATCACCCTCTCTGTTTGCAGTAATTGCGGTGGCGGCGTGGACTCTGCGAGGGGGGTAGGAGGCAAATCAAAAGGCTCAGCTTCAATCCACTTGACCGAGCGGGTCAAAGGAAATAAATGACTTTCCTTTGACCGGCGCTGCATCCATCTCCTCGGTGTCAAGGACACGGTGGTCTGTCTGCCACGTTAAAATGAAAACACACCGGTGCTCCTGTAAAAGCCTTTCTTTGTCCGTCTGCACGCTTCCACGTTCCCACCCAAGTTGCGAAGTGGTGGCAAGTAAAGAAGTACCCAATGCTTTGTTACTGTACTTAAGTAGTTTTTTTTTGATGATTTTTAAAAAATTGACTACATGTATACTTTCGAGGACCCTATACAAGGCTTATACAGTAGATGCCACAATATGACGGCAAATGAAGCTCCTTAAATTACTTCAGCATAGTTCTTTGGCACCAAGGTGCCAAAACATGGCGGCAAAGCAATACTTGTATTGAACACAAAACAGCAAACAGTTGAGTTTTCACTGAATAAATTGTATCCAACATGACAGTTTATACAAAAATCAATACAGAATAAATGCTGTGATCTACATTGTAGTCTGTCATTTTGATTTGAAGATTTTTTTTTTTTAAGAGGATTTTGGCCATTTATATGAGTCAAACCTATTCAGACTCCTGATTGGGAATTTACCCATTCGCCACCAAATTTCAACCAGCAATCTTGAAGACAAGAGTGACACTTAATTATGAAAGTTTTCATCATAGGGTGTGGGCAAAGCTTGTTGGGATAGTTTGATAAATTGAAGTCAACCATTTTGGTTAAAAGTGCTATTTTTTTTATTTCAAGGGTGTTGCTTTAACAAACAGCAACCAGGCAATTCACCTAAAATTTCCCCCAAATAATTTGTCTACCATAATAGGCTGCATGGAAAACCTTTTTTTTTTTTGGCATGTCTGAAATTGAACAAGAGGTTGGCCATTTTGGGCAAATTCCATCGTACTGTGACATACTCCTACTAGGAAATTTACCCAAACGAAAACCAATCAATTACTTATAAGTTTAAAGGATCCATTCTTTAAATTGAATACATAGTTGGCCATTTTGGTTTAAAGCAGCTATTTTGTGGGAAATTCCGTTGCTTGAAAGTTCGAAGAACAAAAAAATAACAGCCCCAATACCTGTTTCCTTGCTCATCACCTAATTAGATCCCGTTACGATTAACATCTATTGAAACAAGATGCACAAAAAGTCTTAAGGACCCATGCCTGAAATTGAACAGCAAATAGGCAATTTTGCTTTGGAGCAGCCATTTTTTCTTATTCCTAGGTTGTTTAATTGTATCTGATTAGACAAAATTGTAAGTTTACCAAATGAAGTGTCATTCCTCTCAATGGAAACTTGTTCCTCGCCCCATTGTCCCTCTGTGGGCCCGCGCTGCCGCTACGCATCAACCTCGTCGATTATTGGATGAATATTTAAGGGCGCAACCGCAATGGTCGCTAAACGTGGGAAAATAATGACGTTGGTTGGACCTGTCACCTGAGGAAGTGCCTTTGGCACACGAGCAAGTGGTAAAAGCAGATGGCTCGCCACAATTTCCACTACCTTTAATGCTTCATGAGCATGGATAAGATACCCGGCAGCCCCTTGGGGGTGGAGGGGGAGTTGGTGAGAGGGTCCTCGTATTTAAGTAGCGAACAAGCCTGAGCACTGCGCAGCAGATCTAATTATTTACCAGACGGCCTCACGGCGGTTTATTTTAAGGCCTTAAAGGGCACCTGCAGGAGGACGAAGCATGCCGGCGTGAAGAATGGACGCCGTCCTTCCCCGCTTAGCCTCCTGCCTCGTTAGCCACCTTGGAGCCGCTGCCAAAGCACGGGGCAGACAAATCCAAGCGGAGTATTTCATGATGTCCTGCTTTTTCCTCCTGGCGCACATACTCCAGTACATTTTTTTCATTAGCTGCCCGAGCGCCAGATGGAAACAGTCGACTCTGCTCCACCCTGGGGGGTAGACCTCGTTTTGAGCAGGTAGAGCAAGACCGGTTTGCACCGGCAAAACACATGGGAACTCTCCCGTGGGTTAAGACCTCCTTTTAGTAAAAAATCCTTCGTAGGAATTCGTCAAAGTACGAGTCCTGGAATTCGCACCAAAATGGCTACTTCAACTCAAAATGTCCGACTTCCTGTTCACCTCTGGGTGTATGTCCTTGAGACTTTTTCGTGCGTCCTGTTATGATGGATATGTCTACCAAATTTCATGTCAGTGGGTAAAACTGGTGATGGGGGATAATTTTCCGACCTTCTAGAAGAAGCTACTGAGTTGACTTTTGGGGTTGTGTTCGCAAACAACAAACTTTTGACACGGTAGTCTACGCTACTGACATTAGATGTACTGTATTTAAAAAAAGCTTCTCAATTTAGCGCCGTGCATCTGTCTTGGATACTTTTTATTATACATTTTTTCGTTAATGGAGTTTCCTCGTTACAGACGTCCCATTAACGTGAAAAAAAAAAGACAAAACTGGACATATGTGTTTTTCACAGGTCAGCAACGATATACAAAGTAATATACAGAAATGTTATTTGGGCGGATTACTTTCCCTCCAAAACCAAATTGTTGTTGTATACTTAAATAAATTAATAATAACTTAAAAAAACAAACATTTATAGAGGAGGAGGATGATATATCTGTAATTGAAATACATTTAAACAAATACATTTTAAACAAATACATTTGCGTAGCACCTACTGCTGAGTTATATGAATAATAACTAATATAAATAAATGACAAACATGATATTGCTGTGGTAATTAGAAGCATGATTATCCCCAAAATTCAGAATTTATCATAAATTTGGAATTCAGCGTTCATTTATAGAAAATGATTTTTTGATTTTCTTTTAGAAAACTGAAGATGCATTTAACTGCTTTTGTCATCTTATTGTGGCTTAGCTAGCTACATTTCTACATTTGGTGGGTAACTTCAGTGTACAATCACTTGTGGCATAGCTTACAACGTTTTTCATGTTCTTTGCCCAACACTGTAATTATCGCTTTTGGAAAACCAAGAAGCTGAATATTCTCTTAAAACGGAAGTCAACCCAAACATATTTTTTTCAAGAATATGTTCTATACAAGCCCGCTAGTTGAAACAAGGCGGCATTCTGATAAATATTGCGTTTGTGGCATAAGAGTTAATCCACCTGTTTTTAGCTATCTCAGGGGGCGGCCATTTTGTCACTTCACTTCTGTCGACTGAAAATGACATCACAACCACTCAGGGCTCCTGTAACGACCAATCACGGATGACCTGCTTTGTTAAGATGAGCCGTGATTGGTCGTTACCTGAGCACTGAGTAGTTGTGATGTCATTTTCAGTCGACAGAAATGACAAAATGGCCGACCCCTGAGATAGCTAAAAACAGGTGGATTTTTATGACTCATATTCCAAAAACGCATAATTAATTAGAATTCTGTGTTTTAACTAGTGGGCCTGCTGTGAACATATTCGTGAAAAAAATATGTTCTTGTTGATTTCCACTTTAATAACTGCAAAAAATGAAGAAAAAGTAGTGGCAGTCAATCACTACAAAATAAACGTCATGGCTAAGGTGCAATGTTTGTAGACAATGAAACAATGCTGCTCAAACCCTGACTGATGAAAACGGATATGATTCGTACTGCCAAAAAAAAAAAATAAAAAAAATCATGGGTCACGTAATGGATCGGAACAGCAGTTTTCAGCACATTTACATGGATTCTGTACACAATTAATCAATTTTTGTTTTGTTTAGCGCATTTGGTAAAAGATAGCTTCAATAACAACATGAACAAGCATAAGCAGCTCTTCACCGTTTGTCTGGCACTCTGCGGATGGATGAGCTCAACAAGGACAGCCAACGGGGACATTTGTATTGTATATATCCGACTCCCGGCCTTTAGGTGACACTTCAGATGCCTGCACATTCTTCTTCCATGATCGTCTTTTAGGGCTGTCACAGCGGGGCCATTAGGTGTCAGCTAAAAGCCAAAGTAAGTGGCGAGGACAGCGAGCGCTCGTTTGTCATCATCAACAGCAAAACACTTGTATGATCACATGCGCCGTCGATGAGCCAAGGTAAATCACCCAGTGCACCCTCGAGGGGTTCCGGAATAAAAATCAGCCAGCATTAGCGCCGGCTGCTCGCAATTTTTCACATAGGTGAAGACAGGTTTATAATCACCTCACATTCAACACAATATAATAGTCAACAAACTCCATTTAGCATGCGCTCGCTAATGCCCCCAAGCTGTAAAATATGGCCGTACTTTAATGTATTCTGCCATAGACGGCAGGGAGGGTTGACGCAGTTTTTGTAAACTTTGACGTCCTGTAGGCATAAAGTAACCCTGTTTACGTGTTCTCATAAACTTCAATGAATATTAATTCTTCAATATATCTATCGTATGTATTTGTGTGAACGTTGAGAACTATTTAGTCTTTCATTAAGAGATCGACACGTTATCTCACCACACATTAAGATAATGCCCCATCATCGATCTTGAAACAAAATCCTTCGAGGCAGAAATCTCGCGTGATCTCACAAAAACGAAGAACAACAGACACTTTTTCTGAACAGGACTGCAGGCGGAATCATTGTAAAATGGCAATGTCGGCAAGAAAAGACTTGCTTTGGAAAACAAGTGTAAGGTGTCTGGGGATCTAATTTATAAAAAGAAAAAAAGACATTGGGTAGGACATTTAATTTAATTTACCGCCGCTTCCTTGTTTGTCAGTCAGGGTGTTTGCTTCATTGGCTGCATCACATCACAGTTCACGGAGTCAAATGAATCGTAAGTAGTCGGCTTTGCCCACACATATGACGATTTTTGGTTGTAAATATTGAATGCTTAATATTTAAGATTGTCGGTCCGATCTGTTTCGACCCTATTATCGGGACACTTTTAATTAAAGCTATGACAGAAGAATAATCTTATAGGACAATGTTACCATGTTTAAATCACTGAAGATGATTCTCTGACTCTCCGATAGCACCGGCTTTTGGTAAACAAACATTTTTTTTTTAGGTTTTGGGGACTTAAAGGATGCATTTGCAGAACCTTGATGTATGTGTTGTTGTAAAAAGTTGACTTAGAACCATCAATGAACCTACAATACATGTTTTCATAATCCTTGCGGGTAATCAAGAATGTTAAACAGAAGAATTTTCATGAACGTGAGACTTAGAGACTTCAATTCAATACTGTCAAATATGTTTTGTTAATGTAGTGCTGACCCTGAACAGGATAAGTAAAGCACTTAAGTGGTTAAACTAAATGGTTCATCCATCCATCCATTTAGGTTTTGTCAAAATAATGGATAATTTAGAGTTAAAACCAACACTAACTTTCACAAACATTGACCAATTTACATAACTAACAGATGCATTTCAATTTAGAATATTGTGGAAAAGTAGTTTTAGTAAGTGAAACGTAAACCTTACAGTCATACCGTAATAAAATTCAAAGCCAAAACATTCTTGCAGGGATGCGGCGACCCACTCTACCACTGTGCTGTCACAGAACATTTGTTACTCCAAGTTGTTTGTGTTAAATGTCCGCAAGTTGCCCAGAATTCCGTCAGATTAATGGACCAAATTGGCCATTAAAAAGAAGGCGCATGGTAACCTCCGGTGGACGAGTGAGTGGCACAAGCGCTACCAGCGTTGGCGTCTTTGATTGGCACCGCGCCGTCGCCACGTAATTGGCTTTCCAAAAAGAGAGGTAAACATGGCCGCGGCCACGCTCGGAGGCCAGTCGCTGGACTGACCTTCATGGAGGCGAAGGTAAGGGAACGCAGTGGCGACTGCCTTGGGCACTTTGCAGTTACTGGCTGTCATCCGACTGCTGCTTTGACACCATAGCTGTAATTTCTACCCAGCCTCTGATATTCCCTATATCTCATTCCAACGTTGAAGGGAGGACACCTTTCTCAAGGTTCCTTATACACCAGGCCACGTTTCTCCTCCAATTACACCGGCCGTGCTGTCTGGTGCGATGAACTAGTGTTTTCCAACACGGACTTGTGTTTAGCTACGACACACATTTTACAATAGAAACATGCTTGTTTAGTTGAGCAAAAAGCTATCATTCTACTGCATGAATGGCAGCAGGTGGATACACAGGTTAATTGTACTATTGGCAGTGAGTGGATGAGCAGTTATTTGTTCATTTGGGTCATTCCCTGTGGCACACCTGATGGCATCAATTATGGCACACTAAAGTACGCAGTGGTTGGGAATCACTGGCTGTTTACATGGACACATTTATTCAGATTAAAAGCCTGATTGGAATAAAAATGCTTCATGTACACACCCCGTTCGGAATATTCTGGCCCGATCAAGCCCATTCCGATTAAGATTTTATTCCGAGGTTTATGTGGATTGATAATCCGATCAGGGCGCGTGAAAACACTTATCCCGAAATTTCGGAACAAACCGTCTTTCCCGCGCACGTCTTTGACGTCAGTATACGTGTTTCTGTTATTCCCGGAAGTTAGTAGAAGCAGAGCGAGCGAAAGGCATGGCGGGCGCAAGGCCGAACTGGTACATTTACAACTCCATAGGAAGTGTTAACTCGACGTAACCGTGCAAATGGGAAAATTACGCAAAATAATGCTAGAATTTAAAGTAGAAATGGATGAAGCGACGTTTTGTCGCTACGGCTTCTTCTTCTTCTACTACTATTTCCGGTATATTTGGTCAATCTGCGCATGTCAAAATAATTTGAAAGTATGATGCATCCAAGTCCTTATTGGATCAACATTTTTAGTGTCCATGGAAACAGTGCATCCGATCATTTTCTGATATCGCTTCTCTTGTAGTTTTGAAAAAAAAATTCACTGGAGACTAATTCCGGCTAAAAAAGCAACAAAAGAGGAATCATAGGTACCAGCGGGCCAAGCAAAATGCAGATTTGATGCTTGCTGAAGCATGGCTTGAGTTTGGTGAGTACATAGTGAGTCAAACATAAGGGACCGCTTTGAGAGAATTCTAATCCACCATTCAAAATCACAGTGTGAGAGAACTGGAGGGGTTGCCGTATTACTCACCGCTCAAGCCATGCAGTTTGACAGTTCATTTTATAATGTTACATTGTTAAACATGCTTAAACAACAACATTTTTTTCAAAAAGGAAACATTTGTTATAATAAGAGATTCATTTGAATCTGAATAATGACACTGCCATGTCTTCTTTGTAAAAACGAAATGGGGGGAAAAAAAAAAAAAAAAAAAAGAAAAAAAATCAATGAAAATCGTGACATGATGACAAAAAAATAAAGTAAAAAAAAAAAAACCACTATCACAAATTTCTTTTAGGTCCATATTGGCCGGTCCTATGCTTGGGTGACAGCGGTGTTGCGAGGCTTGTGCTGGCCCGAGATGACAAGCTATTTGTCCAGTTAATTGCACAACCCAAAGAGGCTGTACGAGTATGTTCGCCTGCGTTTCTCTGCGTTGTAAATCAAAATGGGCCATGCAAATTGGCTGTGGAATATTTAAACATCGCTGCCGCCAGATTAAATTGCTCTCACATGGGCTGCCTATATGCAGTATTAATGGGGACCAATAATGCCCGGACGCTTGCCAAACGCTTATGATGGATGCCGGGAAGTTTAATTGGGAATAATGAGTGTGTTGTACAAAAGATCATAGCTGCAAGAAGGTGTGACACTTGTGAGGATTATTGCATATAGGGAAGCCCTACTAATTCACCATTCGCAAACTCACCTAGTCCAGAATGTTTCAGTATTTTGTTTCAGTTTTTTTTAAATGCCCTAAGGTGCCACAAGATGGCTCCAAAGCCCACTTTAAAAGAAACATAGTACATTGGTGTTGTTCAACTAAGTTACAATGACACATCTCAACTCAAAGACAGGTTTTGTTTATCAGGGAGGAGTTGAGTTTAGCCTGGGTTGTTAGCGGAAGAGAAAGTTTTCATGTATATGCACTTGGGAGAATTTTTTCAAAATCATCTGTAAGCAATTCAAGGATAATCTAAAATGTTTTGGAAATGAGCGCAGTGTTTTGGATTTAGAGTTTGGGGTATAATATCTATTTTGCAATTTGTTATTTGCGTCTCGAACCTCCGTGAGTAGCAAGGCTTCACTGTATTGTGCTGCCCTTTTCCCTTTTCCGTCTTGACCGAGTTCATGGATAAATACAAAAGAGCAGTGGAGTGAAGTGACGTGCGCTTGATTAGTTTCAGCGAAGATGGCCGCCTTCGTTTCCTATGCTCAATCTTAATTAGTGAGCTGAGACGCTTCCGCAGACTTGATGAGGTCAAAGACGTTCATTTTCCACCTCAGTGGGGACCCTTCCTCGCGTCTCCCCTTTTTGGTATTGACACTTGGGGGGGGGGGGGATCATTTTGGTGAGTGCCCACCAACACCAGATTATTTTTAGACTGTGGATTATTTCTTGTTATTTTGCTTATATTTATTGGGCTACACGGCAGTTACGATTAGATATCATTAAATAAACTGGTAAGAAGAGCGATCGCATCAATATTCTAATGTGGATGTTGCGTGCATTCATGGAGCCGTGCGTTAATTGAGAATCTTTCTTGGACTTTCTGCATAATTTCTAGTCGTCTTATTTAATTCTATCATGCAAGGTGACAGTTATCATGAATAACTAGTGAGAGGAGTGATTGCATTAATGTGTGACATACTAATTACAAAGACGAATGTGTTATGGTGAAGGCAGCGTTGAGGACCCAATTGTCAGGAAGCATTTTGGTGAGACAGGTGTGCGCCCTAGAAGTATTTAATTCCAAAAACGTAAACGCATGAGGGTGCAGAGAACTTGGTTAACGTGTGGAGCAACTACGCACTTGGATTTATCTGACAGTCAGTCACTTCGGCGCTACTCGTTTGGTTAACGACATTTAAAAACTCATTCACTGCCCGTGACATATATTTGTCTTTTAAAAATCTAGACATTCGATTATACACACACACACACGTACACAAATATATGTGCATACATATAAAAAATACAGACTTTTAATTACTTTTACTTTAAAAAGTTGCTTGACGACCCATTGGGGAAATCCCAAATAATTTGTACACTTAGCAAAGCGAAATTCAAATACCATATTAGTTTTAGGTCTTTGGAATATCGTTCAACAGTTGTATTTTACAGGAAAAAAATCATATTCAAGGATCAAAGAAAGCTAATAGAACAGTCTTTGAATCAAAATACCCTTTTTTTTTTTTTTTAATTCCAAGATTTTACTTAAGGTGAAACCCAAAACAGGAATTTTTGAATTCATTCGTACAGGAGGAAGCCATCTAAAGGATGTGTTTAAAAAAAAAAAAAATTCCAAAAAAATTCCATCATTGTTATTCAAATGGCATGTTTTAAGGTTTCAATAACAGTGAATAAAATAGTTCTCTTCCATCACTCTTGGTTTTATTGGATTGTTAAAAAGTTTCAGTTTTTTTTTAATGTTATCCTGTATATACGTGGTAGGGGTAAAGGAAGGTCTGGTAGTACATTTAAATTGGCTCAGTTATCTAATGTTTGTGAAGAATAGCGTCAATGAACCGCGGTAATTACAGCTACTACTACCTGTTTATTTTCCCTAATAGAATATCATTAATTGTCTTTAGTGGAGGACAACAAAAAAAAAAAAACATAGTTTGAACACCACTAGATATGATTGCCTTATGATGTAGAGAAGAAGCATATACCTGTGTCAAGGCAATAGGATGAGTGTATCAAGAAGCGTGAGCTGAGAATGAAAAAGCTCCCTGATGTCAGTGACGGTGATTAAAGATGACATGGTGCACACAGGCGGAGAAGGAAGAAGAAAAGTGGAAGCAGCGTCTCTGGTTTGGTGCCGCCTGGAAAAAACCTTACAACAATTCCACCTTTTGATTTGTCTCCTGTCTCGGGCTCTTATTTGAGGTTTGAGCCGATAAGACAGAGCAGGCGGTAGTTAGCAGCGAGCTATGAACAACACGCACATGCACAAAAGCACACACACAAAGACACAGACACACACACGCACATGCACACACCGACTGAAAGATTCATACACTCACATACACTCAGAGACTTAAAGTGGAAGTCAACCCAAACATATTTTTTCAAGAATATGTTCTATGCAGGCCCACTAGTTGAAACACAGCATTCTGATTAATATTGCGTTTGTGGAATATGAGCTCCACCCGTTTTTGTCCATCTCAGGGGGCGGCCATTTTGTCACGTCTGTCGACTGAAAACGACATCACAGATGCTTCGGGCTCAGATAACGACCAATCTTGGCTCAGCTTCAGAAAACAGGTGAACTATGATTGGTCCTTACTGCGATGTCATTTCCATTTGACAGAAGTGACAAATTTGTTTGTGTCGTGCGTTTGGACTACTTCTGATCATTTGGCCCTCAGCAAGAAATCGAAGCTCTCGTGTATAACGCAGAAGTCAAAATCAAAGTTCTTGGCATGGCTCATTGACTTGAATGAAATTCGTAGTGGAGGCTTCCTTGGTGGTCCCCCAGCATGGTGGTCTTTGGGCCTCCGTGAGTAAAGTCATCCATGCAACCAATCACAATCATTGTCACAATCGCACCTAAAAATGACAAATTGCAGCGATCACACGCATCACCCCATGTGACTTTAAATCATGATTCATTTGTCACATCTTTAAGGGTCCCTCACACTTGTTCGGAAAACTCTTTGTCGTCGTATACCACCCGCCTCTCCCCACCCTGTCACACTTCCAATCCTTCCGCGGGAGAAGAGAAATAGAAGCAAGTGGAGAAATCCCCAAACTCCCAGAGATTGTCATAATCTCTTTCTTTACATTCTTCATTCGATCCCGACAAACAAAATCCCAACCAAATTTATGGAAATCCTCCCCCGCCCATTCTTTCATGTATCACCTGAAGCCCTCGTTACATACGAGCGAGCTGGGGAAGCTCAAAGCGCTAACAGCATTGTACTCTGTCATAATGACTTCAAGCAGGCCCGCTTTATCCCGCTGCCTTCTTCTGTTTACACGCTACTTCTTTGAAGTCAGCATCGCTCACAAGTTTGTGCAGATAGCGCTTCTTTGGGATGAACGCGCTAATCTAAGTTTAAGTGACGCTTTGTGTGTAGTTGGTATACGGAGAGCAGTTAAAAGATTAGACAATGGTGAATTTGAGGTTACTAGTAAACAATGCCACCACGTGTCGTGTTGGTGTGGCGGTTGGTGGATAACGACTTTATGAAATGTGCCGTTGTTCAACTCCAGTCCTGTAGGTGGCGGTAATCATGCATCCGTTTATTTTTATATCACAAATCCACTGACCTTGTTGTTGACTCAAATTTCTCTTATTTCTTTCAGTGCCGCTAACATGAATCAATGGGAATCCTGACGGGGAGCGCCAGTGACAGAAATTGTCCAATCATGGTTATTTTTTGGGGCAGAGAAAAGTATTTGACAGCTCCGGTTTGCACTTTAAGACAGGAAAGTTAAAAAAACAAACAAAAAAAACCCCACATTAATTATGGCCAGCAGATGGCAGCATTGGGTCTCTTGGATGAGATCAATGTGTATCAATGGAATGCAAAAATTCAAGCAGCGTGTGATTGATCAAACTGTCATGTTAAATCTACCACAAAAAATGTCACAAAAGAGAGAAAAGGTGACAGAGATTATTTAAATTTAGAAGTAGCAGCGATGATGTAATTTACATTATCACACACACACTACTAAATACAACTACTACTACTAGTAAACACCGTGCAAATAGTTTTGTAAAATTTGCCAAATATTTGCAATTGTTACACTGGTGATTATTTGTAAATGCATTATTTTGCCGTTGTTGTTGGTGCTAGATTTTTAGATGTTTGAGTGGTCACAAAAAAAAATTATTAGCATCAAAATTACTGCTGTAATAAAATATATTTTTTCACAGACTTAAAAGATAAGTCAGAATGCTCTAACTTGGTTGGCACTCAGTCGGTTCTCTTTTTTGACAATGGCTTGTCTTGAAATAAATAAGGGGGTGTGGAGGTTGATTGGTTCAGGGGCTGGGGAAACCCACTCATTATTGCGGAGGTTAACAGTGTTGGTCATATTTGACATCAATTTAATCCCACTTGAAACATATATCATAAAGAGGACATGCTTAATTCAGCCAGAGAGATGATTGATTTGTGGCACACATCATTGACGTGATGTCATGTTTAGTGTTAAGGGTCACACTATTATATCTCTCTTTTAAAAAAATAGAATACATAAAACTACTACCATAACGGTAACCCTAACCAAAATAATAATAATAATAAACTGATGTAAAGTTTAAAACAATTAACATGCTTTTACTGGTAAAAGAAATTTGGATAGGCTAACAAAATTCAGGAAAAACATTAGTTTGTCAGATGTAAATACAGCACAACAAATAATAAAGGTGTAGATTTCCCTGATGCAGACAACGACTGAGCTAGGTTGAATCTCTACAAATGAGCTAAAACTGTTAAGACACCTCTATGCCCCCAGCTACAGAAATATGAAACTGATTATTCTGTGATTAGCATTTACCATGTTGAGGCTAATCACTCATAATGGAGTTATCAAATTAACGTGACAATGTGCTAAACGGCTGATGCGGTACAACTGATGTTTCGTTTCAATGAACATAGCTTTACATTTGAATCTATGCTAGTTTTTACATGTTGAGAGTTAATAGCTAGTTTTAATAGTAGTGATTAATATCAATATTATGTAATTATATCATAATGATATAACTGTTGAGACGGCACAGATTTCACAGTGACGGAGTCGTGTTTTGGCCGCCTTTTTGCAGTCATCAGTGGCTATGTTTACATGGACAAAATGTCTCCGATCAGAGTTCGGATTAAAATTGTGATCAGATGCACAGTTTTCATGGACACTAAAAACATTGATCCGATTATGACTTGCGTGTTCATGCATCACACTTTCGATCTGACAAAGCAGAAGAAGAAGCCATAGCGACTTCCGTGTCAACAAAATATCACTCCGTCCATTTCTACTTTAAATGTTAGCATTATTTTGCGTATTTTTCTCGTAACGTCGAGTGAACACTTCCTAATGGAGCTGCAAATACACCAGTTCAGTCTTGTGCCTGCCATATCTTTTACTCGCTCAGCTTTCCCCCCCCCCCCCAAAACTTTATTGACACAAACAACAAACAATATAACACTCACTCTGCTTCTACTATTTTACGGGAATAGCAGAAACGCCTATAATGACATCACAGACATGCGGGGTAAAGACGGGTTGTTCCAAAATGTCGGAATAAATGTTTTCATGCGCGCCGATTGCGATTAACAATCGACATAAGATCCCTCTCTCGTTCGGAATAAAATCTTGATCGGAATGTGGTGTGTACATGAAGCAGTTTTTGTTCCGATCAGGCATTTAATACGAATAAATATGTCCATGCAAACGTAGCCACTGACTGGCAGCCCACCACCAAGCCCCAGCAATGCACGCGTGGTTGTGTTTACATTGGACTTATGCAGCGTCACAGTGCGTTGACAGGTATTTACAATCAGCATTAACACCACCTCAGAAAACTAATCCAAGAATTAGCCGCGGATAACAGCAAATTAACACTTGGCCTTTTATTAAACGCTACAATGGGGCGTCAATCGGTGTCTGTACATAAAGCACACGTCACTCACGTCTCCCTGAGAAACGCTTTCAGCCGAGCTTTGGAGTTTGGCTATTTTTTATTTTTTTTCCTGGAGGAAGCGGCTTGAAGCTGTCACCGTGGCGGCGGCGATGATAACGCGGGGTGGAGAGTGACACCTGGAGAATGACACATGAAAGGAAATCAAATTCTCCCCGGAGACGACTGTATGGAGAAGATACCGAAGCCCTCTCCTCAAACAGCCGCCATACGTCTTTGCAAATAGGCCAGTGCATTAACTTATTTAAATGGAGGGTCAGAGGCACCGTCCTCAAGTGCTAAAAACATAGGAAATTGAGTCATTGTGCAGCTAAATTAATGCGCTGTCATCGGGCACAGACATTCATTCATAGTCCATCCGGCCAATTTCTATTCCGCTTATCCTCATTAGAGTCACAGCTGTTTTAACAAACAGGAAGAGAGAGAACCCTGGACAGGTCAACAGCAAATTGTCGGGCACATATAGACAAAAAAAACAATCGCGAAACTTAGACGAAAGCGAAGCAACTCATAATCAAGTGGCATGATCTAGTAAATTCAGATCATCAAAACGTTGATTTTTACTTTGACTTGATCGGGCTCGTATTATGAGCGTGTTGAGCAAGTTTCTGGACATGTGTGCATTTTGATTTCATGAAACGTTGACTGTGGATGGTATGATAAACAGTGACACCTCAGTTACTGAGGGAGTTACGAGCATGCCAATGTAAATGCGTTTCTGCTTATGGCCACTCCTCAGTGAAGTTTTCACCTCAGAGAAGTTTCTGGTTACGCCCCTGACGATGACCATCATCATCATCATCATCATCATATTTGCCTTCTCCTCATCCTCAATTACGTGCCAGGCAATGCTCGCTTAGCCTTTTCTGAAGCACGGCGACATTATCTGCATCCTCGTTATTTTCCTTGAAGGTTGTGAGAGTCGTACGCCGGCTCACACTCAGGAGTGTCTTCATCTCGAAAGGGTGCACTTACACAAGGGACAACCGTGCTGCGCTTGAGCACACTTGACACCAAAGGTCTGGCACAACAAGTATGCTTGCCGTCCTCTGGCATGCTTGTATAAATAGAAAATAAAGTCCATGGCACATTTGCCTCGCAACAGACGTATGATTCATGCGATCGCTCCTTTTGCTCGTTATGATAGCCATCACCTTGCGCAATAGTAATAAAATAAAAAAACAAAAAGATAAAGGTAGTCTCATTAGCTGGCTGTCTTCTCCCTTTGTCTCCAACTCGATGTTTCCCGCCTCACACTGTGCGGCAGATTGAAGACGTCAACTTTGGGTGGGGGAGGAGGGGGCGCTCATCTCTGGTAATTTGGCTAATGGACTAAAATCCCAGCTCAACTTTTAGCAAATGGCTCTTTTTACGAGGCCCAATCCCAGGAAGAAACATTCTGCCAATGTCATGGATGATAAACATGCAATTGAGCAATGGCAGCGACGTGATGAGGCGCTTTTTTGGCGCCGCAGCTGGAAGCTCCGCCACAGCCGTCGCCACCGACTGTATCTCCCCGTGGTAATAACGAGGAGATCTATTATATGGATCTGCGCTCTCACTCTGATTGGTTGTGACACTAAATCATCCAAACAGCCGCCGCGTATTGTTTTACTTCTGCGGAGGACTTCAAAACTTTGTTGCGGCGGCTTCATTACCACAAACTTTCTTTTTATTAACGGCTGTATTAAATTCTGTCACCATTTCCCAGCTAATCCCCCCAACAGCGGAATGGCCAAAGAATGTGTCCACATTTGATCTATTTGTTTAAAAGTTAGCGCTTTGAGCAGCCAGCTCAAACTATTTGTCATGGGCTTGTGTTAGTGTGTGCGATAAAAATACAGAAAATGAACAAAAGTGACTCGACCACGGAATGAAAGAAATATTTTGGGAGGAAGATTTTGTGTCTCCCCAGGTCCATAAAAGACATGCTTGGAGGAGTTTGGTGTGCAAGAGCGAGCCCCATCAAACACCTATGGAATTAATTACACCCTTGCACGTGTACAAAAACAAAACGCCCAACATCTTAAAGTTTGCGAAAATTTTAAGTAGTAATTCCCATATTTTAAATGATAATCTGTGTTTTTAAAAATATTTTGGGGGGGTTGTAAAAATGTAAAAAAATGGTGGGGGCCACTTGGTGTGGTCGTCAGTTGCCCATGCCTGCCTTAAAGTGTCATGCCAGGTGTGCAGAAGTCGGCAATAGAAAGAGAAAATTGATTAAACACCACAGCACATAAAGACGCCTCACTGGAAAAACGTACCCTCCCCCCTCCGAAAAATATATGAATTTTTACATTTCTGTTCACCCACTGCACAAAAACAGACGATACATCTTTTTAACACCCAGTGCCACAACCACTAAACACCCACTCACACACTTCCACACACCACAACCAAGCATCCCTAGTGACACATTTTTATCATTTCGGTAGTGAGGCACCCAAAAGGCGTACATTAGAATTATATATATATATATATATATATATATATATATATATATATATATATATATATATATATCATCACTGGGGCTAGGTTTACATGGACAAAATTTCTTTAAACTGATCAGAGTTCGCATTAAAATGATGAACGGATGCACTGTTTTCATGGAAACTAAAAATATTGATCTGATTAGGACTTGCGTGTTCATGCATTACGCTTTCGATTGGAAATAACTATTTTGACATGGGCAGATTGATTGAAAATATACCGGGATAGCAGTAGAAGAAGAAGCCATCGTGACTTCCGTGTCAACAAGACATTGCTCTGTCCATTTCTACTTTAAATGTTAGCGTTATTTCGCCGTGACGTCTTTCAACAACTGAAAGGTCTGTCGCTCGCTCTGCTTCTACTAGCTTCCAGGAATAACAGAAACGTCAATACTGACGTGACAGATACGCGGGGTAAAGACGGTTTGTTTCCGAAATTTCGGAATAAGTGTTCTCACGCGCGCCGTTCGGATTATCAATCGACATAAACTACCCCTCTTGTTCGGAGTCAAATCTTGATCGGAATGGGCTTGAATATTCAGAATATTCCGAATGGGGGGCGTACATGAAGCATTTTTACTCTGATCAGGCTTTTAATCCGAATAAATGTGTCCATTTAAACGTAGCCACTGACTCGCTGACCAAGCATGGAGGACAGTTGCAAATAAGATACAGGAAACTGTAGCGTGTAGAGTATCTTAGCTTTAATTAGTCTGTCTTTGTTGGCCCGCGGGGAAGCACGCGCGAGTCTACAAATGGCCTACATTTGCAGAAATAATATGATTAGCTTATCAAGACAGCTAACACTATAAAAGCCTCGGTGTGCCGTAAGATAATGTAGCTCTCATTTTCAACACGTTGAGAGGTCTCCCATTCAGATTGAACATCGACGTTAATGGCGGCTGCATGTCTTTTGTTCTGCTGTACATTTAGAATACGTGGAGCCTCGAACACGCTCTTTTGACGTCTTATTTTGTCCTTCATCCCCGAGCGGCGCGAAAAGCAATTTGGTCGCCAACATGGCGACTGAATGAAGCGACGGAAGGACAATACGTCGCTTCTCATTAGCGCTAACGGGCCGACCGTGATGGAGGAGGACGAAGAGGCCGACGGCACTCAAAAGCCAGCAACGGGACTGCAGATTGGCTCACCCTGGAGGTCAAAAGCACTCTGGATGCTAAACGCTCGCACACAAATGACACGCACACGCACACTCAAACTGAAAAGACACAGACACCCACACAAAGACTGTCACACACACAAAGCCTGACAAAATAACATATACAGGAAAATACAGATGTAAAAACACACGGATCCAGACATACTCTCTCACAAACATGCCCGGATTGAGCATAAAATCACTCAAAAAATACATACAAAAAACCCCCCAAAAAACAAACACACATGCACACCCTTGACTGCTGACTGTGTATATTTCAGACCTGTGAGCGCTCCCGCAGTGACGGGCATGTGATTGGCAGCTAAGCCGTGTCTCTGTTTACAGCTGTGTGCCCTCCCTGGGCTGCAAATCCCACGCCGTCCTTGACCCTCCAGAGCTCCACCTGAGCCGCATACATTTGGATTAAATGTAGTCACCATCCCAAAAAAAAAAAAAAAAAAAAAGGCACCCAGAGGATGCCACACTCTTGTTTTCCATCGTCGAACAATGTGGTTAAGAGTTAGTGATGGATAGATTGGAAATTCATTTCAAAACAATTTCTTACCAATATGTTTATTTAACTCATTCACTGCCAAGGGTACATTCATTACAGTCCAGACATTCAATCCCAGGAATTTATTCATATCTTTTTCAACATTTTTCAAACGTTAGGGTTAAAAGAGGGTCTGAAAATGTCTAGCAGTGAATGAGTTCATTTAAAGGATTTTTTTTTTTTTTTTTTTCAATTTTCTGAATTGGTGATGCGACCAGCCATCGAGCTTAACCCGTTATTCTATTTTTATAACAGTTTTCCACGTACAGTATTACCCGGGTTGTGTCTTTGACATTTTTGAGTCTTCGAAGAGGAGCGACAGGTTGCTTGCGTTGCCAATCCGACACACTTAACGCTGAGGCTCTTGTGAGTGAAGATGCTCTTACAGTTCCAGATTGACAAGTTGAGGGAAGGTGCCCTCAGCGTGTGAGTGTGTTGCTGCCACTCGACCCCCCGCTATCTGTTTGCCGCCAGGAGCCGACGCTTCCCCCTCCGGACTGCACACTCGGAGGAATCAAAATATACACCGCGCCCTGCTGGAACACCCCCGTCAGCCCCACCCTGCCATCCTCTGCCCTGCAGGACCCCGGGAACCCTAAACTGCAGTTCTGGTGGCAGCCTTGCATGCCCCGCCTCCTCTGCAGCATGAGGTCTTTGATGTTGTTGATTGTTTCATGATGCTGAATGGAACCTACCCAAGGGTGGGCAAAGAATGGCCTAAAGGGTCTCTCTCATATTCTGTCTAAGTTTTATTGCGTAACAATCGTCTTTATGCGGGTACCCGACCTCGTTGGAACCCAAGATAAAAGAAAAAAACAAATAAACAAACATCATGGCTCTGATGTTGTCTGCACTTAAAAAAACAACAAATGACCCTGGCCTTGTCTGCAGTGTGTTTAAAAGTAAAATAATAAAATAAAGGTCATTTTTGCATCATTCGCTCTCTTTCTCTGTCTCTCTCTGATGCCAATGACGTTCTTCCATTTCCCGGAACATAATGTAGTTTTCTGCAAAGTGCTACATCTGTTCTGCTTGAGGCTTTTTTTAGTTTTTTTTTTTTTCTTGCTATTGAGTTGTAAAAAATGAAAGTTACGCAACACGGCAGCAGTTCTGGTTAGAAAGCGGGAATACGGCGTGTCTAAAGACTTCCTATTAGTGATAAAGGCTGTGAGCTTCAGAGCTGCTGCGGCTTCTGTTGCTGTGGTGGTGGTGGTGGTGGGCACGTTTTGGATCTGCTTAGGAGTTGAGTGACATCAAATAATGTCTGGAAGAATTTGTTTTTATCATTGTATTTAAGGAAATGCATGTGTTCAAAGGATATAACACTCGCATATTTTTTAGCGCCAAATATTAGCTTTATCAGTCGGCAGCACTTGGGTTTTGTTAAGAATGAGTCAAAACTTTATTGGTCATTTTCGTTGTATCCTTTTAAGGAGACAAGTTAATGCATTTCCACACGATTTGAAACAGTAGCCACTAGCCGGGTGTCGGAACGACTTCAGTGACATGCGCTTTCATCAAAATATCATGATCAAAATATCTTTTCAAGCTTTTATTTGGGCTCGCTGAAACCAGCCTGTTTTCAGGGGATGACCCTATCTTATGAAAATGAGCTACTGCTGCCTCATCCCCTCCATAGGATTAAAGTACTTATACAAGGTGGGCTAAAAGCTTTAAATTATTTTTTCAAAGAAGACATGAAAGATGGTAGGGGTGGAAGGAAATAAAGGAAGGATTCACTGTTGGAAGAGCAAACATATGTAACCGAAGCCCCCCTAAAAAGGTTTGGAATTTCCTGTAACTGACACAATATGTCGGTAAAGCACTACTTTTATTTACAATACAATACAATTTTATTTATACAGCGCATCCTCGATTCAACTTGTTAGTTATACTGAGAGACATCAGGCCTGCATGCCCTTATAGACGACAAAATAAAGGATCATAGCAACTGACAAGATCAAGGACCCAACCCAAAACACAGTCACAACAATATGGCGGCAAAAAGAACTCTTTTATCAAATACACAAGACATACATAAGGCGAGTAGGTGAAGGATAGGTTCCGAAAATAATCAGCCAATTTGCAAATGCCGTACCGCGAGTATGAAGGGTTCACTACATCTACTTTTGGCCCGCCCTGTACTGTATGCATATGCATGTAAACATAGCATGTTTGAACTTGTTGTCAATGCCTTTTTTGGCCTCAGCGCATGGCTCTCATCTCCATGAAAGTGGAAGTCAATCCAAACATACTTTTTTCAAGAAAATGTTCTATGAAGGCCCACTCGTTGAAACAAGGCAATATGATTAATATCAAATATGAGTTAAGCAGCAAAATCCGCCTGTTTTTCGCTATCTCAGGGGTCGGCTATTTTGTCACTTCTGTCGACTGAAAATGACATCACACACCCTCAGGGCTCAGATAACGACCAATCACGGCTCACCTGAATTTCTGAAGCTGAACTATACTTGGTCGTTATCTGAGCCCTGAGGGTGTGTGATGTCATTTTCAATCGACAGGAGTGACAAAATGGCCGCCCCTGGGATAGCTAAAAACGGGTGGATTTTGTTGCTAACTCATATTCCACAAACACAATATTAATCAGAATGCTGTGTTTCAACTAGTGGGCCTGCATAGAACATATTCTTCAAACAAATGTGTTTGGGTTGACTTCCGCTGTAAGAAGACGTGTGGTCTTGTGTATGACATTGGCATGTGTCATCAGAGAGTCCCGACTGTTGCTTCGTGACCAGCACACTCCTAAAACTCTCTCATTTACATTTAGAGTGATCCATGTGTCGCGGGGTGCTCCGTTCCACTCGCAGCCCATCATGGCCTCCTCTCGACTTCCCACTCCAGCCGATGGTAAAACAATTGTCGCTGGCTAATTTGTCAGCATGGTGAATAGTCCCTAAGTAATCTTTTGCAGGGTGGATTGAAAAGACACCGCGAAAAAAACGAATGCCAGCGTGGCGAAAAGTGGTGAAATTTAACTTTCACATTCTATGAATTTTAAAAAGAGGCCACAACAGGCAAGACACTGTAGTTTAAAGCCCACTCCAAGATAGAGAGGCAGAAAATGAAAACAGAAAAGAAGTATAGAGGGTCAAATATTGCTGGGAAGCAGGAAGCATGCCACTTAAAATGCTTAAAATGTCTTAAATATGTTTCTGTCAAACACCAGCCGGGTTTACAAGCAGACTTTTTTTTTGTCATGTCAATGTTCATGGCATGCTAGGTCACATGCGCACACAACGCACTAACCATAATTCATGCCAGTTATTCATTATAACCACTACATTGAACAATACCATTAAAAATAATAATCGAAATAATCCATCTAAATTTAAAAAAAAAAAGGCCATTACACGCCAGAGGAATATGCGCACGCAATGTACAGTATATCGTGATTATGTGATTGCTTTGTTCGCTAGTTGTTCATGACAACAGACACTGCACAATCGTAAAAACAGAATGACAGTTGCAGTAATGCAGCACTGCATAATTAACTGATGAGTCTTTATGTAGCGCCCTGTAATGAAGTAATTCCACGTTTAATGCTAATAAGTAAATATTAAGCATATTTGTCCGCACTGTAATTGCATTTCCACATGGACCACCACGAGAAATGTCTGTGCTCGCTAAACTTCCCAAAATAGCCTTTTGGTGCTCTGCAGACTCCACTTCAGCGAGTGCAAAAAAAAAAAAAGGAAAAATAGAGGTAAAATTAATAGAAGCATAAAAAATTACAGCATTTGTCCCTATACTTTCATTAGCCACAAATAAACCGTGCCTCAATTACAATACAGACGCTGCCATAAATAAAATTGCATTAATGAGCAGACAAGTAACCATCAGCGCATGCCTTGTGGTGCTTTAAGTAACATTTAAAACCACTCAGAATCACATCGCGCAAAAGGGCCAAGATGCATCACCTCCTTGTGGGAACGCTGCTATCATCTTTGAGGCTCATTTTAGAGGGCTGGTGCACTAATGACACTTTTATTGTTTGCCTAACTTTCAGGGGTTGCCGGGAATCAAGCACGCTCTTTTGCGCTAATTACACCTCTAAGAGATAATAACTGGTATTTATCGTCCGAGGTGATCGCGTTCGGTTATTTATCAAAACCTGTGCTGTGATTGCAAAATCAATTTCCGAGAGTCACAAATTAATTTGCTTTGCTCCCAAGAGACGACAGGCAGCGGGAGCACCATACTAATGTGCGCAAATTGATGGTTTTTTTGGGTTTTTTTTTTTAAATACATCCCCAAAGCCCAAAACATAAATGATTATGAACACGCTGGCTTTCTATGAAGCATCTCGAGTCTGTACAGTGTGTATCATTTTTAATTTAACCTCCAAAAGTGTATTTTTCCCCCACATCAAAACGCAACCACCAGAAACATTGACAACTATGCTACACACTACTGCATTGAACAAATCGGTCTGAACGAAACAAGCTAACAAACAACATTGGAGGAAATATGTCAATACTAATCCACAATAGACTTGGGCGTCATGCTTATGTGCGAATTAATGAATGGCAATTTTGCCATCTTGCAAAATACTATGACTCGAAATAAACCCCCAAAAAAATGTCATGCTTGGTGATGCACACCCAATGTATAATCATAATGCAGCGAGGGCTTTCACCAATTAATGATCACCACAACCTTACACAATCAAAACAAACAAATTGAAAAGTCAAGAGTCCCAAAAAATTTACAACCGCAGACTGAATTTGATGGCTTCTCTTATGATATTTTCATGATAACTCAAACTTGCATCACTACTTCTTCATCATCAATCAATCGGTACTTGACCTCGCTAGGAACGATTACAGGGATGGATGAAAACCTACTCCTTGCTTAGTCCGTCCATTTTAAAAAAACTTCTCATCCTCCGCCCTCCATCCACAAAATGGCCGACCATTCCGTCCCTGGGACAACAACAAATTCCATTCAACATTCAACTGGTTCAAACGCAGATGCGGCTTCCGTAAGCATAGTGAAATGTCTTTTTGCCAAATTTCTGTTGATAGCAGTCAGGCAGATGTCTGGAGGTTAGCTGCAGCTGGCTAAGCAGGAGGAAGGAGCTGGATGCTAGCAGACCAAGCATGATTGCGGAGACTGGATGCGACCAGCTAGGAGGGGCGGAGGCTGGATGCTAATAGGCCAGGCAGGTGGGCGGAGGCTGGTGATGAATGACAGCATCCACCTTGTCCTCAGTGTACATCATCTAAGAAATGCAATTGCTCCTCTCACCAGTTCTAAATGATAACCACCACTTTGCCTAATAGAAACAAACAGAGGGACGTTGCAGGGACGGAGGACGAGATTTTTTTTAAAAAGGGACGGACTGAGCAAGGACGGAAGTGGGTTTTCGTCCATCCCTATAATCGTCCCTAACCGGGTCAAGTACCCACTGATGTGTCATGTTGGGTTCTTTTAAAAAGTAAGACCATTGTTCTCTTCTACGATACCACGGAGCCGCCACACCGTAGAGTTATCTTTTTCATGTGCGTTCCCTGCAGTAGCATTGTACTCACAAGCATAGTCTGCCCTCCAGTGGTTCAACACATGTAATACCATGGATTACGCCACAGGACGCCCAATTTCACTGACGAAGAAAAAGGTTGAAAGCAATTTTGTTTTGTGAAATAACTATTAATATTTAGTACAGACCTCATCCCTTTGCCTGTGACGATGATGTCCTTGTCTGGGCCACCTCTAGTGCGTCAAAATTTCTACAAACCTGACTCTTCATGCCCATGTCAGCTCCGGCGTACACTTTAAGCTATGACCCGGAAGTGGAACTCCTTCGTTCTCCTCCTAAAATGTTACATCATTTTGCAATAATGATTTTCATTGTGAAATAATACAATACAAACTGAAAACGTATTGCGTTATAACGGCAAAGTTTTGCAATAAAACGCAGGGACGAGGACGGAAGGGTGCCCAGGTCGCGTCTTTTTTATTTCTTTCCTTCCAGCTGGAGTGGAGGGCGGTTTCCTCCAGCTGTGCACCTGCCTCTCATTGTAATCAGCATAGTTTAAAAGGACTGCCAAACTATTTGTTCCTCGTCGGTTTATTGTTTTTTTTTGTTAAGAATATTCTCGGTTGAACTTTTACGGATTTGGAATTATCTTGTCTTTTTATGACAACCAACCTTTGTTTAAAGTTTCCTTTGTTCACACGGAATTGGTTTGTGTTCTTGTCTTGGCATGACAGGCAATTTCCGTCATTTTGATCCTTGCCTTTTGCAAGCCTCTTTTGTCAGTCTCGTTTTCCTGTTTTTTCGTTACCAGCGCTCTTATTTGAACGTCGGTTGTGCGAGTTTTTGTATATAGTTGTAAATATTTTTTTGTCAAGATCTGTCTGGGTTTCCTGTTTCTGAGTTCTGTCCGGAATCCGAACAGACTATAAATAACATTGGTCAATTGAAATAAACAGAACTAGATGAAATAATCCACAGCCCAAAAATGATCACAAACGGTGTCAACACAAATGATTATGCAATCACTCCTCTCACCAGTTGTTCTAAAAAAATAAAATAAAATAAATTAAAAATAAATAAATAAATTAAAAAAAAAAAAACACCCTCCACCTTGCTTAGTTGAGATAAACATCGAAAAGTAGCCTCACATGCGAGATCCTTACAAATACCAACATCAGAAATCCAAACGCCTAAAACACGCATACTAATCAGAAGGAACTAAGCAAGCCCCCCCGTAGACTCGAGCTCGAAGGGCACCAGCATTCAGCCGGGTCGATCAATGCATGGAAAAAAAAAAAAAGTTTACAGAAAAATACTCACAGAATCACACTCACGTGTACACAAACACAGTCCTGCCAACACACATGCATACAGCTACCAACCTCCCTATATAGACGCGCACACACAAAAACACCCACATACACACACACTTGGACACACGTACACACACAATCGGTGTGCCTGGCAAGGATCTGCGCAGCTTTGAGAGCCCAGCGTGACAGCATTTGATATTCATAGAAGAGAAGAGGAAGAGAAACAACAGCAGGGGCGCTGCCTTACGCGTGATATTACATTGTAATTATGATTTGGATGAAGGCGGCGAGGGTGCACTACAAATTCATGAACACACGCACACACACGAATATAGACACGGGCACGCAGTGTGAATGAAAAGGTAATGAAGCACACTTGCTGGCAGTCGGTGGGCTCTCCAAACTTCAGAGTGCTTGCTGCAGCAATAATATAGGATCAGGCACAGAAAAACTGAGATGAGGCACGGTGGGCCTCAAGTCGCCGTTGACACGATGCCTTCTGATTGGTTTGTTTACATCAATATTTTCACATGTCAATCTGGGCACCTTTGGGAAAATGCTTCTTTTTTTTTTTTTTTCCTCTCCACGCCAGGCAGCCATTTGCGAGAAAGAGTTCAGAACGCTGTGTAACAAGAACAGAACGCTGTGATTTGCAGAGGTCTTTTCGAGCTTCATGCGGCATATTAAATATGCGCTCCCAGGTTGCCAAGTCCAATTTGGACTTGGGGAGAAGTTGATAGAACTTTCAGTGTGTTGTCCAAAGACAGACAAATACTCATTTGTTGCAGTAAAACACATTTTAGAACAGCCCTGGTCTCAAGTATATGATTGTGTGAGTGTACTTAATGAAGTGGCCAGCTTGTGTTCACCTTTTCCTTTAAAAACGTTATAAGAGACTTGTTGAAATGCATCATATGCAAATGCATACATTCAAGCCTAGTAAGTGTGTCTATTGTTTAATATTACTTTGAAACCTAATTATGTTTTTTTGTTTTTTTTTTTACAATATTTTGTAATATAATTACACACACACACAGCTAGGCATTTGTGTATGCTTTAGTCTGTCTTTGAGTTCCCACCTATATTTCAGACCCGCCGCCTGGTCGGTCTGAGTCAGCCAAACGGCTTCAACAATGGACTTACCAGTACCACGTCACACGCAGGTGCCCCACTCCTGACACGCAGCCTAACAAAGAAAAAAAAAAACGGAGTTTTACACCTTTCACAGATACGATGACATACGCTCAATTTTGTTTTTATTTCACCGATCACCACGCTGTATGTGTATATATATATATATATATACATACATACATACTGTATATATGGTTATGTGCTCCCTCTTCCGAGCGCCAGTTAGAGGCGAGAAGCAGCACTTTGGATCAACTGGAGATGCTTGAGGGAGGACTGTCAGAATCCAAAATAAAGTGCATCGTAGTAATCTAGCCGAGATGGAAAGAAGGCACGGATTACTGTTTCTCAGTGCTGTCGAGAAAGGAAGGGCTTTCTTTACCTTAGCCAGCTGCCTAAGATGAAAGTAGCTGCACCTAACAACAGAACTGATTTGCCGGTCCAATATAAAACCAATGTTCCAGACTGTTGGCTTTAGATAAGACGCCAGGGGGCCCAGGTCAACAGGATGGATGTGGAAGGGCCACTGGGACCGAACACCATAACTTCTGTTTTCCTTTGGTTGAAATTTAAGAAAAGCATTGACATCCAGGCTTTGATTTCCTCCAGACAGGACAAAAGCGCTTTTAAGGAGAAAGCGTCTTTTTTGTGCACTGGGACATTAGAAATCCTAATTCTACCATGATAAAAAGCATCTGATCATTTACCAGGGGATCGGTCACATTGGACTTTTTTGACCACAATCGCAAAGCAATGAGCACATCATATCATAATCCATTTCCAGTACATTCTTCCGGGATCTCCCAACAAGATTAGTAGCGGTATTGTTAGGTGGGAGACGGCGAGATGCGTCTCCCCCTGCCACGCTGGCATATCTGTCTGCCCGGCTGCGCCTCTTTTATCAAAGATAAGTAGTATTGATTCACTTTGAGGCTGTAAAAAGTATTTGTCTTAAGAGCTGACATTTAATAATCTCTACCTAATCCGTGTTTTGCTGCCGAGTCGTCGCTTGTTTGACTGCAGGAGGCAAGGGAGACGTCTTTTTAACCTTCTACTGGCCCATCGCCATACATGTAAAAACGAAGGGGTTCTCTAACCAGAGACACCAGATGCAAACAATTACAAAGGGACCAAAGAAGCTAGAAAAGAGCAGCTTTCAGAAACATTGTGGAACATTCATTGATTATCACGGAACCCCCAGGGGGCGTGCAAATATGCTTCTGATTGATTTTGTGATGAGATGTGCTCCTTAGTGGGCCAGTGAGAATTTATTTACCATATTCAACTGTAGTAAGCATCAGGGATTAGTTGAGGGCAAATCTATCCAAATATCAATAATATCAATACCACAATTGGAAGTGACATTGTTCAATGAAAGCATAAAAAAAAATCTATCAGCATCAATATCAGCAAAGCTTGACCTATTTTCATTTGGTATTGGTATAGCATCGTACATCATTAAAGTGTGTAGCAGAGGAATGACATCGGAGCAATCGGATTGGATGATTATTCTTTCGAAATTCTTTTGATTCATTTTGTTTTGTTTATTTCTCAAAATTATCAAAATGCAGCAAATACCAGGCTCAAAGGATAATAATAGTAATAGTAATAACAATAATAATGATAATAATAATAATTATATTGAACATCCCAGAACAAGCCATTCAAGGTGAGTTCTTGCCACATTTCACCTTGTGAAGGAACAAAAGCAGGTGAGTATTTTTCGTCTCCTTTCTGCTCACGTCCCCTCTTCTTTTTTCTGTCATCGATTACCTGATGCAAGCACGAGCCAATTGTGCCTCGCACGACCATTAATCCTGCCACGGCAGCCTGGCTTTTAAACACCGTCGCTGCCTCCTCCTACCTCCTATAGCGGCCACCATTTTGTTAGCCGGCATCAGCTACAAGGGCAAGTGAGGTCTGTGTAACAGCAGGCTGAATGTGTTTCTTTAGGTGGAGCTCAAGCTGCTTCAGTTTACAGTTGTTGTTTTTTTTTTAATGCCAGCGGTGCAGTGGTAAGTGTCTAAGTAAGCAATACTCAGCAAGCAAGCAGTTGTTCGATTCCACCAAATTGTCCAGAGGTGGGCAAACTTATGTCATTCGTGGATGTTAAAACATGTAGGCAAAAGAGTGTATTTTTATAATTCAAATAATGCTCATTTTTCCTATTTATGATTATTCAGCCATCATTAATTCACCAAATTATTTCATAAAATAAATGAAAGATTGCTAAATATTTTGTATGGAAAATTCAAACAAGACTGCTCAATGTTTGACAGATGGTGTGCCATACTTTGGATAACATACTTCTGTTCCTTCTCCATACTTTTTAGCATTTAGCTTGGATTCACTCAAAATGATTGGTTGTTTTGCATGTTCAGAGTGCAGAATTCTATCCAAATACAGTTTTGAGTGCACTCATCCAAATAGTCTGTGATTAAAATGAAAATGATTTTCAACTTTGTGTTTAAATTGGTGCCAAATGCTCAATCTGGATCAAGTGTTTTTTTTTCTTCCATAGGTGTTACAGACCCTGGATAGACTTCGCAAATCATGTTCAAAACAAACAAGTTGGCCCACACCGCCTCCACTATGTTTGAGTTGTGGTGCGGCATGCTTTAGTGTTGACCTTGGTTTCAATCTCCGTGATTGGACATTTGTGATTATATGAATTTGATATGATTTTGATGTGGTGTGCTTTGGATTCTTTCGAAATACTTTTCAAAGTCGACCTTGGTATCATCCTGACAAACGACCTCATTGATTGGTTGATTGCATGTTTAGAACGCCAATCCCCCCCCCCCCCCCCTCCTCCCTTCCCCAAAATCCATTGCATCCATCAAACCTTTCTTCTGCTCAATATCTGAAGAATGGAGGTAAAAAGCATTATTTTTAGAAACACTCCGTGGGGAGAGAAGCTCCAAAAGAGCCATCAACACAGTAGCCGTGTTGCATGTCCTCAAAAGCATCATCGAGGAGTGGAAATATGACACCCGTATGTGTGACAGACACACACTCACTGCGGGGAATGTTCACACTGAGTAATTATGCACTGTGTTTGGCCGCCTCTAGGGCGGTGGTGGAGGAGGTAGAGGATGGTGTTTGGTGTTGATGGGGCGGTAGGGGTCCCTTGGATGCGAGGGTGAAAATTACACAGCCCCCTCGGTGGGTTTGGGGAGCCAGAAGACCTCATCAAGCAGCAGGTGAGCACTTTTTTGCATGTCCTCCTCCTCGGCCAGTATAAATAGCACAGTGTCACATCTCATTTGCTGTGTCGTGTTTCAGAAGAACTCCTCAGAGACGCTGAGGTCCAACCTGGATAATAGGACAGAGGATGGTCCAAACCCCTGAGAGAGGACATTCATCAGGCCCATCGCTAACACAATCAGCAACATTCGGGGGCTCTTTTCGTGCATTTTCAGTCATATTCGGGTACCGTATATGGGGATAATATCAACAAATGGGGAAAATATTTGGCTTTCTGTATTGTAGAAACGTTTTGATAACGTTTTATGTCAGGCAATATCATTAAAAGTATTTTTTGCTTTTGTGAAAATTGTCTTTCCTGCCATTTCAACAAAGAAATATGAGTTGACAGAACTAATTGTCCCATGTATTATCCCCCAACTTCAAGACATAAAAAAACACAAATCAAATGGTTTTGGAGAAGGCAACTTACTTGCTTTGTTGTGCTCACCAACATTTTTGTCAATCATTTTTTAAAGTTATTCAAACTTCAAAAATGACTGTTTTAGCCCCCAGTTTGTTTTTACAGTGTGGTTATATGAAAAATATGGGCGCATGAACGTTTGTATGATTATTCCCTATTGGTACTAGATAAGGTGTAACCATCATGGAAACCACAGCGCTTTCTTTGTGTAAAAAGCAAGCAAGTGTGAAGTCAAAGTGGAAGTCAGCTTGAATTAATCACTGCCGCATCTCAATTAGTCCTATGCGATTGCTCCTCTCCCCAGTTAGTTAGCATAAGTGTCACCTTCCAGTTCCGCATTAGCAATAAAAATATCAACTAGAAATGACCCACAACACCATGGAATTTTGTTTAAAATGAACAATATAAAGGTCACCTGACACAATAGAAAAAGATAACAGTAAACAACTCCAAATATCAACTATATATAATACAATACTATATATAATATAATACAAATTATTATTATTATTAATGATAACCGCCACCACTTTACAAAATAGACATAAACTGAATGACTTGAAATAATCCACAGTCCAAAACAGTGCACTGTTCGTGCCCCGCTGAGTCAATATGACGACTTATGCAGGACAGCGAGTCAATCCGACCCAATCCTTTTAACCTCAACTTGCTCTTACAATACAGCCAGCCCTCAGCATGGCTCTGACCTTACAACGGAAAACTGTCACAAACTAAGTTCTCCCCGCTCGACGGCCTCCCTCCGCCCACCAAAAAAGGCATGATCAATTGAGCTGACTCGGCACTTTTCGCCGGCGTCGAGGAGTGTCAGCGTGCCATTATACGTCCATCTATCAGCGCCATGCTACAAAGTATCGGCTTGCGGTGACACGCGCCGACAAATAGGAGTGGATTTGGTCAGCACTCAGCAGCGTTCACTGGAGAACGGATTCACACTCCCTCTCCCACTTTGATTTGGACACATGTCGTGCACTGGAGCATTTTTATTTAGCTGTTTGAAAAGAAGGAGCGCAGAGTGAAGATGTAGACTGATACATAGTGACTGGTTAGCTGCCATGGACAAAAATAGAGAGTTTTATGGGTGTGTGCCCTCTAATCTCTATTATTCTATTATATAAAGACATGCAAAGGTACGCTAACACTGAACCAACCATGTCACTGTAGCTCCTGAGGTCACTCACTTGGCCACGCCCATAAAAGCGGAAGTCAACCCAAACATATTTTTCTAAGAATATGTTCTATGCAGGCCCACTAGTTGAAACACAGCATTCCGATTAATATTGCATTTGTGGAACATGGGTTAAGCAGCAAAATCCACCCGTTTTTAGCTAGCTCAGGGGGCGGCCATTTTGTCACTTCTGTTGACTGAAAATGACATCACACACCCTCAGGGCTCAGATAACGACCAATCAAAGTTCAGCTTCAGAAAACAGGTGAGCCGTTTTTATGCACCTGTTTTGGTTAGCAACTGAGTCTCAATGTGAATTTTAGTGACAATAAAGGTAATTTATCGAGAGCAAGTTGAACGAGCAGCAGAGCACACACAAGTTAGTGGAGCTGTTCTCTGGACATTGACAGCAGCTGTCCGATTCGCTTTCATCGACTTGATGCCGTGTCCAACGAGAACGTGTTTTACGGCGATGGATTGTTGCGAGACAAGCTCCATTGACAGAATCACCGAGGCCCGACTTGGCTCACCCCCCCGCCCCCCCGTCACTCAGGACAAAACCTCAATTTGGCTTCAAAGTATTTAAAGTGAGAAAAACGCAGAGTGAACGGTTTTAACCTTCACACATTTCTTTCTGATTAAATTACACGTTTGAGTGGATTTTAATGGCTGCCTGGTTGGAAGTGACAGTCCCGTTTCAGAGGGAATGGTATTAATTTCAGGCGGGCCAGAGAAAGACCTTTGTTATAATTTACTCTCAGACTTGTCAAAACGAATGGTTTTAAGAGTCAGGAATGTTAAAAAAAAAAAAAGTACAGTATGATATTTTACCCATACTACAGTGATTATTTTGCTCCATAAAAAGCAATTAGTTGTTTTTTTTTTGCCGCCAGTCCAAAGCTGCAATACGTAATTATATATTTAACTAATTAAACGGCACAATATTAGATATTTCATTTCAAGAGTTATGTATTCAAATATTCTTTTGAGTGCAAGCGGTAAGCAGGATATGGGATGAGTCAAACTGGTAAACAGGAAATGAGTGAAACTAGGGATGGGCACGTACTGATACCAGGTATCGATATCGGCCCTAATTCAAGAAACTAAAGGCATACACGGCTGACAGATGCCCATTAAGTTGCAATTTCTTTAAGTATATGTATAGATAAAGAAAAAAGATCATATAAAATTGCTACTAATTTTATACAATTTTAAGGAAAATGCTGTATTGGGATATGTAGATCCATCCATCCATTATCCGAAGCGCTTATCCTCACAAGGGTGTGCTGGAGCCTATCCCAGCTGTCTATGGGCAGTCGGCGGGGCACACCTTGAACTGATTGCCAGCCAATCGCAGGGCACACAAAGACAAACAACGATTCGCACAGACAATCAGACCGAGGGACGATTCAGAGTGTCCAATTAACCTACCGTGCATGTTTTTTGGAATGTTGGAGGAAACGGGAGTACCCGGAGAAAACCCACGCAGAACATGCAAACTCCACATAGGACGGCCGTAGCCGGATTTAAACCAAACCGTTCAACCAATCTTTCGTTAAAATTATTTGTCAATGTTTTTTTGGGGGGAAATGTTATATATCAAAAGTAACAGTGGTATCGGTAATAGGTATTGGTGACTAATCAAGAGTTGAGAGTACTCGTACTGGTATCGGTGTGGGAGAAAAAGTGAAACCAAATTTTCTTCATAGGAAGGGGGAAGTAGATTATACCATTTTATTGCAACAGCAGAGGGTTGTTTTTACAGAAATATTTGGGCGGGGGCGGGGGGGGTTCATGTTGTACATCACATTTTAACATTCTCAACTCATATCATACAAATGTAATAAGTTTTGAGGTGTGGATTCCTGGTCCAACTAGTAAAACAGAAAGTGGGACAAATCAAAGCATTATTACAGGAGGGGGAAGGAGATTAAACCTTGTTGACTTTTTATAGGAAGGGGACCCAGATTGTACTGGTTTACAGCACAGTGGTGGGGACGTTTTCTTGTAAACGCCCTCGTTGAGTTTTTTTCTGTGTTGGGTTACTCAAAAAGCAGAAAAAGCCAAAGAAAAAGTTCATCCTCAGCTCATAACATGGTAATACGGAACCTGCTACGGAATTGGCGCCTCCAATGCATAATGTTCCCTAATTAATGAAACAACGTGATTAATCACGTTCCGGCTGCCTCTCAGTTGCATGCCAGCTGTCATCATCGATTATCGGCGAGATAAATGGCCACTCCGGAGACTCCAGGAGTGTGGGATGGAGTGCGATGCCTTGATAAAGAGTGATGACGGCACCAAACATGGGACATGACAGTGGAAATGTGCTGGAGATTGGATGCCTAAACCCCTCAGAGCACATCATCAATTACCGTGCATAGAATGACCTGCGTTTGTCGCCCGACCATCGGACTGTACCATTTGCGTTCGGGCGTGGGGGACGGGGGGGACAAGTCTATAAAGACTAAAACGAGATCATTCCAATTTTAACTTGGCAATAAATAATTTGTAAGATGAGCTCGATTGAATATCAACAAAAATAAATGAATTAATATGGTTCTTAACTCTTACTGCGACATACTGCATTGCCGTCTTTTATAATAGTTAGTAGAAAAATGTTTTGTTAATTTGTTATTATACACACACACATATATATATATATATATATATATATATATATATATTGTTAAAAATATATGATACGTATATTGATATACATGGGATGCGATACGATTCAAAGACGGTACATATTGAAGAGGAACAATTCGATTCTTTTCGATTCGGTTACAGTTCCAGAGGGTGTGATACAATATAAAATTTAGATTTTTGAGAATCTAATATTTTTAAGATTAAAGTTGTAATATTAAGGAGAATAAAGGCAAATATTTGAGGGGGGAAAAAAGTAATGACCAAACGCCGTGTTTTCCGCATATACTGTCCGTCCACATTCCGGTCCCTCGAAAATAACCTGTCATTACACCAGTCAGCAAGTATAATTCCATTACCCGTGACTTGCTTCTCTCTTTAAGTCCCTCCTTTATGTTGTACCGTCGTCAGCTGGCATCACGCTCACCGTTGACGCCGTCATTGGCCGATCTACTTCAATTCATTACAATCATTACAGGCGCCACCGCTGACCCTTTCCATGTTAAGCAAGATTTTAGCAGACATGACAAGAATAATGAGGTAGAAATAACAGGACATGATTAAAATGGCTGAGTAATATAGTGACCCAGGCAGCGGGCCAAAGTCAAGACTACCGTTGTGTGCGTGTGTGCGTGTGTGCGTGTGTGTGTTGGGGGGAGGGGTCAGCACGTACGAGCGACTTCGGGGGAAAAATTTATGCTGCACTTAAAAGAAATTACAAGTAAATAAAAGGCAGGCTGTAGTAAATAAAGCACTTTTAAATGCACCGCTGGTTCAGACAGAGGTTAGCGTGGAGACATGAGCTTGGTGGCTGTAAGTGAGCAGTAACTCAGGGAGGCTTCACCTTGTCACGTTTTGACCTTGCGGTAACCAACGCTTGGAAGCTCTGTCGCGCCGAGGCCCAAGAGCGTCCTGATAAAGCGGCAGCCATGGTTTAAATCATCTCCTGTGACGAGCGCTAGGCCTGTGGATGTGATTTAAGGGGGAAGCATGAAAGAGTTGTGTCTGTGTTTATGTGATATTATTCCTTTCAACAACACGCAGAGAAAAAAAATAGTCCAGAGTTGGACAATGACAATGACTGAAAATGACATCACAAATGCTCAGGGCTCAGGTAACGGCCAATCGCGGATCAGCTTCAGAAAGCAGGTGAGCTGTGATTGGTCGTTACCCGAGTCCTGAGCAACTGTGATGCCATTTTCAGTTGACAGAGTGACAAAATGGCCGCCCCAGAGATGGCTAAAAACGGGTGAATTAACTCTTATTCCCCAGACGCAATATTTATCAGAATGGCTTGTTTCAACTAGGCCTGCATAGAACGTATTCTTGAAAAAAAATATGTTTGGTTTCTCTTTAAGAGTAACGAATTGTTGCTTTGCAAAGTAACTGCAGTCAGATTACTAAACCGAGAATGGATAACGCGTGACTTTCTAATGTGTTACCGGACTTATTGGTGACAATGCACTTTTTTCTATGATAAAATCATGAAAACAGTGAATAGGTGAATTTTTCAGCGAGCAACGGAGGATGGGTTCTCCGCAAAAATCCACATATGAGCAATTTACTAAACTGTGACTAAACCGGGGTTAGGGTTATTTTTTAAATGAAATGTCCTGCGCACTGTGGTCGGGAATCTCTGGTGTGTACCAATAATGTACCCCAAAATTGAACTTTCGACAGTAACACACCCAATGTTGCAAGAACAAGCAAATTCATTAAAGCAGAAAAACTGCAATTAACAGAACCTCACATACACTTTTTAGGGAGAGTCCTTAATATCCTCATCAAACTTTGACACCATACTCCACCCATTTGAGAAGATACTATATATGCAACAAAAAAAAAGCAACACAATTTAGTGTTACTCTTTAAATTTGTGCATGGGTTTACATGGCTTTTTCATTCTTGGTCATATCGGAGCGGTGTCTGGGTGTGTTTCCGTCCAGCTGGCCATCATATTGCTTGACTGAATCGGCCTAGGGCAGATGACTGTGTCATAGTCGCGGAGTGCTGACAGGCCGGAAGCGTATTTTGGCGTCCCTAACGGCAAACACGTTGCAAGGCATCATTAAGTGCGGCGACGACGGCCAGCTGAACATAAGGTCATTGAACTCGGACAAGCGCATCGATTGGACGCAAAGCCTTTTGACAAACAAGCCATTCTGCGGCTTGTCAGCAGCTTATTGACGCTATTGATCCAATAAAGTTTGGCTTGCCACACTGGAGATGTTAAGATATTGCTTTTGCTTTACAGTACTCATATTGGAGTGCAACACAATTGTAATTATGCAAGTGGAGTAAGTGGGTCCGTTTCTGAGGCAGGCAAGCGCGGTTCAAGATGTGCTTTTGCAAACACAAATTGGGAATTACCGTAAAGCTGTTTAACCAAAGAGTGGCCTCAGCAACAGTTAATAAGAGAGGTCAGCAACCTATAGTGGCGAGCAGAACAACAAAATGAAGGTGGAACGTACAATAAACTTGTTGCCTTTCATACAACAGAAACATTTAACATTAATATATATATATAACCGAATAATAGCTTTTTGCGGGCCATTTCGGACATGGCTGCGGCGAGGCGCACAGATGAAAGAATTTAAAAAAAAAAAAAAAAAATGTATTTCTGGTTTAATAATTACCAAAAAGATCCTAACAGGTCCTAAAAGGAGATGCTTTTGGTAGGGGACGCGGTGAGGTTGCTCGTGGTAGTTTGTCGAAGTTGGTAACTTTAAAAAATAGTTTGACTCAGCATAGTCGGAAGCCCTTTTTTTCCCCGTCTTCGTAATCGTCTATTTCGCAACCCCATCGCTGGGCGATATTTGAAACGAAAGACTCACCACGGCATGGAAGCATTACCGCGGCCGCACTAAATGCATCACATTTAAATGGCGCGAGGATTCCGAGGTCCTTAAAGGAACATAAAGCTCCAAAAAGGTCCTGGATGGTGCTAGAAGGAGACGCATTTAGCAAGGCCGCCGTGAGTCTTTCATTTCAAAAGACCCCCATTGGAGGGGGGCGGGGCGTGCTCGTGGTAATTTGTCAAAGTTGGTAGTCGGAAACGCTAACGGAAGCCTGTTTAAAATGATAGTCAGACCAGCCTATAGGCAATTACTAGTTTGACCGGTTAGGCAAAATGACAGATAAACAGATGGCGGAAAGGTACCACAGCTGCAGGCGTTAAACAGCAAATTAGTAGTAAAATACTCAACTCTGCTATTTTCTCACGACATACTGCACCTACACATTCCTGTTGTATGTTACCTACATACTTAGAGTACATGTACCACTTAAACCACAATTGTTACGTACATACTTACAGTCCTTACCAACCAACTGCTCTACCCAACGTCATACCTGATCGTGTACAGTATATGATTAATTTTGATCTCATATTTATATTAAATTCACCATACAGCTTGGACAAACACAACATAAAAACATCTACGCTACTCATAAAGTGTGTCCTCAAAGTTTTTTAAATGCGCTAATATCTGGTTATCATTCTATCCCTCCATTTATCCCTCTTAAGGATTTATACCATTCGGTCCATGTTTTGACATTTCTCTACCCCCCCCCCCCCCCCCCCGCCCCCCAGGAAGTGCTCAAAGCAGAACCCCCTGCCTGACTGCGGTGGTCCCGCCAGCCTATGACAGTTAATGCGAACATTGGGACGTGTCTCCTCTCGGGTTAGAGGTGACGATCAACCCCGGGGGTGTTGCGTGTCTGCGGCGAAACCGTGGACCCGTGCCAAGTCCCCCATTAAGGATCCACCCCTCCTACCGCGCCACCCTCCAAGGTCCTTCTGGCCCGTTCCCGAACGTCCAGTGACGAGACCAAAAAAAAAAAAAAACGGTGCCTACGTCCAGCTCATCTGCAGACAGTCGGTGGCAGAGGTCTCAGACAAAGGCGACCTCATCTTTGTCCCGTGTCGGGAAATTCCCGACCAGAAAATGAGTTTTAGGGAGGGGATGTATAAAATAAATAAAGAAAGAAAGAAAATGCCAGCAGGCTGTTGGAGGAGCAGAGCAAAAGGTCCGCGTGAAACAAGGGTGTCGGAGTGGGGAAAGGGTGCTTTTATTCCTTTTTACAAGAGTAAATGTGACACCTTTGCCAGCGGGGGGCTGCGTCGCAGTCGAGAGTAACTCCTTTGCCCTTGAGGCCCCAAACAAGCTTCTACTGCTGTCTCTGGCTGAGAAGCGCGAATAAAACGAATATGCTGCTGCAGGTGGAGCCATTTAAAACAAAGACAGAGCTGCAACTGAGCCCAAACGCACCAAAACCAATGTGCCCTTTGAAGCAAATGGTTATATATAAAAAAATAGCTCTCTGTTCCTGGGGTGCAACGTTATGTGTATTCAGAGTCCGATTTGGTAGAATATGCGAGGTGGTTCGGGCAACACGGTGGAGGAGTGGCTGTCATCTTTGAGGTTACAGGTTGGAATCTTGGCTCGGTGTAATCATAAATTCGGTGTCATTTATGTCTTTTTTGGTGAGTTTTCCTTCCCCCTCATTCCGTAAACATACGTTAGATTAACTGAAGTCCGGGCGTGTCCAGATAGTCCAGATAGACTTTCAGAAAGTCTAGACCACCGCTGAGCAACATTATACCACACTCACGGTTTCATGTTAACATTGCCATTTAAATTTAACACAACGGTTGATTAAGGCACACATTGGACAAACTATCAGTAAGTTACAATAAAACGGCAACAATTAATGACCTTATGACAGAAAAAGTATCGAATGGCATGCCACAATGCATCCTGGGAACCAAAGAGTTTCCGGAAAGTACAAAAGTACACAAATAACAAAGCGCACAAAAGGCAATACATTTCGCGTCCTTGGTCTAGATTACTACTAGTGTTTCATTAAACTGCATACCATACAACAGTGGGCTCTTTTGAAAAGCATTCACAAAGGCCTACAACTTTTTTTTTTTTTATCCTTACATTAAATAAAAAGGTATAGAAATGATCCTTTTGGCCGTTTTCTAGCCATAAACAGTCATTTCTGTTTATTTGGGAAAATATAGATAACAAGGAAGACAAAATGAATTTAATACAACTAGTACTTTCTGTATGTGTATCTAAGGTTTCAATTGTGAACCCCACAGGGTACATCACAAAAACGTGTACCATTTTTTTCCCTGAGAGTGTAGGTTGGTAGATAAAGGTACAGTAGGTATAAGGTAGGCAGGTAAAATGTAGCTAGGTAAAAGGTGTGGGAGGGAAAAAAAAACATCACTTGGTAGCTATGCTATGTAGTTAAGAAAATAGGTTAGGAGGTATGTAACTAAGTAAATCATTTTGTAACAGGCATCCAACAATGAAATAAAGTCTTCTGCTGTACTTCTGACCACTCATTTCTCAACACCTCGCCCCCATTCAACTTGATTTGCTTGTGTACATTAACACGTCGACAATTGGAAGGTTTTGAGGGGTGTGACTGTCGGGTGTCTGGTCTACAACAGCGTTTATTGCTCCTCTCGTTTCTGTCCCGGCAAGGATAAAGTGGCTACAGGCTGCGCTTCCTTCGCGTAACACGCTGTAATACTTTTTCACCAAACGTACCCCGTCTTCCTTTCCTTAATTCTTTCTTTCTCAGACACACACACACACACTCACAAACACGCACGCACACCCGCACGATAGAGGAAAGTGGAGCAGGTTTTGTTGATGACTTAAGGGATGGAAGGCACACCGGGGCTCCTAATGCACCTCGTATTTAAATAATCCCCGGGTCTCCTCTATCCTTCTCGTGCCTTTGTTCACTTTGAAAACTTAGCAGCCGTACAGCCTGTAACTACTGGTTTCCGTGTGTGTGAGTGTGTGTGTGAGTGTGTAGGAGGATGGGGGAGCCAGGAAGAATGCGAGGAAAGGCGAAAAGCGTTAATGTTTATTTCCTCACGTGGTAAAAAAATATATATAATAAAAATAGAAGTCTTATCAAGTCCAGTCCAGTTCTAGAAACTAATGTGAGAAGACACCCAGAAATAATAAGCCATTCTTATCTCTCCGCAGTACTGAGTGTATATAAAGGTGGATTCTATAGGGATGGATGCAGGTTTGTATGCAGGAAGTTAGGTAGGTAGGTAGCTATCTAGCTAGGTCAGAAAGTAGGTGGGAAGGTTTGGTAGGCGGGTATAGGTGTATGAGAAAGTAGGTAGGTCGGCGGTTAGGCAGCTGGGTACATCGGCAAGTTGGTATTTATGACGGTACTGTAAGGTTGTTGGTACCATCTAGGTCAATAGGCTGGTGGATAGGTCAGAAAATAGGAAGGTAGGTGTTACTGTTAGTATGCTAACACTGGCTGTTCGGACGCTAGGTAGGAAGGTTGGCAGGCCGGTGGGTAAATGAGAACGTCCGTACATTAAGTGGCCAGTTGGGAAGGAGGATACATCAGAACGTGGGTAGGTAGTTATGTAGTGCAATTGCGTTGGAACTATAGCTAGGTTTTTAGAACAGTGATCCAGGCACCGGTAAGTCAAATTGGTGTAAAATTGTGATAAAGTGTATTTCCCAAAGACGTCTTGTGCCAACTTGTGGCGAGATCACTCCAAATCAGGAGAGTTCAAGCTTTGACTGTAAAATTGGTGTTTTTTCATCAAAAATTGAATCTTTTCGCCAGGGAAACTGCAGATTTGTCACAGCCGCTCGCTCCTTTCCTCGCCTGGGTGACCAATTTTTGCGCGGTTATGCGTAACGGCCCAAACTGGCTATCGCAGAATTGGCAGAAAGGTATGTGTGTGTGTGTTTCGAGAGCGAATGAGTGTAAAAGAGCGAAAGCGAGAGTGTGTCTGTCCTGTCTTTAGCACTACTAGCTTTGGAGACTTTTTTTTGCCATTGTAATGTGATAGGATTCCCCTGCATTGAATTATTAAGCTCTCCACTATGGGTGAGTGCGCCTCATTATAGCCCACTCCCCTCTTCCTCTCTTCCTCCCTCCTCACTACTGCAGACAGACAAGCATGACTGATCATTCCCGGGGTTCTTTTGTAGTTGCTTTTCAGCACCTCGATCAGACTGGATAAGATATCCAGGTTTACGTTGTAATTACTTAACCGACTGTCAAGGCTGGAAATATTTATTTTTCATTTGCGGAGCAGTTTTGTGAATCAATTACTTCATTTCATTAGCTACTTTATAATTTTGTGGCTCATTTTTTGGGGGCAAAGTTAACCACAGGGACCTGAAGCAAGGGAGTCAAGCAACAAAGTAAAGCTAATTGATTAGAAAAAAAAAAAGTTAAGGAAGGCACTTTACCCTATTTTGCTGGTCCGTCCTCCGAGCTCTGTCCGCGACCTGGGCATCCTTCCGGCATCGTCCCTCTGTCCTTATTCATAAAAAATAATTGTCCTCTGAGCCCATCCATCCTCATCCTTTTATAGCGCTTCCGTACCTGGGACAGAGAAGCCCATCTCTGGTAATGTCATTTGAGAACATATAATGTGCAGACCTCAAAAATCAAAACCAACGTCAGGGCTGTATTGGGATAAACAAATAACATTACTGATAATATAAATATTTTATACTGCTGGTATATTAATATATTTCTTACCTTGGGTACACCTGGCTGACGTATGGAGTAGTGTACCGTAATTCAATTCCGGTTCTGTTATTAAGTAGGATTGCTCTACAAACTCTTTTTTTATTTGCCTGCTGTTTTGCTGTTCAAAGTTGATAGTTCTCCGCTTTAAATCCGTTCCAGCGAGACGTCTGCGAGATGTGTACTCCATCACCCAAGCACTTAATTTCGGTTAAAAGCGCAAGCCGTGTCAATCTTAGGTTAGTTCAGGAATTACCATGGCTTCGCCCTCTTTCCTTGTCATCCCTTCGTGAGAACAATACTTGTCAGAAGAGAAGTGTGGCTTATTCGCCGCCACGGATGTGATAACTACTGACTTAGGAGCAACGTGTTTAGCCGAGCAGTAGCGAGCTGAAGCTCGCTGCAAGCTAGCTGGTGCAGCATAAGTAGCATAATGCTACTACGAGCCTCGAGCCCTCGACCTCCGACTGGCGCGTTGCTCCACGTTAAACACGTGTGCGCCGTGCCCGGCGAAGCTTTTTGACACCATCTAGTCCAGGGATGTCAAACTCATTTTTGTCACGGGCCACATTGTAGTTCCAGTTTCCCTCGGAGGGCCGTTATGACTGTAAAACCATACATCTTTAATCACATCCTCATAATATTACATATAGCCTACAGTACACAACAAATTTATTGGATGATTATATTTTGAAAACAGAAGTCAAGAATAATAGTTTGTAAACTATTGTTCAAGTTACTCTAATAATGTAAGATGAACTTGCGATATCTCCACATTAATATTTATTACATATGACAATTTCAACTTTTGGTACGGATTTTAAGCCTCATGGAAGTTTACATGCTTGATTTGCTTTTGTGGGCCACATAAAATGGCCTTGAGTATGACACCTGTGGTCTAGGCAGGTGATTCTCAGTTTTGCTGTCAAATATGTCTTGATGTGGTGCGAAATACAAATTTTGACTCGCAAATTGCGATGCGAGGCCATGATTTCTACCTTGCCTACAGTAATCACTTTAAGTACTTTCTGACACTCTTATCTACCTAACTACTTAGCGAACTTGGCCACTCTCCCTAATCAATTCTCCCACCTATACAGTCTAGTTATACCACATACCGGTAAATTGTAGCCACTGACTGTACCTTACCAACTCTTCCTTATCTACATAACTACCTACCTCGAGTCCTTCCACCATTGTCGCATCTGCTGCTATTTTAGCAGCAGACATTAAAGGCAGCACTTGTGGTTTTTGTCCTCATCCGAATACAACAAAGACAACGTGAGAACATGACAGGCACTGTCACACCATGGTGTCATTGGCAGCCAGGTGTGGAGACGCCACCCTGAGTTAGAAATCCTCGTGCTGTAACCCGGCAGCCAGTTATCAAGGGTGGCGGCTGGTCATCACTGAGCGCTGTGATTAAATCACACACTTCAAGGCCGCGTTTCCGTGCTCGACTCATCCAAATGTTGGGGGGTTGAAATATGGTTTACTACTCAGGATTTGACTGATTCAAATGCAATTAAGAGTCACAAATAGCATTTTCATAGAGTTGACTAAACATCACCCGAGGTGATTGGTATCTGTTTCTAATTATCTTTAAAGCGGCAGTAAAAGTGTTGAAATGAGAAGATGAACGGCTTGTTTTTGAACAGACGAGCGACTCAATACGGCAGCTGGAGAGGCGTGAATGGCCGTAATACTCCACACGCCTCAATCGATGCCCGGCAAAATTAATATCGGGGAGTAAATCTTTCATTTTCTTGATTGATCGCCATCATTAGGAGCATTGATCAGCAGCCGGCGGGAAAATCCGTAAGAGGATCAGGCGGCTACTGCTATGCTTGCAGCAACAATAAGAGGCACAATGTATCTACCTAACTTCTTCACCGTACCTAACAAGACTGTTGTACCAACCAACCGGGTCACTAAGTTCCATACCTACTTCTTATTTCACCCTCCCTACCAAACAGACTTTTTGATTAATTCCAATCATGTTTACGATCACAGTGCAGAAACAGCTCTTATTAAATGACTAAATAATCTAAGATGGAACAGTGGCGCAGGGAAGGTGTCGAAGTCTTATTGGATCTCAATGCAGCATTTCAACGGCCAAAATGCAAATCCTCCTATCTAACAGGTGTCAAATGCAGGTCCAGAAAGGAAATCCTGCCACAGTTTGTCTTTAGCCACAGGTGCTTCTACTCAACCGGCAGGTAAACGCGCTCTTGAGTACCTCCCCTGTCTCCCGACCAACCTTGTTTTTCACTCCCTACCAGAGGTAGTATCCGTCACTAAGTTCCCGTCTGTATTTCTGGTCGACACCTGATTGAGTGAGACGTGGTAAGTTTGTTCTCCACGCGGTTTGGCTGACTTGGACCGGCCGGCCTGAAATACAGACGAGAACTCACAGACAGACTAAAACACTGACAGATGCCCACCTCTGTTCCCTGCGATACTTTACAATACCCACAGTTTCTAACAACCTACATTTCCTTGTTTATTCCTACCCACCCAGCCCGCCTACCACCTTTCAACCATAACCTTAACCATACAATACTCTACCGACAGACCGACCAACCTACCTATCTAAAACTAACTTAGCTTCTAACCAAACTCTGGCCTATGTCTACTGACCTACCGCATTTTCTTACCTACCTAGCTAATTTTCATTATTTTTTTAAACCGTGGTAGATCCCTAGGTAGTTAGCTAGTTAGGCAGCGAAATTAAAATTACTATACCTACTGTACCAACGTTTGACCCACCTTCTGTGCCTACCTACCAAAATTTTACCTACCTAACTACCAAGCCAGCTAGCTACCTACCTAAAATACCTTATACCTACATTCCAACCTATTCTCTGGCCTTTGTTTACTGATATACCTCTAGATCTATTTTATTTAAAAAATACAAGGATGGTAGGTCCCTAGGTAGATAGCTACTTAGGTAGGGAAACTACCCTACCTAACCACCAACTATTTCACCTACCTACCGTGCCTACCTTTGCCTACCAAACTTTTACCTAGCTAGCTAGCTATCCTAACCTTACCATCTTTACCTCGGCTGGGGCTTCTGTTGCTTCTGCATTTAATAGCAATAATAAGAGGTGCAGCATACATACAGTAGATGTCGGGGAGAAATTTGCAGGCGTCAAGGGAATATTTCCTACCGCTGACTAAACAAGCACTCGTCCTTGGATGTGAGACATGGGTATAAAAATGTAGGGAAAAAGCTCAGAGATTCTAACAAAGTCTTCAAGGTTAATTTACTCTTAACTCTTATTAAGTGTTGGTCTGCGGGGGCTTCATTAGGGTGACATGCAAGGTGCGGCTGTGGACCAGATTAACCTTGCACAGGAGGGATGGTTGGTAGAAGTGGTGGTGGGGGGGCGGGTGCAAGATTGCCTTCCATCTCTCCTCATTGAGGGTGAGTCACCGTAGGAAGGCTGCTGCTTTGGTAAACATATGTGCCTGGCGAGGCGGTAAAAAGGACAAGGAGGCTGCTCGAGGAGTTGAGGGGCGACAGCTCTCGCGGCACAGACCTCCGCCAAGGCTTAGACATTTGACACATGGGCCCAAAAGATGAGCTCACGCGCTTGTACAGAAGGGCAATTCTTTATTTTTTGAATTCTTGCGCTACCATGGGTTCCGTGAATGGTCTAGGGAGGCGCAATATGGTTCGGCTCGCGGTTTACCACGGCTCACTGATGACAGTATGGACCCTTCCGACTGGTCCAATTGTGATGAGCTTCTTCACATTTCTCATATTCTGTCAAATAAAAGACAGAATTGAACGGAAGGTAAGAAAAAGAAATAAATGCGGGTGGGAACTTTAGGTTTTTGTGCTACTTTTGTGGCATATTTCACCATGTGTCGGGGGAATTATGGAACCACTTCAGTTTATACGTGTTCAACGTATTAAAATATGTGTCATTTGAAATGTACGTGGAAATAGATAAATAAATAAAGCCAAAAATTGGGTATTTGGACCTGCAGTGTAAATCCAGCCTTGCTCGGAACAGAACGCACAAAAATAACCTTGGCCAATGAGCCACATGCTACTTCACCAAGTCTAAAAGCTTGAGAGATTTTGGTATTGATGAATGCTAAGCGATTAGCGGACTAATTGACTTTTTAATTTTCATCATAGGTATTTATCTTCATGTAAACAGAAGTGTTTTTATGGGCTTCCATTATTTCTTCAAGACTAATTAAAACCCGCCTGCGACAGACAAGCTTGACATTAAAAAAAAATTCCATGGGCCGTAAAAGCGATATATTAACAACTAATGGCCTTGACCTTTTACCATTATCTCTTTTCCTAGCTGAGCTGAGTTAAATCCTGAAACTTTTCCAAGGATTTTTCCAAACTGTAGAAATGCTGCAAACCTTGATGATGAAATATTACTTGGGGGAGGGGAAAAAAAATATATGAAACAGTGCATAAGAACCTTTAGCTTTGGCACTCTGGCATCAATCCTGCGGTGACGGCTGCCAAAAACAACACCTTCACCCTCCTCAAAAAAAAAGGTGCTGATGCTTGAAAATGTCAGCTTGAATCCACATTAATGCCTTTCGGGAATATCGGCGGATTTGGGAGCAGCTCACGATCAGATTAGTGACCCCGCCTTGATTTATGACCCGCTGTATAAGCAGCACTGAAAAGAAAGGATTTTTGCATCATTCGTCTTAGTGCATGTACATTCAAGATGCGCATTTGCCTGTAATAAAGGTCTAATTGACCCTTACGCTGCGGGAGGTACAGGATTGATGTCCTGGAGGGAGCTGCCGCTTCCGACTCGGAGGATAAATGCTTCAAGGTATTCATCCCCTCGATTCTTTCACTCACTATTGCCACTTCCTGTTTTCTTCTTTTCCCAAAGCGACCGCCACTTCCTTTTGTCTCCCGCTATAGCACAGGAGTTAAACTCAAGGCCTGGGTGCCAGATCTGGCCCGCCACCTCATTTTCATTTATCTAACCGGAGCGTCAGATGGGATCAAGAGTCTTCTGTTGCCGGACCTTCCCTCTGGAATGGCCTTCCGTTAAATGTTAAGTAAGCCCCCACTCTGTCCATTTTTAAAGCTCGTTTTATGTGATTTTTATTCTGTGGCTTTCGACCCAACATGACACTGTGCTGTATATGTGTTAGTATCATTCACTGTCTTTAGTGTTGTATTATTGCTATTTTATGGTATGTATAAAGTGCTGTGTTACAGCTGCAGCTGTTGTGAAAAGTGCTATATAAATAAAGTTGTATTGTATTGTGTTGTATTGTACTGTATGTAGCTCGCGAAAGCAAATTATCTGCATTGATTTTCTTTTCTTTACTTGTTTTTCTTCACTTTACTTTTCTTGCTAAATAAATAGCAAAATTACAAATGATCTTTACCTTTAAATGTTCCAATATCGCAAGCCTTTTTTGTTGCTAATCCCCTTTTAAAATAAATGTAACAATATCTGAACAAACAGTTTTTACTGGCCTTTAATTTCAAAAGTAGTTATTCATCAATGTGGTCCGGGACAAAAATGAGTTTGACACCCCTGCCTATAGCATGGCCATCCAAGTATTTTTCGAGGGGAGGCTATTATATATTTTTTTTCTTTAAAAAAAATAAAATATTTTTGTTGTTAGATTCACAAAAAAACATGACTATTTGTTTATGAAAAAGACTTCTCAATAAATAAATAAATAAGAGATCTAAAAACTATCTCGCTTTTTCATTTAAAATGTGGCAATTTTTCCAATATTCTTTTTCTATTGAAATTCTACATTCTTGAAAATATGTACCCTTTTCCTGAATTTTTTTTGTTTTTTTTTCTATATATTTTTTTTCTCTCCATTTTTTTGTCATGAATAAAAATGGTCTCAATATTGCAGATTTTTTAATTTGAAAATCACAACTTTATTTTCATAAATGTCTAAAACCTACTGAGGCCTTTCTACTCGAGAAAATGTGGAGCCTGGTCACTGGAGACAAGAAAAGGTGGACTTAATTGGATTTGGATTTAATGAATCAGGTTGATTTTACTGAAGCAATATGTCACTCACATAACACATCAGACGCATTATGTCATGAATATGCACATGAAAATAAAGGATTACATCTCCCTGGAGATGGAATGTGACACAGAGTTGTAATAAATTTTAAAGTACATGCTCTGCTCTCCATGAATCATTTAAGACGAATGCAGCATAACATTGATCAGCTAAAGTATGAACACGACACAAGCACCTGCTGCTGTGCATCCACATATGGAAAGTCAGTGCTGGGACACAAAGAGAGAAAAGTCCACTGTCGACTCAAAAATAATAGCAAAGTACTGCATAAAACAAAGGGATGGATTTGCAATGAAAGCAATGCGCAGACATGATCAGTGTTTGGCACAACTTCATTTTTTCCATGTTAGACTTTATTCTTGTAATATTACCCTTTGAAAAAAACAAACAACTCTCCATTAAAAATAAAAAACAGTCTAGTAAAAAAAAAAATTCAATTTCATTGTCGGGACTTTTCCTCAAAAATGTACAACTTAATATGACTAATTGTTGTTGTATACGGTAATTTTATTCCTGAATACAACTACAAGTTACTGATACGTTTTTATTTTTTTTTCCCTTTAACTTTCTTTCCCCAAAAAATTGACTTAAAAAAATAAAATACTGACATAAAACTACGTTTTCCTCAAAATAAACCACTTTTTTAGTTTTCTGTTAAGATTGAGACTTTTTGTAAAAATGCTAAACTTTTTAGAAAATGTGTGCCTTTGTAATTTTTCCCCCTTGTTTATAAAATCTCTCTAATCTAAAAACTCTTTCCTGTTCTTGCAAGATTTGCAAAATGCACATAACATTGTACAGAATATGTAACCTCTTTCTGTCCAAAATAAATGACTTTTTCTTGAAAATACAACTTGATTCTTATAAGATTTGGTTGTCCCGTCGACGTAAAATTTCAACCTGTGACGACAAAGAGTGTGAGAGCCAAGCGGGCCTGTTCCATTTCTCAGATGGCTTTTATTGGATGTGTTGCGAGGCGCCGCCTCTGCTTTGAATGTCACTTTTGTTTATTGATTCTCAAGTCTACAGGGAGAAATATTCCGCCGGGCCAAGCCGATCCGTGACATTCCGCCACCTTCTAGTGAGGGCTGGGCGGGAATAAAAAGCAAGTTTGTTATTCTGGGAAGAAAGGTCAGCGTCAAAGTGCTGTTTAAGATGGAGCGCGGGCACACGGGGAGAGCAAAGAAAGCCCAAAACAAAGTGCGTTGTCACTCAGTGTGTACATTTTTGGATCAATCGATGACGAAACATCGATGTGTGTTTTGCATGCTGCTGGCACGCTAATCAAATCTGTGCATGCTCCTCTCTTATCGATTTTTACCCGGGCCCTAATTTGCCGCTTGAGATCAGGCCGGCAGGCTCCCGTCCTCCTCATTTTCCCGCTCGTCTTGTCGCGGCGAACGTCTTCATGCCTCCGGGCGGCGTATCGAGCGAGAGCAAGCCTGCTCGGGCAAAGTGCTTAGCAGGGTATTGGCGGTGGTTAGATATGATAAAAAATGTGCCGCGAGAGGAGCCATCAGGCGGCTCATCTCGACCGTGTAACGGCCACTAAAGACACGCTGCCATTTTGACTGGTGCGTATGGCGGCCATTTTGGGTCATGGCTGCACATGGGATACGTTTTGAAAAGCGTTGGTTGCTATATTGCATTTTATTTAAGCAGCACACAGTGAATCCGCCACTAAATATATATATATATATATATATATATATATATATGTATATGTATATAATGTATATATATATATATGTATATATATATATATATATATATATATATGTATATACATTATATATATATATATGTATATATATATATATATATATATATGTATATACATTATATATATATACATATATATATATATATATATATATACATTATATACATATACACACATATATATATATATATATATATATATATATATATATATATACATTATATACATATACATTATATATATATATACACACACTTTATACATATATATATATATATATGTACATTATATATATATATATACATTATATATACATATATACATATATACAGAAAAAAACAAACTTTTTTGTTGACATTTTTACATTCATTCGGAAAAATGATTTGAATTCAATTTGCAATGCTATGATTTTTCTATACGTATATACAGTACGGTATATAATAAAACATCCCGTTACTCTACTCATGAAAAGATCAGAAGCGTGTGAATCATTTGCATGTAAAAGGCAGCAATCAATCCATTAAGGCAATGACATGTTTTTAATGGTTTTACATGCTTAATTACAAGCAAAGGCTCAGTGCAGAGCGTGACTCAATGACAAGCACATCATCAGGAAGGAAAAATACAGTTATTAGTCGAGTCTGTGTCTGTGGCAGAACCTAATGATGTCATCAGACATTGGCCGACAAATCAGTAACATGGTGAGCGGGTGCGAGCTGATGTTTGAAGACTGAAAAGTGTCGTGGTAGAACCCCTAGTCGCGACGTTGCGGGGAGCTGACACAGCATGAGACGAAAGACTCGCCAACCTTAAAAGTGAGGTCACATCAGGCCTGAGAGCTGCAGCCTTGTACCAGAACATCAATATCCCTCTTTTGACTTGTGGTGAATCATGGCATATTTGCATTCACAGATTCACATTTGCGCTGATTGCTTTTTTGTAACCTACAGTACGATACGTAGTAATATCAATCTTGTGTTTACTGTATATACTTTACCACACCAAATGATACGTCGTCTAAATGCTAGTGAACAGATACAGTATTGTAGCAAAAGATCCATAACAATATTGATACACAGTCGTACGATGCATAGTGATCTCTGATTATGTATTTGCTGATATACTGATACAGTATCATACCAAACCGTTTTAAATGTATTTCAATACAAAACCTTTATCCTTATAGCTGGTTTATCGATACAGCATTGTACCAAACGACCGAGGTGGGCATTTTACTAAATTTTGCTGGTCCGTCATTCGTCATCCATCAGCGGCCAGGATAACCGGCCGTCATTCCTCAGTCCGTCATTTTTCATGACAAACTGAATTGTAATCATCAGTACGTCAGTCCGTCTGTTAAGTGTGTTGGTCCCCCCCCCCAAAAAAATCGTCAGAAAAATGGGCGCCCGCCAGTGACGGACTGACGGATGCTGTTGGTGACGATTGGATTGACGGATGAAAACCCACTCCTGCCGTTCATCAGTCTATCGTTTTTGAAAGGTGTCCCGCCATCCGTCAATCGTCAGCAAAACGGGCGTCCGTCAGCCTGACGAAACGCCCACCTCTGCCAAACGACAATACCAAATGATATACATGTGTCCTGGTACACTTTTGCACCATACCATAGGCCTACATCATGTTAATGCTTGTCTACATCAGGCAAATTGATATTATGATGAGCGTCATACAGAACAACAATCCAAATCATGGTGATATTGAGCTATTCATGTAAATACTGGCGTATTGCAACAGTATGACACCAAACAACAAGGGGGTACTTTGTGATACCAATCTGTGATCCATTTTTGTGTGTATGGACGTAGTATTGTGCCAACTAGTATGAGTCATGGCCACAGTAAATCTAAATACTGGTGAACTGATAGCTCATCGTACCAAACCAAACACTATAATACATAGCAGTATCGATCTATTGTCTAAATGTTAGTATATTGACTACAGTATCGTGCCAAACAATGCTGCGATATTGATCTTTTGTCTATGTGCTGGTGGAGCAATCCTACCAAAGAGTACATTGCGAAATCAATCTTTTGTCGTAATGCTAATTAATTGCAATCGTACCAAACATTGGCTGGTGTCGAAGAAAATGGCTTTATCCTCTCAAAAGACAGCTCCATCTTCAGGTTCCTCAGTCCACTTCTATTGTTCTTCCAATTCAACTTCTTGTCCAACCTCCATGCGTACTCTTCCCATTTTCACCTTTCCTCTCCGCCTCCTGTCTTTACTTGTCCGTGTCAGCACCTTGCACACCTCCGGAGCTTTGCTCTCATCTTGTCATACACCTCCCACTCATTCCATCTCCAACTCCTCTCCGCACTTGAACTCACTGTTTTCTCACATGTGTTCATTTTCAGTGAGCGACACTTGCCCATCTCTCCTCAGCGTCGATCACAATGTCATTTGAGTGCATCACAGTATACGGGGATGTCATCGTCAACCTGGACCTCACCTCTGCAAACAAACACACGTACATAGCGAAACGGGTCTTGTGTACTTTTGCTGGTGTTGTGATATCAAATTATACAAAGCGATGATATAACACATTCTAGTTGTACGACACTGTATGCTGGTGTATCAGTTATCACTCTTATGTCTATGTGCCAGGGCTGTAGTCAAGTCCACCTTTATCGAGTCCAAGTCAAGTTTGAGTCCGAAAAGGTCCGATTCCAAATCAAGTCTGAATCCAAAAGGTCAGAGTCCAAGGTCACGTCCAGATGATCGCAACAGATAAAAAAACTATCTTCACGACCACAAAATTAGAGAAATGTCATTATGCTCAATACTCTTCTTAGATGCCACGGAACCCTTTGATTTATTAACCCCGTGTGCAGATAAACAGCTGGTGTATCCGTACACCAATAGCTTCATCACTTACTTATATAGACACAGTGGAAGCCGTCAATCAGTTAAGCAAAGAAGAGGAAAGAAAGACCAGAGCTGGGCATTTTACAAAAAATTTACAGTCTATTTATCGCCTTCCGCCTACAACCGGGGTACCTTTCCGTCATCCGTTTATCCAAATTGTAATCACCTTAGACATTTTAAACGGGCTTCCGTTAGCGTTTCCAACTACCAGCTTCGACAAACTACTACTAGCAAAACTCCCAACCCCCTCACCGTGGCCAGACTAAATGCGTCTCCTTTTAGCACCTTCCAGGACATTTTTGAAGCTTTATGTACCTTTAAGAACCACGGAAGCCTCGCCGCATTTAAAAGAGACTCATTTAGTCCGGCCGCGGTGAGGCTTCCATGCCATGGTGAGTCTTTCCGTTCATCGTTTCAAATATCGGCCAGCGAGGGGGTTGCGAAAATAGACAGAAAAAAAAGAGCTTTCGACTATATTTATCCTGACTGTTTCTTTAAACTTTCCCGTCTATCGTTTATCGCTTTATTCGTCATAGGTGGATAGGCGGACCGGCTCTGGAAAAGACCACTTTAATGTCACTCAGACTTGCGCCAAGGGCCAAACATCCTTTCAGTAAAATGTCCAAAAAGCAGAAGAGGTGATTTGGTGCATGTGTGATGAGTGAATCTCTCTCTCTCTCTCTCTCTCTCTCTTTCCTTCTCTCTCTGTGACCAAACTAGTTAAGTTGCTGTCACTCAGAGTGCCAAGGTCTACGGGGCACCAGAGCGAGGCGCCCCGTAATATGAGAGACGACGGAGACAGAGAGGTGGTCGGGTGGTGGTGGTGGAGTGAGGGGGTAGAAATTGGGCCAGGGATGATTGCAAATTGTCTGTCTAATGGCTGCCACCCAGGAAGCCATTTCAGGTGACTTGTTATCCGTCATGAGAGCTGCCAGGATCTCTTTGCTTCTCGCTGGGCTAAGAGCTCCAGGCTATCACCGCTGACCTCGCCTCTTTAAAAACGCCACCAATTTTGGATGTCTCCCCTCTAGTCGCCACCTGCTTTTTACGTGCCATCTTTCCTGCTCAGCAGCTGTTTTTTTTTTTAACAAAATCCTAGTGTACCCATACAGTGTCACACCAAACAACAATATCAATCATTTGTCTATATGTTGCCGTATCCTGGCAGTATCATACCAAACGATGATATAATACTCTTGATGTGTCTTCAGTTGTTGTTTTTTTAATAAATCATTTTGTCTTTTTAAGAAAATGTAATTTTTAAATTCATGAACTAATTTTCTCTTGTATATACATTTAGGACATAAACACATCAGTATACAGTGAGTCAAATTGAGCAGTGTGGGGGTGCGAATAGTGCTGATTGTAAATGAAGAAGAAAAAGAAGCGCTTAAAAGTGTCCAATGTGATATACTGATCAACAACAGTTACAGTGGTCCACTCAAAGTCAAACCAAAAATTGCTGTCAGCTGAAAATGACACCACAGTTGCTCAGGGCCCAGATAACGACCAATCATGGCTCAGCTTCAGAAAACAGGCGAGCCTTGATTGGTCGCTATTTGGTCGTCATTTTCAGTCGAAAGAAGTGACAAAATGGCCGCCCCGTGGATTTTGCTGCCTCACTCATATTCCACAAACGCAATATTAATCAGAATGCCGTGTTGTGGCTAGTGAAGGCGCATAGAATATATTATGGCAAATCATTTTGGCGGGTTGACTTCCGCGTTGAGCAAATAATGCAGAGTGATGAAGCTAGAATACTGTCACAACAGAGATGTGAAAAATTGGCGATGGAATTTTTAGTCATCTGTTTCAGAAGTTAATGGCAAGAACGAAGAAACGAAGACATTTGCATAGTTCAATAGTGCCTGGATGAGTAAAGGAGGTGAAAGAGGTGGTAGCCAGGATGTGGAGGATCCAAGAGATTTTTGCCAGCCCACGGCTCAGCATTTTGCCGACATCAATCCACGCTATCCCTGTTGACCTCTTTAAAAAGGCCTTCAATCTCAGCTGCATCCCCTCTAGTCGGCACCCCAACAACACCCATGAGTCGTTACGGTCCACCCTGTTTTGCATCTCTGCTGCTCAGCATCAGATTTTTGGGCGATAGATCAGCAAAGCAATGAATGACGATGACTCGGACATGACGGATTTGCGAATGAAAGCCTCGCCTCCTGCCAACCTTCGTCGAGCATTAACGGCGGGACTTTGGGGGATTCATCGAGAGCTCATCATTTGTCGTTCTTTCGGAGTGTCTTTCAGACTCCTGTGATGGAGTCACCTTTGAATGCTGCCCCAACGACTGTGGAATCTTTTGCAGGTTAAGTACCGATTAATAATAGCACACACTGCAATATCTTAATGCCATTTTTCACCTGCTAATCGCCTTCTTTATGTTGATGAGTTCTTAATTTCTTTCAGGTTTTCCTCAAGTCAACACACTTTCTGATGTTATGTCAGGCAAGCCCACTTTTTCAGTTGTGTACCAACACAGGATCTATACCTAGATACTAAATGTATATCATAACAAACAACAATGTGATAGCTAGCTATAGCAATATTAGCAATATTAGCAATAGCAATATTCTGTCCATATACTGGTATATAAATACATTATTATGACTATCCATATCAATATTGACCTTTTGGTTTTCCGATACAGTATTGGTGTATTTGAATAGAATCATACCAAGCAATTCAGAGATATTGCTCTTTTGTGCCGTTGTACTGATACAGCATTGCAGTAATGGTGAGTAGTAAAGAGAGAAAAAGACACTGTGGCTTCGCTGAAGAAGAGTTTGACTTCAAAGAGCAATAGCAGACACTGGCCACTAATTTATCTAGTGAGCAACAAAACAAAGAAGGTCACAAACCACAACGTAACACAAACTTACGGTACATAAATAAAACTAACAGTTATGGCCTGATCAAATGAAGCTGCTCTCCCCCCTGCCACTTTAAAATACTTCGTTGGTCACAAGATGTTACCTAAGTAATATTTTTATCGTAGACATGGATTTGGCTTGAGCAAAACACAAAAGAGGTGAGTTTTCAGCGAATAATGGCGAATAGGTTATCCCCCAAATATTTTGCAAATCAATTCAGCAAATTGACGGCTTACAAACTGTGACTGTGCAGGTGTTGACTGCATACGAGAATATTGATGCAATATCAATTTTGTGATGAATCTTTTGGTATTGTGATATGGTTTTGTATCGAAACAGCATACAGATAAAAGCTTTCAGGGACTTAAAACATCTAGGGTTCATCCCCAGGTTAGCTAGCAGCTAACAAGAGCTCTCTTTGGGACAAGTAAAAGAGACACAGGACATAAAGCATTTTCAGGGGTCTGGTATTGCCGACCTGAGAGGCAAAACGCGAGCAGATCTTGACAAGACTTCAATTCACGGGTCAGGAAACACGTCAGAGTGGCGGCACGCGGGTTGAGGAGAGCACTTAGCTTGACAGCTTCCTTTTAATGCCGGCTGCCTGCGAGCCCTGAGCCACGTCATGTGCCGCACATACAGATCAACTGGTGGCGCGCACGCTTTGAATGGCAATTTCATGCCCAATGTCAATTGCATGCACAGTATAGACCTGTGAGAATTTCACCTTGAATCCGATGTAAGCAGATTGGTTTGAACAAATTATCTTTCGATGGTGATATTTTGTTTATTGTGAGGAAGACGCTTGCAGTGGTGAGATATGCTGATACACTGGTACAGATAAAAATAAAATTGGTTTTGTACCAAACAAAAGCAGTTTTTATCATTTGTCCATATACCCATACAAAATTGTATCAAACAACAGAGCTGCTGTGTCAACTCAGTAAAATATATATATAATCTAATAAAATATATCATATAATAAAATATATTGGGCACTATTTTAATGACTGGCGCAAGTGCAGTCATTGTCAAAATCCCAGAGCAGGGATGGTTCAGAATGGTTCAGTTCTATTGCAGGCAATTTCCAAGTTTCAATCCCGGGCTCCTAGCTCACCATCGACCTGGCCAATTCCGTCAGTTGAACATACGCTCCACTTCACTTCCTCACTCACTCGGCAGTCGGCTCGGATAGTCGGCTCCTGCCGCAAACAATCCCCCACATGTGTCACTTTCTCCTCTTCCAGCGGACAATCGCTTCCGCATTTCGGCAATTGGATCGAACGCGCTACTCGCGTGACCGCATGACAAACACGGAAGTAACCACCGGAAAACAGAGATCTTAATACGAAGAGAAGAGTAACAGAAAGTACAAATACGAAGAGAATGTGCAAACAGAACACAATACAGAAAGTACAACTGGGCTACACTTAGATACACCAAAAATAACAAAATTGAATGTGCCGATTTTATCCAGAAAATTCGGTAACGGTTCAAAATCGTTTAATCGAGCAGCCCTATATGCAAAAGTACTGATACCACAAAAGCAGTAATGATGTTTTTTGTTTTTTTTTAACTGATACATGTGGTTACCGAAAACCTTGCTGAACGTATCCCTGAGAAATACAATAGAACACAACGAGTAGACATCAAAGTTTGTCTTCGACACAGATCGTAATCACCTTCCCCCAAACGTCTTGTTTTCCCCACAGATGGCCTCGCTGTTGGACTCTCGGGGGACGTTTCTGATGGCCTGTGTTGATGCCTCGCGACTTTCCAGGCTTCTTGATTGCTTCGCGGGCTCCCCCCACACTTGAGATGGGCCGCCTGGACCGCAGTCAAAGTACAGCCGCGGCCTCTCCTCAAACACAAACACACGCGCACAGGATTTCTAATGGATTTCAGGCAACACGCAGCTGGGCTCCAAACAAACTCATCAGAGCACTCCCGGATTTGTGGCTCCCATCGACCCTGGGAGCCTCCCACGCAAACTGGCTCTCTCGCCCGCGCTGCTCCGTGACATCACACGCCGCCATTGTTTGTCATCCGCACAAACACGCAAACAGTCTATCGCCGCTGGTTTCTATGTATTTGGAGTTGTTTTCTCCAGGGATCCTGGGGAAGCTTATTTACGTGTTTTATCACAGCGTGTTTGTGTGCTGGCTTAGTTTGCATTAGAATGTGACTTCCCGTTGAGCTACAAAGCAGAAACAAATACCGTAGACGGTGATAAGAAATGTCGTTTGAACATTTGTTCACCATCTTTAATATCGAGGTCTATGAACCAGTGTGCTTTTTTTTTCTCACTAGTTAGACGATTCAGTGCAGGAGGAGGGTGCTCTAGTAAAACAACTGTGTCTTATTAACATTGGTGCCCAGCAAATATTAATAAGGGATGGATTTTGTGGCCCGAAACGTATTTTTGACGCTGATTTAAAAAAAGTAGTTTTTTTTTTTTTTTTTCTAGCACATCACGTTTTGAGAAATTGTCATTTTTCGGGTTTTTCAAGAGGGGAAATCAACCCAAACATATTTTTTTCAAGAATATGTTCTCTGGTGGCCCACTAGTTGAAACACAGCATTCTGATGAAAATTGTGTTTGTGCAATATGAGTTAAGCAGCAAAATCCACCCCTTATTAGCCATCTCAGGAGGCGGCCATTTTGTCACTTCTGTCGACTGAAAATGACATCACAGTTGCTCAGGGCTCAGCTTCAGAAAACAGGTCAGCCGTGATTTGTCGTTACCTGAGCCCTGAGTAGTTGTGATGTCATTTTCAGTCGACAGAAGTAACAAAATGGCCGCCCCCAGATATGGCTAAAAATGTCTGGATTAAATGTTATTCCAGCAAATGCAATATTTATCAGAATATCTTGTTTCAATTAGTGGGCCTGTATAGAACATATTCTTGAAAAAAAAGATGATTGGGTTGACTTCCCCTTTAAGTTTGACCTATAAAAGGTTGTGCAATGCAGATTTTACCATGCATGCTATTTATACAGAATTATTTCAGAAAAAAAATTCCACCTAACCCTTAATTCATGAATACTACTTAATGCATCACAATGTTCCATATATTCTTCTTCTTCTTATTATTATTATTATTATTATTATTATCATTATCATTATGAAAACCTGATGTGCTCGAGAAAAAATGAGGGCAGATTCAGACTCAGTACAAAAAAAAACATCTAGAAAAGTTCACTCCAAAAAATAGTGAAAACTTGTTTTATTTTTCATTTTTTCCATTACTGCCTTCCACTACAGTATGACATCTTAGACAAACAGTGGACCCCCGTATACTTACGCTTCGACAACTGCGGAGTTGCATATTTGTATATTTAATTATTTTTTATTTCATTTTTTCCATTGTGTTGAGGTTTTCGGATTCATGGCTGCATAATGCACACTGACTGAACATTGAATTCTGTCAGTTCCATAGACTATTGGCTCCCATGTCACTGGCCAGTCGCCAAACATAAAACCGTTTGCGAGTCCTCGACCCGGTGGGCCAACGTGTCCTCGCTTGGCAAGGTCTTTTGTCTTCCAGAAGTCATGGGCTATTGATTGGCGGAAGGTGTCTCTGCGGAGTCGGCGTGCTGCGCTGGCGTATTCACAGTGTACTCAACAATGGAGGCTAAATTGTTCCCAGTGACTTTCCTGAGCAGCGGGAGCCTCCCTGGCTTTTCAGGTGATAAGCTCGAAAGACTTGACAAGGGCACCTCGCTCTCTCTCTTGCTCGCTCAAAGCTCGTCCGAGTAGAAGTTTTATTGGCAGGACAGCGCGTCCCGTGAGTTCTCGGGATATCTTGTAATGCGCCACCCCACTGCGGTGAACCGGGAGGTCACCGCCGTAATGGGCGGCAAATGGACTGATGCGCGATAGTTCAGCCCGGGTGAAGGGAACACAGTGTTTTATTTGGAAAAATGGTAGCAGGATCTACTGTAGTCAGACTCTGCCAGCTTCGGGTAAAAAGTCAGATGATACCGGGATAGGCTGCAGATCGGCAGACTTATATTGTTGGTGAGCTTTTTCCATCACTCATTCTGTCCAGGGTCATTCGGTGAGCGGGAGCCCAGCTGATTTTGTGAAAATGACGGCATACACTCAAGATTGGTCAGCAAGTCGATTTCATGTCACGTCATTCGTTCTCCGAAGCGATCCGACCTCCCGACAAGCCCATCGCAACAGCCAGAAGATGACACCAAAGAGAGAAATCCTCACGGATGATTTTCCACTCATTTCTTTCCTCTCCTATTAAACGCGTCTTCATCTCGGAAACGTCGCTCGTGGGCTGCCCGAGGCGGGGAGAAAAAAAACTGAATAAGTAAAAAGTTTAAGTCTAAATTGCTCTTTTGGGAAAGATTATGCATCATCCCAACTCGTAAAAAAAATAAAAAATGTTTCCATTCGTCTAAAATACATTTTAGAACTCCCCACAAACTGAACTAGAAGGCTCCACAGCATAAGTTCTGTGTTGTTGTTTTTTTTTTCTGCCTGTCATACCGAACATTTGTGCCAGATTTCACGTCAGTCAACCGCACTGAAAGAGATGGTAAAACAGGGGTCGCCAACCTTTTAGAAACTGACAGCAACTTCTTGGCTAGTAATGATTCATGCGAAGAGCAACCGGCAGCGACGATTCTACGACCAGAGGCTTAGGGGAGCTGAACTCCTAACCGGGCAGGATGAGTTTCACTGTTTTGTACATTTTAGCACAATTTCATTCCAACATTCATAAACGAGAAGCATGGCACTTTTTGGCAAAGTCTGTGACTAAACCATCAAATCTGATAAAGGATATTTAAATATTGAGCCATAGCCAAAGAGGAACGGATTGAATTTTATCCATTCAAGATCATTTCCTTGTTAGAAATTCTCCACTCGCATATTTCCTGTTCTGGTACATGAGAGGGGAAGTGTGGCAGCAAGAAGCCGGCCTCACCCGAGCTTCTCACAAAAAGCCAAAAAAGCAGTAGCACCATAAAATAACTGTACTAAAACAGGAAGTCTTCATGTCTCCAATATAATATTTTCAAACACATGTAATAATGCATTCTGATTTTCCATAGTCAGGCTAATGTATTTAGTATTTGTGTTTTACATCTGTAGATTTGCTGATATACTTTCTGCTGATGACAAACAAACAAAAACAAACAAACAGACGCTGCAGCCTCTCGAATGGCTTTAGCAGTAGCATAGCTAGCTGGTTTACTCTGTAGTTTTTTTTTTAACTTTGTAAGGATGATCTCCTCTGACTTTATATCTTTTTTTCTTTTTTTTTCCCCCATCATTGTGCCATTAAAAAGGGAGAACATTGATTTGGAATAGTATGGAGCCACCCCTGGTGCTACCGTATGAGTAAAATAAAAAATTCCCTCAGATTACTAATCCATTCCCTGGGATTACTAATATATTTCCTCAGTTTTACTCCGGGGGTCCGTCGTATATACCTCCATATATCTGTCATTTAAATTCAGTTTGAATGTGATATTCTTACTAGTGTGTATGTGCAGTGTTTTGTGAATCACATTTAAAGTTGTCGTGGCATGATATACTGTATCTTGCATCCCTTTTTCTTTCAACTGAAAGGCAACCTTGCTCTAGTTCCACGCGGTTGATATGGAGCCCCCGCAGCTGAAAAACGGAGGGAACAGGAAACTGAGGGTAGCGATTACTAAAGTGAGGGAACAGATGACAAAATGAAGGGAACAGAATGGTAAATTGAGGGCACATATTAGTGAACTGAGGGAACAAATACACAAACTTAGGGAAGAGACCATCAAGCAATATTATTTTTCTCACACTGTACCTCGTCATACAGGCTAATCGTGTGGGAATCCTTCACTCATTCTGCTCTGATTTACTGTGATGATTTGAAAAGGAAAAGGCACTCTTAACTCCACCCGTCATAGCGTGCCAGCATCTGTCTCAAAGAGATAGAAAACTCGGAGGGAGAGAATATTAACTTGCATCTTGCGCACATTCAACTCTGATTTACTGCGGTCATTTCAGAAGAAAAAGTCACTCTCTTGACTTTACTCTCGCTCCGTGGCGACGTCGTGCACTGGCAGAGATCCTGCACTTCACATAAAATTTCGCCCGAAAGAGATAACGGGCTTCATGGTTCTTCTTGCCATGAGTGACCAGGGAGCCTAGAAACTCCTCTGGATGTTTGCAAGCTGCGGTGGGGTTAAGATAGGTCTTTTTTTTTTTTTTTTTAATGCCCGCAATATAGCAGCGGTGAATGAGTACGTGACGCGGTTAATTCTCTTTCATGTACGACGGTGTTTTTAAAAGAAAAAAAAAGTGCATCACTCCTTGTAGCCTGCCAACATCTCGCCCCGAGATATTTTCCAAGCCGACGTCGTAAAGTGGGATCACCATAGAAACAGATGTGCGGCTCAAGGTAAAGCTCGGCCCAGGGAGGCGTGCGGGGAGAAACAATGCTCGAGTGAAGGGGGGCCTCAGCCAAGGAGCCACATTCAGCTATAGTTGTTTGTCGTACTCCCGTCTACAAGTGGGCTTGCATTGTAATTGCGGCATAAGTAGGATGCAGGAACTTCATCTCCAAGCTGATTGACCTACATCGGTCCCAGAACTCCCGCTGATCCAACGCGTTGTTTTCCTCGCTTTGTGATTGTGATTGTGCAAACAACAGTGTGAAAAGATTTAAAAATCAACATAAGTGAAAAAGGAAAAAAAACACCCATGATGTTGTTGCTTAATTACAAAACAATATCATGCATGTATTTTATTTAGCTTTTACTAAACAAAAGCAAAACACTGCACTAATTTATGTCAGATATTGGACCTGTGATTAGCAGCATGACAACTAGCTGCCATTTTTTCAAAATTTTCTAAAAAAAAAAAAACATGGAATGAGCATTTCCAACGCATCTAGTTTCCTCCATAAATTCTCCAAAAAAAACAGTTGATTACCAAAGTACATGATGTTTTCGACTACTCTGTCAAATGTCCCAAATTTGTGCTATTTAGATTGAGCGGCCCCGTTTTAAACGTTACAGTCATTTCGACGTGTCGACTCAGACAACGCCTCCCAATTTTGACCCGTACGAGCCTTTTGGAGGATATCTTTAACTGAAACTTCGGAGAAGGCTTTCCCCAAGTGGCGGACAAAATGAAAAGATTGAAAAATATGTTGAGAAATAATGATGAGGTTATACTGTTTTACTCCAATTAAAATATATTTTTTTATTTTACCACAATTTCTACAGGCGATATCACACAAAAACGTTCGTCAAAAAGGGCATTTTTTTGGAACCCATCATCCGATTTTCAAAGTCCTTGGTTTGTTGTACTAATGTCGAAGTAGCCATTACAGCCAGTATTTTGACAAATTTTTAGAGAAATCTTGTAACGTTGCTATTATAATTGTAATAATAGTAATTAAAGTTGCAAGCAGCAACGAATGGGGCAACGACCACCTATAGTTATAATAACTATGCACAATATGGCCCAAAAACAACATTTTGATATTTTTAGGCTATATATCGTGAAAAACATCACTTGATACCCTATCTGAAAAATTTTAACCCTGGTTTGAAACTGGACTTATAAACCCGGACGTCAAATGCTAACACTGACTTGACTACTTTCAAACCTTTGTTTGAACCCTAATTCTGTCTTTCCCCTCTTGAAACAAACTATATGCTGCTTTTTTCCCCTCATCATGATAAAATTCAGCCGGTTTCATCTACTTGGTGCTTGAATGAGTGATAATTTGATTTCATGAATGACATTTCCATATCTGAAAAGACAAAAACTACATAGCAACATGTGAGGGGAGGAAAAAAAGGTGTTGGAGGACAGACATTTTCAGCTCATTTTGAGCTGAAAGCATGTTGAGTTTTTACACCAGCGCACCCACCGAGCAGAAGATGAGCTTTTTTGGAGAAGGCACGATAGCTTTTCCCTGCCAGAGGCTCCCGGGTGGGACTGCCTGGTAGTTGAATAGACTGCAGCTCCGCGGGGGTTTTGACTGCAAATCATTACTGCAACAGTCCAGTTGGGAAAGTGCTTGATTCTTTTCCTCTGCCCTTTTTGAAAAGGAGCTAAAAGAAGCTTCAGAAAACCTTATCACTGACACCAAACGTGGCTAGAACCCCTACTTTCAAACACTTACCTCTGCTTAAAACGTTAATTTGAAACCCTAACCCACGCTTGTATTGCTAAAGTGATACCCTAAAATGAAAATAGAGCCATAGCTTGAACTACTTGACAACACTCACTCTTGCTTAAAACCTTAATTTGAAACATAAACCATGCTTGAAACAGTCATGTGAAACTCTTCTTGAAACCCCAATCCCGCCTGCAAACCTTATTTTGAAACCCCAATCTTGGCTTTAAACCCTAATTCGAAACTGTAACATAAAATTCAAACTGAAAGCCCAACACATATTTGTACCTGTAATCTTTATTTTGAACAATAAACCGGATATGAGACTCTAATTTGAAACCCTACACAAATTTAATCCACACGGATTCTCCCATCCTGATTTCTAACACACTCACTGCAAACGCAAAAACGCACGAACTAGGCACAATTTACATACTGCACAGGCGCCACGGATCGGTTTCACGTTCCAGCGCAGACGTATTTTGGCAGACTGGCATAGAAACAAATACAACACGTTATTACATGTACAGCACACTATAATGATGTTACATGTGAATGTAGTTGTAATTATTGAGAGATTGCATCCCTGCGTTTGTTCTTTTCAATGAGTCAGGGCCATCTGAATTGCGGTAAACTTTTTTTTTTATTTCTAAAAGACCAAAGACTTATATATTTATGCCTTCCGTGAACAGTGTGACAGGGTTCAAAATAGCCCTCAATAATAATATGGCATAGCCGAAGGGTGCGGTATTCTTCTTCCAATTTATTTATACATACAAAGATATCATCAAGTAAAAAAAAAGAAAAAAAAGTTCTTACACGGCCCGGCACCTCCCCTAAACCAATTAATCCCCAAAGTAACTGTTTTCTTCATCAAAACACATACATATTTCCAACAAAAATATTCATAATTATAGAAAAATATAATCATTCAACCAGTCATAACCCTGCGCCCTGGGACTGCTCAAAAACAACAAAACAATTATTAGACTTAAAAACCCGGCATTCCGCCATGACGTCCCAATGACGTCACACGCATGACGCTACAAAACACGGAAATAACGAGGGGTGCTCGGTTTGACATTGGAGAGTTGTGAATGATAGGCGCTGGCTGGAAAAAAAGTTTGTGGAACAGCAAACTATGGCATGGAAAATGGATGTGCCCGCCCAAGTCCACCGCGATGGCCAGCTAACAACATACATACGGACAGACCGACTGGACGAACGAGGACAGGACACGTGGAAAACAAGCTCGAGGTACGAGTGTGCGAATGTGCGAACTGGATTAATTAAATTGGCGACACTGTTCTCCCCGCAGCACTTGACGGTAGTGATGGGTATGACAGTTCGTTTCAGTGAACGGAATCATGATCGATTCTTCAAAAAGAACCGTTCAAAAGATCATTCACCAAATCGTTGCCACCTGTGATTTAAAGTATGCTGTAAAAAAAAGTGGAAAAGGGATTAAAGATGAACATTTCAAAAATGAAAAAAGGAAAGAAGAGACGCTGTATAAAGAGGAAAAATCATTTAAAAAAATGCCAACTGAGAAAGTGAGTTTATTTTTTCAGTTTTGTTATATTAGCATAAATCAATGGAAGAGAAAACGACTCGGTCACTGTTTGCAGGTGCAGTTTCATTTTAGAAATGTTTAGATTTTTTTTTCAAACTATACCATTTATAATTTGAAAAATACAAAAATAATACAAGAAAAAAATGACCGATGAAACAAGATTGTTTTTAGTCTACATTTAATGAGTCTGTGTTACGGAGGTCAGGTGCTATAATGAGTTCCGACGATGTGAGTCAGAGCGTCTGAAGATTCTGTCCCCCACGGTGGACAGACGGGCAGGAGGGACGGTGAGGTGGGGGGGGGGATGAAAATCTGAGGGCGTCTGGGTATAGCAATGTGAAAGAAGATCCGAAAGACATGCAAAGTTATTGTTGGCTTTGAAGGTGAAGATCAGTTTTTCCTATCCTGTACTTGATGCGGTGACGGACAGGAAGCCAGTGGAGAAAAAGCGAGAGCAAAAATGCCTGCTCCGATTACAAGTTGCGGTCTGACATTTTGAAAAGTGATCATCACTCTCATGATGCCATGATTACGGTCATCATGTGTGTATGTTAAGTGTGCGCCGCATACATAATGGATGAGAGGTGTTTATTCCCAGCTCAGGTGTGTTGCAATAAGCACTGACCCAATTACAGCCTGCATCCTTCATTTGTGAACCAGCCCTAATTGCCCTCGCCTTCACAATTCATCATTCATCATGCACCAGGAGGAACAAGGTACTATACGTATGTGCGCGTTCCAATGTATGTTGGCTCATTAGTTGGTTTTTTTCACAACTGCCATCACTGTGACCTTATCGAGTGACTTCTTGTGATGACTTAAAACCGTACTTTCAAACTCTAACCCTGTCTTAAATGCCTGTTTAGTAATCTTAACCCCGGTTTATAACTCTACTTTGAAACATCAACACTGGTTCGAAACCCTAATTTAGAATTTTAAATTGGAATCCTAAACCTGCCTTGAAACCCTGAATTGAATCAGTAACTGGTTCAAAACTCGACTTTGAAACCCTATTTGGCATTCTAACCCTGTTTTGAAACACCCCTTTCAGGTCCTAACTTGAAACACTAACTTTGGCTTGAAATATAACCCCTCATTTGAAACCCAATTGAGGCTGGAAACCCTGACTTGAAACCCTGTCTTAAAACCTAACCCTGGCTCAAAACCCTACTTTGTAGTCCTAGCCCTGGCTTGAAACTCTGAAACCATTAATACAGTCTTTATACCCTTCCTTGAAAACACGACTTGAACCCTTCCTTTCAATTCCTAACTTGAAACCTAACCGTGTCTTAAAATCTCACAAACTAATTATGAAGCTGACTTAAAACCGTCATTTGAAACTCTCCCTTGAATGCCTAACCCTAAATTGAAGCCCTATTTTCAAACACTATCTCTTGCCTGAAACCTTATCTCGGGGTCTCAACGCTGGCTTGAAACTCTAAACTGACTTGAAACCCAAATTTCCTACAGTAAATAAAAAAAAAAAAAAACCTTAGCCTCCCTTGAAACCCTAAAGTGAAACCCTGGGCTCAATGTTCTCACAAAGTGCAAGTCTGGCTCGAAGGGTGGTCTGCATGTGCGCCGGGGCAGGCCCCCGACTAAGTTTTGGTATTTTCGCAAAACTGTGCTAGTTGGCGCAATGTGGCACATTTAAAAAGCTGAGTTGTTTTATTTTTCGATAAGGGGAAGCGACTCCTTAAAGTAAACGTACTTTAACTTGCCGAGGACCGATCTGCTTGCAGGTCCTTATGAACGTATAAGGACCTGCGAGCAGACCTTCGCGGGCGGACGATATACCGTAAAGTTGACCAGGGAGATCACAGATCTGTGAAGCGGGCACTTGGAGACCGCCTCCCACTCCGATCATCCATGTCCACGTATTTCGCGATTGTATCCATCATCTCTTATCTGCGGTCGACTGGTCCGGTTGGATTTTCCCATCAGCACTCAGCAGAATGAAAGTGACTCATCCTCACAGAGGAGGAAGATAAGAGAAGAGGGACGTCCCGGTTCAAACTAATTTGTCCGCCTCTGTAACGAGCGGGACGAAAGAGCGCAGCTAATATTCCAAAGGGTGTCGTTAAATTAGGGGCGACCGGATGGAGGGAAAGAGCCACAGAGGTGATTTGAGAGCAGCTAATTAGGGAGAGTGATGGCCTTTTGCTGAAGAAACACATACGGTCCAAATCTCCGCGGCGGAGAGGCTGGCGCAGTGACCACGCTGGCACAGGACAGACGGATAGGGAGATGGAAAAGGAACAAGAGCAGAGAGCAGCCGGTTGCGGGTGGGCTAACGATGGATCATGGGTGAGTTTTAGATGCAGTCGATCAGTGGTACTTTATTTACAGTCGATAGATAACGCTTTAGTTCTTGTTTTGAGGAACTTGAATGAATATAACATACTGTTGATCCAAGAACAAGTTTATACAGGGCCAGTGTCGCCGATAGCGATTGAATAAAAAAACATTTGTGGTAGCATCATTCATTTTGGTATTCATTGGAAATCAAATAAATATATGGCCAATATAGCAGATAGTCAGACGATAATACTTTTTTTTTTTGCTACTGGTGTGCGTTACTTAAAGATTTTGTATCAATAGAAATGGATGAAATTGATACCAAATCTTGATGTATTGCACATTGTAGTATTGGTATCCTTGTGCATTGAACAGGATCGATAATGGTGATAATGACCCAGTATTTCCTCGGTATTGGATTGGATTGACACTCAATGTTGCAGTCTCGCCAAACTCAACATTGACTCAACATTTTGGGCTAACCCCAAAAAGTTGTCTATTCCTTTTTGACCCAGTTTTGGGTTATTTTTGTTTTTCGCGTGAAGGATAACCGCTAACCTCAGAACCGTAATGCCGATGTGCAAAGCACTGGTCCCTCCATTATTTCCTGTCATGGTCTGTCTTTGAGTTTGATTTTTGACTTAAGCTTCAAGAGTCGCAGATGGTGTAGCGGCACACTCGCCTGAGTTGTATGCGGGCGGCGTGGTATCGATTTCAGCTGGGCTCCGGGCTCCAGCACCTTCCTGCGACCCTGCGCAGCAGGAGTCTTCAATCCTGTTCCTGCTGTCCGACCTGTTTTCCATCCCTCCCTGCTGCAACACACCTGATTCTGTGGACCTTGCTGATTATCCGATCAGTTGAATCAGGTGTGTTGCAGCAGGGAGGGATTGGAAAACGGTAAGGACGGCGGCCCCCCGAGGAACGGGATTGAAGACCCCGGTTGAACAGGACAAGAGGTGTCGAAAATGACACGCACTTTAGTGTTCCTTTGTCCGTCTGTCTCGTTAGGTTATTGAGTCCACCTGTGCTTGTCGTCCCAGTCCCTCGTGTTCGGCAATCATCTCCCTCCAACCCTTCGTCTTGTCCAGGTGTTCCTCGTTGTCTCGTCAATTTGTCTGCATTTAGTTCCCTGCTTGCGTTCAGTTCAAAGTCAAGTCCAGGTCCCTTTTCCAAGTGTTTGTTTAGTTTCATTTGTTCCGTGTTGTTTTGCTCTTTGGTATCATAGCAGTGCCTTTTTGATTTCTTTAAATTACAAATGTTTCGATTGCACTTGATTTTGGCCTCGTGCCCCCCCGCGTTCGGGTTCTCCTCCACGACAACCGTAACGTTTCCAGCGCTGAAAATGTCCGTTTGTGACCTGAAAGTTTCCAGAGTTTTGCCTCTCTCATTTCTTATGTACAGTTTGGTTTGGAGCCAAATTAGTCGTGTTGTTGGCAGAGGCCTGGCCTTCCAGTTTAAAATGATTCTTGTAATCCAAGCGGCAGCTTTCCTCTGTGCCGCAGAAGAAGTAATTACCCCGGCGGAAATGATTTAGCCCTGACTGCTTGTCACGTCGACTCGCGCTCTGAGGTTTTTCTTGCAAAAAAAAGGTGAATTCAAGCCGTCAGACCCACATGAATGGTTTTGGATTGTGAGTGTTGGCCTATTTATAAATGGCAGGAAAATTGGCGAACAATCAATAGACGGTGGTGGGTCCATTACAATTTGAGGGTTTGACAACAATGGTCACCTCTCCTCCCTCTCTCCTTACCACCCAAACGTTGGAAAACGCTGCTACTTTCACAACCCTTTTCACATTGCCGGTGTTGTGTGCAGAATTTTGAGTTGGCAAAGAACCCGGAATTTCATCCATTTTGTAATGGGGTTGTAACAGCAAAATGGGAGAAAATTGAGGTACTTAATACCGTACTTTAAGTATGCACTCTCTCCAGGAGTTATATCGACATATAGTTTCTGTTTCTGGTTAGTATACAATTCAATGCCCGGATAAAATTTTTTGATGGATTTTAAATGGACAGCAGCCGAGCGCGCGCGCGCAGTCGGTGTAAATAACTGCGCAGGCACAGAGACTATTTGCAGAAATATGAAAGCTTCATCCGCTTCATTTGACAACTGGATGCCCGTGGTGTGGAGAGTAATTGCTCATATTAGGCCAAAGTGTCTCTGCCTCTCGCTTCTAAATTATTTGCTCTCATCCAGGCCCGACAGGAGGATCCTTAGTCTACTTCTTCTTTTTCTTCTACTTCTTCTTCTTGTGCTGTTTTAACTAAGGCCGACTGCATGGAGGCCTGGGTGTTGTTGTTGTTGTGTCGCTGTGATGAAGATGATGATTTAGAGCTCTGCGGCGTCTGGCCTAGTCAATGATTCTGATCATGCCCTCTCGCGCATTATTTTTGGCGGTGTCTCAAGGACAGGTGGCACAGCGCAATTACAATTTGTGTAACTACATGCATACTACCACTACAAAAACAAGGACCAAAACTGTCGAACTGAACGGTTTGGAAAAACTGTCTCTCTCTCTCTCTCTCTCTCTCTCTCTCTCTCTCTCTCTCTCTCTCTCTCTCTCTCTCTCTCTCTCTCTCTCTCTCTCTCTCTCTCTCTCTCTCTCTCTCTCTCTCTCTCTCTCTCTCTCTCTCTCTCTCTCTCTCTCTCTCTCTCTCTCTCTCTCTCTCTCTCTCTCTCTCTCTCTCTCTCTCTGTGTATTTTGTGTATGTATATATATATGTATATATATATGTATGTATTTATATATATGTGTATGTATATGTATGTATATGTATGTATGTATACACTGTGTGTATGAGTGTGGTGGAGGGTGTGTGTGTTCACTGCTAAGGTCTTCAGCTGGTGCTTGTAATTGCAATCACACAGCCCCTTTTTATTCGGCCCTTAAATCGCACCTATTACGGCTCATTTCCAAGTCCTGCGTTTGCAATCTGGGAACCCTAGCGTGTGAATCACGCTTCAAAAATGCATTTTATGATTGTATTTATCTCACGGTGCCGTTATTTAGCCCTCCTACACCTTAGTTTGGTCTCTGTGCTTATAAAAGAGCATTGCGTTGCTCCACTGATGGACGGGAGCTTCCCCCACACCCTGCGGGGCCCACACATTACTATTCTTGTGCCTTATTTTGCCTCTAAATGTGCCTTTAAGGGGATAAAAAGGCAATAACTGACACCAAATAAAGGAATAAAACAATGGGCTCCATCTTAGGGGTTTGTATTATACACTAACGAAAGCCATTTTGTACTGCGAACTTCACTTTGGATCCCCCTTTGAGCATGTTTAACCCGCCGGTTACATCAGATTGTCAGACTGACCCAATTTAAAACAGTAGAATTTAAAAGAATATATATTTAGAATTAAAGCTGCAAGCAGCAATAAACAGCCCATTCAATGCACCTTTCCATGGAAAATCCTCAGAACAATCAACAATCCAAACTAAATATGAACCCTAATGCGTAACAATAACAACACATTTGAAACAGTTTGTTATTTTCTGGGCTAAAACAGTCATTTCAGTTGGAATATCTTTCAAATTTAAATTATTGACATTTATGGCCACAGTGTTCTTCGGCTCGACAAAACAAGCAAGTTGTTTGCTTCTTGTTGATGACAATACGATCCCTGACTACAACTCAATAAGCTCTGTGAAAGCAACTTACCTGCAGCCAAGCTAACGAGACAAATAAAAATAAAATATAGGTGCAGTTTAAATTTTAGTGGTGCTTAAAGTGGCTTCTCTCTTTTCCACCATCATTCCCTGCTGTTGGTCCTGTCAGTCACACGGACGTGCTTATGGCCCCGGTGACTTATGAAGAATTTTTATGATGTGCCAGCGCCATTGAACCCGACCCTGCGATGAAACCTTGAGGCGCAAATGACCACGGCAAGGCGTTGACGGATGAGCAGCCGCGGTGCTGATGTCAAACCGTAGTTCAGTGAGCGTAGCGTTGTGATTAAAGCGAAGCTAGCGGCTAGACTAAATCTGACACATACCGTATTTAAAGAAATATTTTATTTGTATTGTTATTGTATTCATTGTCATTTCCCCCCCCCCAACCATGTGAAATTAAAGATATTATAAAAATGGGTGTGGGAGGGGGTATGCCACATTTTGTTTATTCCTTTTTCTTTGGCTTTTGGAGTCCCTTTAGATTGATGACGAGTATTATTGTAAGGACAATTTTTGATAGGTGAGTAGGGCGGTTGATCCAGCACGCTGATGTTTTCAGCCAGGAACTGTCAGATGCTCGGATAATTGCGGGCAGCTGAGTTTTTCATGGTGAAGCAGTCACTAATCAAACACCGTAGGATGTTTTTATCGACGTGCTAGTCGATCGTCTGACCCATGTTAAAAAGGAAAACCTGATGTTTGTATTTTGGGTTTGAAGTACTGTAGCTCTTATTTGTGGCAACAGTTCCCAAACTAAAACTACTCCCTAAAAAAAAAAAAAAAAAGATTTGTTTGTATTTGGGTGCCCCTTGCGTAACTCTCTGTAACACCTTCAGATTTAAATGCAAAGCTATTTCTAGGACACCATGTTAGCAGAGGAGCTGCTTGTGTTTTCCACTTTGACAGCGAACAGCAGCATAACGGAAGATTTCAGCAAAGGTCTGACAAACAGACGAGGCTCCTTCTACAAAACATGGTGGTAAACTTCTCAGGATGATGCAGAGAAAGGTCAGGATCACTGCTGTCAGTGGTGGAGGTTAAGAGCTACTGTAAGGTATAGTAAGTGCCAAACAAAAGAGCCATTTTGGATATAGGCCTACAGACATATTTAAAAAAATAGTATTTGTGTAGGACTGGGTTATAAAGAGAGAAAATGGCTCCAATATAAATGGTTACACTATAGTGTTTTATTTTTTATTTTTTATTTTTTTAAAAAGATTAAATCAACCCAAACATATTTTTCCAAGAATATGTTCCCAGCAGGCCCACTAGTTGAAACACGGCATTCTGATTAATAGTGTGTTTGTGCAATATAAGTTAAGCAGCGAAATCCACGCGTTTTTAGCCATCTCAGGGGGCGGCCATTTTGTCATTTCTGTCGACTGAAAATGACATCACAACTACCCGGGGCTCAGGGAAAGACCAATCACAGCTCGCCTGTTTTCTAAAGCTGTGCCGTGATTGGTCGTTACCTGAGCCCTGGGTAGTTGCGATGTCATTTTCAGTCGACAGAAGTGACAAAATGGCCGCCCCTAGAGATGACTAAAAACGAGTGGATTAACTCTTATTATTCCACAAACGTAATTTTGATCAGAATGCCTTATTTCAACAAGTGGGCTTGCATAGAACATATTCTTGAGAAAAATATGTCTGGATTGATTTCATTATGATAAAAAAAAAAACAAAAAACATTAGGGGTCTGGAATGGATTACAGTGTAATTGCATTCCAATTCATTACAACGGGGAAGTGAATTGATGTCAAGGTATCAATGTGTTCCCACTATTCCTATGAGGTGAAAAAATCACTGACATTTACTAAGTCACTGAACACATTGACCTTGATGGGCATCGAGCTCAGCAGCTGTTTTGTGAACTTGCTATCCTCCATCTACTGATAACTTTGAGGAGACTTCGCTGACAGCTCATTGGACTAAAACCCTAAAAGCGGCGGCTTGCTAAAGCTTGCAAGCCGCCGCGCGGCTCCCTAGCGCTATTTCTTAAATGCCAGCGTCAGTCAGCGATAGGTCAGGACAACAAGCACTTAAATACGGCTTTGTCGATGATTAATGAGAGGCGGTGCTGGCGGTGAGGGGATGTTTTGTAAATAGCCACGGGTGAGTCAGGCAGGCGGGTGCCTCTGGAGATGGCAGGAAAACACCTGTTTGGACTGATGGCAAATCCAATCAGATCCCGGCAAACCTTCAGTGGCCCAATTTGCCAGTGGTACAGCATTAAGAGGCGCTGATGGACTAATGGTGCCAGATTAGAGTCACTTAGCGGAAGATATGTGTTCACCCGCCGTTTTATTCGATGAGGGGCAGGGTGTTGATTGGCCAACTGTGAGGAGGTAGCGGCGTCCAGTTTTGGATATTAGTCAGCAGTGGGAACTCGCTAATGACACACAATGTGGTTATCTTGTGCCATTTTAGTAGTAGCTCCTCATTACTCCCCCAAGGAGGTTGTGTGTGGATCTGGAGTTCACCTGAGTGCGAAAAAAAAAAAAAAAAAAGAAAGTCATTTGAAAGCACTTTAGCGGGTTGTCTGTATAAACACGTACAAATGTGTAAATTAGCTTTGTTTGAATATCGTGGATTCATGTCTGGTTTCATTGACTTCCACGTCCACTTGAATCAAAATGCTGTCATTGGATCTTTTATTAATACTGACGCTCAAACTCATTTAGTAGTTCACACACACAAAGAAAAAAAAATCATGTGAGAGACCATAAAACGGCACCATCTGGCTGTACTGTCATTGACTGGCTTTTATTTCTGTGCGACCAAAGGCTGATTTTTTTTTTTTTTTTTTTTTTGGGGGGGGGGGGGGTTCCTCCAGCTGCAGATACTAACCAGTGAGCGTTGTCACTAAGGAGTCTAATGATGTCGTCGACCATCAAGGCACTTCATGTTGACAACTTCCCCTTTAAACTTGATCTAAACATGGTACCATTGCACGCATAACGCTTGCGTCTGATGACTGACTTGTTGAAGAACTTCTGTTCTGATCGAAATGCAGTCATCGACAAAAACCTTGCCGTTCTTACAGCCCACCCAATCATGTTCGCATGCCCCCCTTTTCTCGCGCATGTCGCTCCCTGGGTTAAATAAAATTGTTTGCCGCTCTGCAGTTTTGGGTTCTACTCTACATTCCTCTGTACACGATCTTAACACATGCTTGGCACACCACTACCATCCACCCTTAATTATTAAAACGACTCGGTATTGACGATTGCGGCTTTGTATTTATTTTGTATCGGATCAATACCAAATCTTGCAGTATCGCACGCCGCAGCTAAATCGAGCTCAACCCGAGCAGTAGAAAAGATTGATATTAAATTTGAACAAGAGTTTGTCAAGTTCAGAGGGAACTGAAGTGTTTCTTTGCTCTGATGCGCCCAAGGTTGCCAACAACGCCGGCAAAAGCACACAAACAAACAATTACAATAGCGTCGTCTTCCTGTCAGGCAGTCGTTGTCTCAAAATGGCATTCACCTGTCACCACCGTAAAGCAAGATGCTATTGAGCGTCTGGATGAAAAAGTATAGCTAGTGTGTACTTCTTCAACCATCCTACTTCCAAAACCTTCCTCTTAAACCAATAATCCAGCCCCCTCCCTGTTGGGGCCTCTTCCTTCCTTTTTCCCACGGATCACTACATCTCACACGTATTCGCAGAGCCCGATCATCATCATCGGAGACCTATCAGAGCGAGGTGGTGGGCAGGGGGAGCGATGCTAGAAGAGAGAGTGTCAAGCGCTCCGCCATCGAAAAGAGGGGTTTGCACATTACCATTCTGCAACAGTGTGCTTTTGCCTACTTCAAAGGGCTTATTACAACATGCCATTTGTATTCACGCCGCCATTTGCGGCCAGTGGGCAACATCTGCATGTGAGATGAGAGCAAAGTTTGCAGCCAGGATCGCTTTGGACTTTTAGGATGCAAAGTAATTAACACATGTAAATAGACTTTGAGTATTTACTGTATATGGAATCTTTTGGTATTCATCAGGTACCTATATATATATATATATATATATATATATAGACCGATGTGCTTTTTTCAGGGCCGATACCGATTATTTGTAGTCAAGGAGGCCGAAAACCGATATTTCGAGCCGATATTCATTTTCTGTGAAAAGGAAAATAATGGCATCAAAATCTAAAGAAAAATGTATTGTTAACTTTGTTGTAACGGCTTTAAAATTTATTGAACAATGTTTCAGGTTTGCATAATGGTGATTTAAAAAAAATATATATTATTACATTATTACATTATTATTATTATTACAAGAATTTTTTGACAGTATAAATCTCTGTGATCAAATTCTAACTAAAAGTTCAGGGAGCACCCAGGATTGTCAGCATCTCTTAAAAAGGTTAAAGGAAAAACTTAAACAATGGCTCCATGTAGTTTTCCAGAGTAAATTTCAAAATGACAGAAATGTTAAACTTTCACATATCTTTGTTTTGATTTCCACAATTTGAAATTGATTTATTATCGGCCAGCAGTGTTTCAAAAAAGGCCGATGCTGATATTCGTCCAAAAATCAAATATCTGTGCCGATAATCGGCCCGATAATCGGTATTTCCCTAATATATATATATATATATATATATATATATATATGTACATACATTCTGTCTATGTGACAGACCAGTTTGCTGACGGTCGACGAATGATGGGACAACTTTTAAAATAGACGAATTAAGCATAGATGGAAAACCCTTTATTTAGTTCATCGATCCGTCATTAGTCAATTTTTTGCGGCGAGGCTTTTTTTTTTTATAGTTTAGAAACACTGACAGAAGGCGGGGGTGGGGCGAGTGAAAATTTATTCGGACTCGCCAACAGACGGCTGTCTAAAAGCAGTGGTGGACCGGCCTATAGACGAGTACTCTTCTGGTAAGATTCAACCAAGCACACCTTGCTTGGTGTATCCAAGCTCTGATTTATGCATTCATCACAAATGGGCCTTCTCCCAAAACTGTTTCCACTGAGTTGGAAGCATAAAATTGTCCAAAGTGTCTTGATATGATAAACAATTCAGATCTAGGTGATTCATCCTTGTGCTCGTTCAAAGATTTATGGACAAAAAGGGCTTGCCCAAAAGCATTCTCACAGAGTTGAGAACCATAAAATTGTGCACAAATGTCTTGATAATATGAAAAATTAAGATCATCCAATTACTCATTTTTGGACCTTGGAGCATTCAAGCACTCGCTCATTGATATATAGTCACCAATGGCCATTCCCCAAAAGCCTTTCCACAAAGTTGGAAGCACACAGCCGTCTAAAAATGTCCTCAATAATTAAGAAGCAGGGAATGATGACCAAGCACTCATTTGTGTACCTCGCTTGGTGCACTCACACACTCAATTACAACACTGAATTAGAACTTTCCCCAAACTGTTCCGAAAAAGGCGCAACATTACACTTTTCCTACAAATGCCTTGGTATGATGAACAATATCTATGTGACTTATCCCAGCACACATTCATTCTTTTTTTTTTTTTTGACCGAAAAGGGCCTTCACCAAATTTGTTCTGACAAAGTTACAACCATACAACTGTCCAAAATGTCTTTGCGAGAAAAGCACTCAGAATTTGCTCGGCGCACCCGAGCACACATTTACCACGCATTAAGCTTGGATTCGGTAAATAAATGGAATAAAAAAAGGTCTGCGTAGTTTTTTTTTTTTTTTTCTCATTGTGAGTAACTAGGCCATTGTCTGTGGGAGGACACACTGCTGTTGAATTGCACCAGCGTCATTTGTCAGAGCACACACACACACAATATTGCATTCATCTTAATCTTAAAGGGGGTAACGGCAGAGGTGGATGAATACATCACGATCCTACCGCATTAAAGCCAAAGAAAGCTTTCAGCGAGCACACAAAAGACGCCCCGCACAATAAATCACCCGCTGAACTCACAAGTTGGCACATGACTCACACACACACACACGCGCGCGCAAACAAACAAAAACACACGCCCGACGTATCGATCAATAGGCGTTCTGGGCTCCTAATACTGATTGCGCTTCTCAATAGATGTGAGCCAAGAGTCGTTATCCCAGCCTCGTTCAAGTTTTTTTTTTTTGTTTTTTTTTTTTTTTTTTAACGGGCCCTCAGGTGTATGAATATTCAGGTTAAAGCCGACAAAATTAGCCGCGTGTTTACGAGCCGGCTGCCAAATTTAACGAATGACTCCAAGGCCCAAGGGCGCGAGCGGGGTGCGTGCCTTTAAATACACCTGAAGTGAGAAGCAGGGACAAACAAGACAGACGGCGGTCAAAAAGGACTAAAGATCAAATTAAACATGCGCAGTTGACATGTGATGCATTGCAAACGCTTTAATTAGTGCCACAGGAAATCGATGTTTAGCCCCAAAGCTTGTCATGGACAAACGAGAAGGCCCTGTGGGACGTGCGCTAAAATACTTTGGAACATAATTCGTTTGGGGGCACAATTTGCTTGCATTTCAAAATATTTTCTCCCATTGGGATTGTATGGGAAAAATGTGAAATTAACTTCAAACCATAACTCTACCGGCAACAATTTAAACGTTCTTAGGCTTCGAGGAGGATATTTTCTGCCAGCCACTTAAATTATTATTTTTTTTTTTAAATACAAGCCATGTTGGCTGCGGCTAATCTTAGTGACAAAAAATGTACATTGGGAAGCATTGAAGATAGAATTGTTGATCCCACGTTTAACCTTACATTAACTTATTTGTCCACTAGATGCAATACTTAGGCTACTTTTTCGACATTCAAAGAATGCAGCTACTAAATCTGCTGCCTTGCTACTGTGTGTGTCGTGAAAATAAAAGTTAGATACATTATTGAAAGTGCATCAAACACCAATTGATCATTATTTATCCATTTTAACTAACATAATCCTTATTGTTGAGATTAACATTTGGATATCCATCGTTGCATTCTCTGACTTCGGACCAAAAGGCAGACAACAAGTCAGTCGCAGACTCGATACCTTCACTAAGTGGGAATTGAACGCACGCTGCCCATTATATTTTTCACCAGATGGCAGACTTTTTCCTATTCAAAGCATGCAGCAAATGCAACGGTTCCTCACAACTGGGAAAAAAACAAAACAAAAACAAAATATGATTGAACAATAAAGGGTAAAAATCCCCAAAACGAAATGATTACACATGTATACGCACGCACACACACGCACACCTACCCACACGCAGACACGTGCACACACATCCGCGCACACAAAATGTAATTGCCATTTAATACAATTTATTAGAATGTAAATTGTCCTCTCCGAGTGAGGAAATACAATTTCAGATTGTCCCCCGAAGGCAATAACTGACAGGCAGCTATATTAGCTCAGTATAGATCGATATATATCATATATTGTTAGACCAGTTGAGTGGGTAAAAGTATGAGTTACGACTGTCACTGAAGTCAACATCCAACTTTAGACTGTCATTTCATCAGTAAATAATGTGTATGACTAATTTAAGCTATAATTTTAGACTGTCCCTGACTGAAGGTGAAACCCGAATTTGGATAAGAACATTAGTTACTAAATCAGTGGTGTGGGCAGCATATCATGTCAAACTGTCACTAAAGGCTTGACTTGAGATACTTATTTAAGTTAACTAGTTAGTAAATCAGGTGTATAGGAATACCCATGATTTCAGACCGTAACTAAAGGACGGAAAGATATTTAGTACTGTATTTCAGATGTGTGAGGAAAGCCATGTTTTCAGACCGTCCCTGAAGGCAACACCTGACAGCTAGCTAGCTAGATAGCTAGCTAGATAGCTAGCTAGATAGCTAGATAGATAGCTAGATAGATAGCAAGCTAGCTGGATAGCTAGCTAGATAGATAGCAAGCTAGCTGGATAGCTAGCTAGATAGATAGCTAGATAGTTAGCAAGCTAGCTAGCTAGCTAGATAGATAGATAGCTAGATAGATAGATAGCTAGCTAGCTATATAGCTAGCTAGATTTTAGTAAGTAATTGAGGAAAGCTATGAAATGGACGCCATCTATTAGTACACGTAGGATGTGACAAGTGAGCGAATGCGTTCCGAACATCCTCTAGTTAAGTCATTGCCCGAGTCTATTCAGAATTTGGCTTCCTTGTGTTTTCTTTGGCCAGAGTGATTTCAACAGGGCTGAAAAAAGAGGTTGAAATGTGTTGTGTAAGGAAAGAGGACAAGACAGGCCCCTCAAAAGTAACTGCTTTCAACACGACAGTAAAAAAAGAAGAAAAAAAAAAAAAGGCTAATTTAAGTCTGCGTACCAACAGCGACGGCAGTGACATTTTGGGTAAAGCGTTCGTTAAAAGCCACTGTTACAGGCCGTCAGCACTCTGCTCTGTGATCCTGCGCGAGATGCGGCGATTAAAAGTGAATTAAAAGTGAAGCCTTGAAATTGAGAGTCGTCCTCCTCTTAAAGTTCAAATCTGGAGCTCTTAGCGGGGAGTCGGTGACACAACTGCTGATCCAGCTCTCGGGGATGAGGGCTTGGAGAGACTTAGATGTTCATTCCCCACCCCTAGTTTTTCGTCGTCTGTGCGTTTCTCGGAAGGGAATTGGCAGATTATTTGGTCGACCTCGATCGGTTCCACCACAGCTTTGTGATGGACAAACTGCCTGACGGAGGGAAATAAATGAATCCGTGTCTGTGAGCATGACAGTGAGCTACTGTGATGTCCAACGTGACCGCTAAGCCCAAAACATTGCTTCAATGACAAGCAGTGGAAAAATACACTACAGTGATCTTCTTTAAACTTGGGTCTTTATTGAGCAACAATGAACAAGCCCCATTGCTTGAAACCCTCATTTAAACCATCAGACCAGTTTTGGAACTGGAATTTGAAACCCTAAACATAGAATGAAAACCTAACCCTTATTCCAAACAATAAAACCACAATTTGAAACCCCAACCCTGTCTCGAAACACTAAATTTGAACCCGTATCCCTGTATTGAAACCATAATTTGAAAGTCTAATACTTGAAACCTTATTCCTGGTTTAAAACACCAATCCGGGCATGCTAATTTTAAACCCTAACCTTTGTATAATGCTATAATCCATCGCTTTAAAGACAGTGGGTCAAAAATAACCCAATTTGGGTCAAAAATGGACCGATCCACTACTTGGGTAAATTTGACCCAACATTCTGGATTGTTTTGCACAAAATGGCCTAATCGGGGGGGTTGTTAATCTTGGTTTCAAATCAGTAACCTTGGCATGAACCCTAAATTTGAACCCTAAATTTGAACCCTTAGCCCTGAACCCTGTAAACTTACTCAGTGGTGCCTAATTGGAAAGTTAGGAAAGATTAGCCCCTGACACCAATATGACCACTTGACACAAAATTGGGTGGGCGTGTCTATTAGCATTACTCGCAGAAGGTCTCAGTGACTTTCCAGGCCTTGTAATTTCAAAAAGTCCGACTGAGGATTCATCCAAATGATCCCAAATTGGAAGAAGGTACCAAAGATGAGCAAAAGTAGTAGAAATATTTTTGTCTTATATTCAATTGCAGTGTTAATATTGAAATTGTGCACAATGTTACACTATTAATATTAAATATCCTTTTAGGAAGAAAAACGCTCTCTCATTTCAATGGTCAACTAATTCTTACAAAACTTTGAGTCAGATATGCAAGTAAACTTTTTTTTTTTCAGATGATCTTTTTTGCGCTCATTCCGAATCTGCTCTTGTTTTTTTCCCTAGCGCTCATAATAGTACAATAACAAAAATATAATGTGTAATTGCTATGTTACTGGCCTAGGGAAACCCGTAACCGAAAAAGTAAATGCTCCCATCATCCTCCCGCTCCCAAGCAGGCCAGTGTGCACGAAAACTATCTTTACGTGGTTTATTGTTTTAACTTCGAGGGGAGAAATATGCCAACACAACAAACAAAATAAATCTAAGGACCCTAAGTCTGTCTACAAAATAAAACAAATCAAGGACAAACTCTTAATCTAACTCCTACTAATAAACATGAGAAAACGGGCATAAACAAAAATGCTTCTCCCTCCCGCCAGGTTACAACTGCTCACACAATTGCAGGTACACGCGGTGCATCCGGCCAGGTTGGAAGCTGGAGGGCTCAAAGAGGTTTGACTGCCAGCACAGCACGTTTTGGTTTCAAAAAAAAAAAAAAAAAAAAAACATGCTTCCCTCCTCTGACCAATCCGCTGGAAGCCATCTTCTGAATTGGCCAATCAGCAGGTGACACCTGTTTGCACTCAGGACACAAACTTTCATGCACACACAAACACACGCAAAATTCACACCAAAACAATTAGAGAAACTACACAAATAAACAGGAAGGTAATAGTAATATACTGTAGTAATTGATGAATTAAGGGTTTAGGTTCAGCAACAGGTGGGATTTTTCTCGGCAATGCCAAAGCTATAACTCATAACACATTGTAAAATCTGTATTTAGGTCAAAAAAAAAAAAAAAAAAAAGAAAATATCTCAAAAAACCTGACGTGCTGGAAAAAAACTAGACATTTTTGAAGTCAAAACCCAAACTTGATTAAAATTTGCCGTTGACCAGATGACACACCACTGCCTACTACGCGATTGTATTTTAATGTTAATCGTGATGGTGGTACTTGGAGAGCGAAGTGTTTTCTTTAAATGGTATGTGTAAAAAGTTGGAGAACCACAGGCAATGATTAGAAACTAAATTGTGAACCTATTTGAACATTTTTTTGGGTCTTTTATTGTGTTTACAGTTTTTTTTGTTATTCACGTAGTATTTTAACCATCTTTGTTTTTTTACAAGCTTTTGTACACAGCTTTGGTTGTTTTTAAAGTGCCGAGTTGAGCTTTTTAGCCTACATCATCATCTGTGAGAGTCTGCCCAAGTATCGCAGATGAAACCCTGCGCTCATTATGTCCAGCGAGTATGATTACACTGCTTAAAACACACCAACACACACCACCGTTCATCTCCATTACGTTATTGCCTCAAACAATGTGCGCAATGAGCATTCGGACGCCCCCCCCAAAGCAAGTCACTGGCAGTGCAAATAATGAGACCTTGCTGTGACTCTTATCAATTTTTACACCGTCAGTATCCAAAATGTGCTGCACCAGCTTTCTATAGTGTGTGAGTGTTATCACATGAGTGCGTGTGTGCGTGTGTGTGTGTGTGTGTGTCCCTCATTGCCTCCGCCCCTTACCTTGCAGCCCGTTGAGCTGTGAACCGGGCAGCCTTCCAGGAGCCTGCAAAGCATCTGAATATTCATCTTCATTAGTTGAGGAAGAGCGAGGGTGGGGTGGGGGGGGGTCTCTACTCTAACAAGGAGCAAGTGGTCCAAACGGATCCGGTTTGCGGGGGGCCGCCCTTGTCAACCCGGACGCCGCCCTGTTCCGGTGCCCGGTTGTTTGGTTGTCACGCAAAGAACATGACATGCTCAAAATAGACCCAGAATGTGTGGTGTAAGTATAATATAAAAATATTCCGGATTATGCCGTCGCCATCATTTTAACGCAAAAATGAAATGTGTTCATATGAAAAAAAAATGATACATGGGCTGGTAATCGGTTCAAGTAAAGATGTGACGGTCACTGCGCTTCATCAAGCACGTTCCTCTGTTGTCTGTGTTGTTTTTGGACTTATTTGCATGAAGCTTCCGGGACATTTTGACGCCGATAATATTTCGAGATTCCTCAAAAGGAATGTTCTCTCCTTGATGGTGAAGATGTTTTTTTTT